>NW_020185335.1:4953565-5026654 GCF_003031525.2 Neophocaena asiaeorientalis asiaeorientalis | reverse complement strand
AAATCACAGCAAGATCCTTTTTGACCCACCTCCTAGAGAAATGGAAATAAAAACAAAGAAATGGGACCTAATGAAACTTAAAAGCTTTTGCACAGCAAAGGAAACCATAAACCAGACGAAAAGAGAACCCTCAGAATGGGAGAAAATATTTGCAAATGAAGCAACTGACAAAGGATTAATCTCCAGAGTTTACCAGCTGCTCATGTAGCTCAATATCAAAAAAACCAAACAACCCAATCCAAAAATGGGCAGAAGACCTAAATACACATTTCTACAAAGAAGATATACTGATTGCCAACAAACACATGAAAGAGTGCTCAACGTCACTAATTAGAGAAATGCACATCAAACTAAAATGAGGTATCACCTCACAGCAGTCAGAATGGCCATCATCAAAAAATCTACAAACAATAAAGGCTGGAGAGGGTGTGGAGAGAAGGGAACCCACTTGCACTGTTGGTGGGAATGTAAATTGATACAGCCACTATGGAGAACAATATGGGGGTTCCTTAAAATACTAAAATAGAACTACCATATGACCCAGCAATCCCACTACTGCACATATACCTGGAGAAAACCATAATTCAAAAAGAGTCATGTACCACAATGTTCATTGCAGCTCTATTTACAATAGCCAGGACATGGAAGCAACCTAAGTGTCCATCGACAGATGAATGGATAAAGAAGATGTGGCACGTATATACAATGGAATATTACTCAGCCATAAAAAGAAACAAAATTGAGTTATTTGTAGTGAGGTGCATGGACCTAGAGTCTGTCATGCAGAGTGAAATAAGTCAGAAAGAGAAAAACAAATACTGTATGCTAACGTATATATATGGAATCTAAAAAAAATGGTCTGAAGAACCTAGGGTCAGGACAGGAGTAAAGATGCAGACATAGAGAATGGACTTGAGGACACAGGGAGGGGGAAGGGTAAGCTGGGACGAAGTGAGAGAGTGGCATGGACTTATATACGCTACCAAATGTAAAACGGATAGCTAGTGCGAAGCAGCCGCATAGCACAGGGAGATTGGCTCGGTACTTTGTGACCACCTAGAGGGGTGGGATAGGGAGAGTGGGAGGGAGACGCAAGAGGGAGGAGACATGGGGATATATGTGTATGTATAGCTGATGCACTTTCTTATAAAGCAGAAACTAACACACCATTGTAAAGCAATTATACTCCAATAAATATGTTTAAAACAATGTTCAGATATGATGAGAATGTCTCATCAAATAGAAAATAACAATAAGAAAATAGAACTTATTTTTTAAAAAAGAGATGCAAACTCTGGAGTTGAAAAGTATAACAACTGAAGTTAAAAACTCACTAGAGAAAAGAGAATGTCAAGAGAATAAGAGAAAAGCCCCATACTGAGAGAAAATATTTGCAAAAGACTCATTTGATAAAGGACTGTTACTCCCAATATACACAGAACTTGTAAAACTCAAGAGTAAATTTAAAATCCTGATTAAAAAATAGGCCAGTCGTTAACAGACATCTCACCAAAGAAGATATACAGATGGCAAATAAGCATATCAAAAGATATTCCACAACATATGTCATCAGGGAAATGCAAACAAACCTACTAGAATGCCCCAAATACAGAACACTGACAACACCAAATCCTGGGGAGGATGTGGAGCTATAGTGCCTCCCATTCACTGCTGATAGGAATGCAAAATGGCACAGCCACTATGGAGGACAGTTCAGCGGCTTCTTAAAAAACTAAACATTCTCTACTTCAAGCAACTATATGCCAATAAAATGGACAACCTAGAAGAAATGGACAAATTCTTAGAAAATTACTTAGAAAATTACAATCTCCTAAGAATCAATCAGGAGGAAATAGAAAAAAAGAACAGACCAAACACAAGTACTGAAATTGAAACTGTGATTAAAAAACTTCCAACAAACAAAAGTCCCAGGCCAGATGGCTTCACAGGTGAATTCTATCAAACATTTTGAGAAGAGTTAACACCTATCCTTCTGAAACTTTTCAAAAAACTGCAGAGGAAGGAACACTCCCAAGCTCATTCTATGAGGCCACCATTGCCTTGATACCAAAACCAAACAAAGATATCACACAAAAAAGAAAATTACAGGCCAATATCACCGATGAACAGAGATGCAAAAAGCCTGAACTGAATCCAACAATGTATTAAAAGGATCATAGACCATGATCAAGTGAGATTTATTCCAGGGAGAGAAGGATTCTTCAACATATACAAATCAATCAATGTGATACACCACATTAGCAAACTGAAGAATAAAAACAATATGATCATCTCAGTAGATGCAGAAAGAGCTTTTGACAAAATCCAACACCAATTAATGATACAAACTCTCCAGAAAGTGGGCATAGAGGGAACCTACCTCAACGTAATAAAGGCCATATATGACAGACCCGCAGCTAACATCATTCTCAATGGTGAAAAGCTGAAAGCATTTCCTGTAAGATCAGAAACAAGACAAGGACGTCCACTCTCACCACTTTTATTCAACATAGTTTTGGAAGTCCTAGCCACATCAATCAGAGAAGAAAAAAGAAGAAAAAGGAATAAAAGGAATCCAAACTGGAAAAGAAGAAGTAAAACTGTCACTGTTTGCAGATGACATGATACTATACATAGAGAATCCTAAAGATGCTACCAGAAAACTACTAGAGCTCATCAGTGAATTTGGTAAAGTTGTAGGATACAAAATTAATACACAGATATCTGTTGCATTTCTACATACTAACAATGAAAGATCAGAAAGAGAAATTAAGGAAACAATCCCATTAACCATCACATCAAAAAGAATACAACACCTAGGAATTAACCTACCTAAGGAGGCAAAAGACCTGTACTCAGAAAACTATAAGATGCTAATGAAAGAAATCAAACATGACACAATTGGAGAAATATACCATGTTCTTGGATGGGAAGAATCAATATTGTCAAAGTGACTATACTACCTAAAGCAATCTACAGATTCAATGCAATCCCTATCAAATTACCAATGGCATTTTTCACAGAACTAGAACAAAAAAATTTATAATTCGTATGGAAACACAGAAGACCATGAATAGCCAAAGCAATCTTGAGAGAGAAAAATGGAGCTGGAAGAATCAGGCTCCCCGACTTCCGCCTATACTACAAAGCTACAGTCGTCAAAACAGTATGGTACTGGCACAGAAACAAAAATATAGATCAGTGGAACAGGATAGAAAGTCCAGAGATAAACCTACACACCTATGGTGAACTAATCTATGACAAAGGAGGCAAGAATATACAATGGACAAAAGACAGTCTCTTCAATAATCAGTGCTGGGAAAACTGGACAGCTACACGTAAAAGAATGAAATGAAAACACTCCCTAACACCATACACAAAATAAACTCAAAATGGATTGAAGACCTAAATGTAAGACCAGACACTATACAACTCTTAGAGGAAAACATAGGCAGAACACTCTAAGACATAAATCGCAGCAAGATCTTTTTTGGATCCACCTCCTAGACTAATGAAAATAAAAACAAAAATAAATAAATGGGACCTAATTAAACTTAAAAGCTTTTGCACAGCAAATGAAGCTATAAACAAAACTAAAAGACAACCCACAGATTGGGAGAAAATATTTACAAATGAAGTGACCGACAAGGGATTAATCTCCAAAACATACAAACAGCTCATGAAGCTCAATATCAAAAAGTAAACAACCCAATCAAAAAATGGGCAGAAGATCTAAATAGACATTTCTCCAAAGAAGACACACAGATGGCCAAAATGTACATGAAAAGATGCTCAACATCACTATTTATCAGAAAAATGCAAATCAAAAGGTATCACCTTACCCCAGTCAGAATGGCCATCATCAAAATATCTACAAACAATAGGGGTCCCTGGTGGAGCAATGGTTGAGAGTCCGCCTGCCGATGCAGGGGACACGGGTTCGTGCCCTGGTCCGGGAGGATCCCGCATGCCGCGGAGAGGCTGGGCCCGTGCGCCATGGCTGCTGGGCCTGCGCATCCGGAGCCTGTGCTCCTCAACGGGAGAGGCCACAACAGTTAGAGACCCGCGTACCGCAAAAGAAAAAAAAAAAATCTACAAACAATAAATGCTGGAGAGGGTGTGGAGAAAAGGGAACCCTCTTGCACTGTTGGTGGGAATGTAAATTGGTACAACCACTATGGAAAACAGTATGGAGGTTCCTTAAAAAACTAACAACAGAACTACCATATGACCCAGCAATCCCACCCCTGGACATATATCCAGAGAAAACCATAATTCAAAAAGATACATGCACCCCAATGTTCATTGCAGCACTATTTACAATAGCCAAGACATGAAAACAACCTAAATGTCCACTGACAGATGAATGGATAAAGAAGACGTGGTGTCTGTGTGTGTTTACACACACACACACACACACACACACACACACACACACACACACAATGGAATATTACTCAGCCCTAAAAAGGAACGAAATAATGTCATTTGCAGCAACACAGATGGACCTAGAGATTATCATACTAAGTGAAATCAGACAGAGAAAGACAAATAACATGGTATCACTTATACGTGGAATCTAATAAAAAATGATAAATGAACTTATTTACAAAACAAAAACAGACTCACAGATCTCGAAATCAAACTTATGGTTACCTAAGGGGAAGCATGAGGGGAAGTGATAAATTAGGAGATTGGGATTAACATATACACAGTACTGTATATAGAACAGATAATCAACAAGGACCTACTGTATAGCACAGGGAACTCTACTCAATGTTCTGTAATGACCTATATGGGGAAGAATCTGAAAAAGAATAGATAAATGCATATGTATAACTGATTCACTTCGCTGTACACCTGAAACTAACACAACATTGTAAGTCAACTATACTCCAAAGAAATTTTTAAAAAGCATCCTCTAACAATATGATCTAGCAATCGCACTCCTTGGTAGTTACCCAAAGGAGTTGAAAATTTATGTCCAGACAAAAACCAGTATGTGGATGTTTTAGCAGCTTCATCCATAATTGCCAAAACGTGGAAGCAACCAGGATGCTCTTCAGTAGGTAATAGATAAACTGGTACATCTAGACAATGGAATAATATTCAATACTAAAAACAAATGAGCCATTACGCCATGAAAAGACATACAGGAAATTTAAATGCCTATTACTAAGTGAAAGAGGCCAATCTGAAAAAAGTTACATATTGTATGATACTAACTATATGACATTTTGGAGACAGTAAAAAGATCACTGGTTGCCAGGGATTTGGGGAGGGAGGGATGAATAGGCAGAACACAGAGGATTCTTAGGCCGGTGAAAATACTCCATACGATATTATAATGATGGATATATGTCATTATACATTTGTCCAGATCCATAGAATGAACACCAAGAGTGAACCGTAATAAAAACCATGGACTTCGGGTGATAATGATTTGTCATTATAGGTTCATCAGTTGTAAGCAATATACCACTGTGATGGGAGATGCTAACGCAGGAGGCTATGCAGGTATAGGTATGGGGTATATGGGACATCTCTGTACCTTCCTGTCATTTTGATGTGAACCACAAACTGCTCCAGAAAAAAAAAAAAAAACCTTTCATTTAACATTTTAGTAGAGAATCTAGTCAGGGCAATTAGGCAAGGAAAAGAAAAAAATTCATACAGATTGAAAGTAAGAAGACATCTGTGTTCAAAGATGGCATGATCTTTTATACATAAAATTGTAAGGACTAAAAACTCTATTAAACTAGTTCAACAAGACAGCAGGATACTAAAATAATATTTTAAATATCAAATGTATTTCTCGAAACTAGCTATTAACAATCCAAAAATGAAATTATTCAAAAGAAAAATGCATTCACCCAGGTACTATAGGAAATTACAGTAGCCAATCTGAGTAGCCCCTTGGCTTAGGATATACCAAAATATTTGTTTAAATATGGAGTTTTGTTACTAACATGATGCAAACGTCTCTGAAAATCACTGTCTCCCATGTGAGACATTCTGGGTAACTACTGAATGAAATCAATTTATTGCCCGAAGGGATCACACAAGTTTGGAAGGAAAATTAACAGAAATATTTACAACAGAGAAGAAAATCCTTATTTAGGAATAAGAAAAACCAATAAATTAACCATATGAGAAACTGAGGTTTCTTTTGAATCCGTTTAATCAGAGAAATTTTGTTAGAGGAGGATGCTGTCGAAATGGCCAAATCAGTTTCGGATCTACCAGAAACAACTCATCTAGAAAGCACGACCTTATCAAAATCAAAAGAACTTGTCAAAAGATATATTTGATTGTCCTCAACACACACACACACACACACACACACACACACACACACACTCGCTCAGCCTAAAAAAATTCACAAGGTGTCTTTTTTTTTGCGGTACGCGGGCCTCTCACTGCTGTGGCCTCTCCCGCTGCGGAGCACAGGCTCCAGACACGCAGGCACAGCGGCCATGGCTCACGGGCCCAGCCGCTCCACGGCATGCGGGATCCTCCCGGACAAGGGCACGAACCCGTGTCCCCTGCATCGGCAGGCAGACTCTCAACCACTGCGCCACCAGGGGAGCCCCACAAGGTGTCTTTTTAATCCACTTAGGAGTTTTAACAATGGGTAAGAATCATGCCTTTGATTTGATCCTTGCTAAGCTCAGTCACCCTTTATTGAAAAAAGACCCTCTGAAATTTATCTTTCACCACTTGATGATAAAAAGCAGTTACCTCTTCCAAGTCTACATAGTCTCTATGGTCTTTTGTCTCCAATTTTATTTATTTATTTAATTTATTCATTCATTCATTCATTCATTCATTTATGGCTGTGTTGGGTCTTCATTGCTGCACGTGGGCTTTCTCTAGTTGCGCGAGCGGGGGTTACCGTTTGTTGCGGTGTGTGGGCTTCTCATTGCGGTGGCTTCTCCTGTTGTGGAGCATGGGCTCTAGGCATGCGGACTTCAGTAGTTGTGGCACACAGGCTCAGCAGTTGTAGCTCGCAGGCTCTAGAGCACAGGCTCAGTAGTTGTGGCTCACGGACTTAGTTGCTCTGAGGCATGTGGGGGTCTTCCCGGACCAGGGCTCGAACCCGTGTCCCCTGCACTGGCAGGCAGATTCTTCACCACTGCACCACCAGGGAAGTCCCTGTCTCACAACTTATTCAAACTAGCAAAATTTACCAAAATTTTCATCATAGAATAAGAAGAATAGCCATTATTACAGCCTTCGATATCAGTTTACTTCGTCTGCCTAATAACTATTATGCTAATGCCACATATATTAGTTTTCATTAAGTCAGACTTCTCTTCTAGATACTGTTATTTATAATAGTTAGTATGGGCCAGGTTTGGCAATAACCCCACATCTCAGTGGCTTAGTTATGTTTTCTGCCATCACAGGCAGCAGGCGACTCTGAACACCTTATTCACTCAGAGATACAAGCCAGTGGGGCAGCAATCCTTTCAAATATTACCAAAGGGGGGAATAATCGCTGGAGGGTATCAAACCAACAGTTAAATTCTCTGACTCAAAGATATACATTAACTACTTCTAGTAACTCATCCCAAGTCACATGACTTCAGTCAACCACAAGGGTTTTCAGAAATGTAATCCTTACATGTGTTCTGAAGACAAAGACCCAGTATTAAAGGGGGGGTTTATTAACTTACGGTGTGGGGGGGTAGTATTTATCCCCACAAAAAGCCAAAAGGATTTCAGAAATAATGGTTAAATTGGAAAACTTTTGTTTGATATTAAAGCAGAGTATCACGTAAAAGTGTGTGCATATGTACACAGAATGAGGAAAATGTTATATTAAATGTGCTAGAACTGAGGTGAAACTTAAGTGACACAATACAGTGGAAAGTATACTTCACTTTCGATTTAAATATACTATTTTTCCTAGTCCGTCGGCTGGACCAGTCACAATATAATAATACCTTATGTCATTTAGCAAAGCTCCTGTCAACTATCAAGATTAATCATGACATTTTCCTTTCATTTAACTGAACTACTTGCTATCTCAGATTGGCGATGTCTGCTCCACAGAGAATTAGCAAATGATACCGTTCAAAGGGATTTGAAAGTCATGTAGCAGTATAACCCTAAACATGACTGCTTTTCTTAACTTAGCCTCAGACTGCTTAAGGCAAAAAATTGGTAGAATTGTAAGTCAGTCAATAGCAGGTGGTAGTGCTGGGGTTAAAAATCAGACCAGCCAGCATCAGCGTCACTGCTTTTGGTTATAAATGCAATTTCCTTTGATACACTGAAGTCGAGAGCAATGATTAATTACTCACTAATCAAAATGTAATAAAACGTTTCCATTCACAACAGCAAAGAAAACACGCTGTGAGGTATCTAGAAACACAATTTAAAAATATTATCTTTTTAAGGAGCATGGTATTAATAGATAGTCAGAGACAGAATAAGAGAAAGCTGAGCTCAGACACATACTCAGGTGCATGTGTGGACACTTGGTTTATGAAAGAGGTGGTTTTACAAACCACTGGGAAATGATGGCTTTTTAGTAAATGCTAATGGGAAAATCGAACATCCATAGGAAAAGATATATATCCTTGTTCATATCACATACTCAAGTTAAGCCCAGATATTCTAAACACTCAGTGAGTAAAGATAATCTAAAATGTCTAGAAAATATATAGGTAATTATCCTAAGGATATATGGGTAAGGAAGATTTTCTTAAAGCAGGATAATCATAAAGGAAATCCTGCTACCTCTGTGCCATAAAATAAATTACAGATTCAAAACACAAGACATAGACAAGGAGCTTGTCCAAGCAGCCCGTATGAAGAAATCCTAAAAATCAGTAATGTACAAAATACGTATGCACAACTCACCTGAAAAGCAGTAAACACAATGAAAGAAAATGTTCTACCTCACTGGTAATCAGGAAAAATGCAAATTGAAGCCAATATTTCAGTCTTACACAGGAGAAACTATAGTACATTTTGAGGAAATTGATCTGAGGAGAGGATCACCAGATTGTGTTATTAACAGCTAATATGACATGGAGAGCAATAAATACATATTCTACTTTGATATGACTTATAGGCTCTCTTTTTGGCTTCCTCCCCTACATCAATTTTTACTATAAATAGTTCAGGGACAGACAGCAAAGAGGATATAATCAAAGCATGCCAGAAAATAATGCGTGCAGCAGTCTTAAAAGAATTGAGAAGCCTGTAGCATCATTGAGCTGACAGCCCTGCAGAAAACACACACCTACACAAGAAATGTAGCCTGAAGACAAGACACTCTTGGCATTTAATTTAACAGGGTGCTAATTAGATGAACAACAACAAGAAACATGCCAAGAAGATACTTTTGGAGATTTCTTAAAATGCTGAATGGATAGAACAAAACACGAAATATTCTCATTTGAAGTCAAGATGTTTGGTTACATACGTCTGCACAACCTACCACCTCCAAACACAGGGGCTTAACGCAATAATTTATTATTTGTTATAGTTACGTGGGTTGACAGGGCTCAGCTAGACAATTCACACTTGGGGTCTCATACATAACAGCCATCAGATGGTGGCTGGAACTGGTGATTCACATGTCAAGTGTCTCAGTAAGGATGTGGGAACATCTGAGGAATGGCAGGGAATCCTTACATGGCCTGGTTTTTCCCAGAACAAGACTAAGATGGAATCTGCCAGAATCTTGTAACTAGCCTCCAAAATCCCAGAACATCCATTCCATTGCATTCTATTTGTCAATCAAGTCACTAAGGAGAGCACAAACTCAAGAGGGATGGGGACAGGGGTGGACTGGACCCCATCTCTTGACATAAGAAGCAGCATGTGGGCAAGAGGAGGGAAGAAATGGCAGAAATCTTTGGAGACTATGCACTACCCAAGATAACTTCAACATTCCTTCACACCCTAGAGTATATTACTAAAATGATTCTGAAGGGTGAGTCTCTTTATGTGTTAGCACTGTATGTGAATGGAACAGCTCTTCAAGCTTTATCCCAAGCCACGCCTGGGCAGAGGCCAGCACCCACAGAAGCCATGAGTACCACCATGAGAATGGGGTCGTTTTCTCTCTATACCCTGAAAATAACTCCTTCTATGGCAGATCAAGTACCTGGCTGTTTTCTAGGTATTGTCTGAATCACTGAATGTCAATCGAGTCAAGTCTAAGCTATCAAATCGATTTTGTGAAATGAAATTGATTAAATGATCTTCTGAAAATAGGATATACAGGTCTGAAGAAATTTCACCCTAATCTCCCAATTCATCCCACCCTCTCTTCCCTCCCTGTAGCCACACGTCCATTCTCTACATCTGCGTCTCTATTCCTGCCCTGCAAATAGGTTCATCTGTACCATTTTTCTAAATTCCACGTATATGTGTTAATATACGGTATTTGTTTTTCTCTTTCTGACTTACTTCACTCTGTATGACAGACTCTAGGTCCATCCACGTCTCTACAAATGACCCAATTTCATTCCTTTTTATGGCTGAGTAATATTTTATTGTATATATGTACCACATCTTCTTTATCCATTCATCTGTCAATGGACAGTTAGGTTGTTTCCATGTCCTGGCTATTGTAAATAGTGATACAATGAACAGAGGGGTGCATGTGTCTTTTTGAATTATGTTTTTCTCTGGGTGTATGCCCGGTAGTGGGATTGCTGGGTCATATGGTAGTTCTATTTTTAGTTTTTTAAGGAACCTCCATACTGTTCTCCATAGTGGCTGTATCAATTGACATTCCCACAAACAGTGCAAGAGGGTTCCCTTTCTCCACATCCTCTTAGGTTGTAATTCTTACTGAGAATAGCTGATACCTAGATCTATCCTCTAATCCTTCCCTCTTTTATCTGACCTTTGTATCTCAAAGACGAAAATAATATCCAAACTATGTAAATGCCATGGGATACTTTGCTCTAATCCTGGCACGTAGGACAATCCCAATGATCACAAGAATGTCTTCATGTCTTCGTGTGTCTGTATCATCAGAGATATTTTACAAAATAGACTAATGAAGTAAAAGATAATAATAAAGTAAATATTTAAAGTATCAAGAATTTTGTGCTGTTGATTTTACAGGTGTCTTTAAAATTCAATACCACTTTTAAAAATGCATATATATATATATATATATATATATTACATGTTACAACTGTATTACTTGATTCCCCATGTCCTCCTTTTCAGAAAAGGCAAACCACAGGTCAATTTATATATGAACTATCTTGAAAAGCACAAAGATAATTCTGCAACATCATGGTGAAAAAATAATTTACCTTTGCATTACAATATTTACAAGCATTTGGTTTTTCTCTTCCATAAATACGTGCAGCAGCTTCACTTTTAAAAATCCACATTTAGGGAGTATCTTGTTCTGAAGGGCAATGGAAGTTGTCATAGAAACAACCATAATTACAAGAGAGACATTTATCAGGGAGGAAAAGACTTATCTTAAAATCCGATCTACTTTTTCTTTGTTGTTGAGGAAAGGAGTCATTTGTTTTTGTTTGTTTGTTTGAGGAGCAAGGTTTCTATTTCACGAGTATGCAGAGGATTATTGCCCTTCTAGGTTTCCACTCCCCAAAGTCCTTTCTTTCAGGTATCCTGAGGCTCCATTTAAAGTCAGTGCTCTGCATCCTAAACTTGCTGCTGAAGACATGATGTCTCCTCACAAGACTGATTTAAGGAATCGTGTGATGAACAGAACAGGCTATTGTTTGCATTAGACGGGGGAAAAAACACCCATGATATTTCCCAAAGCAAATAATTATCTTCAATAATATGTATCCTTGGCGTATTCAGAGTTAACAGGAAAGCACTGGAGTAGAAGCAGAAAGACATAGGTAAATACCTAATTTACAACCCTTTATAACTTTGTCTCCATGACCACTTCATAAATATCTTAACTGTTGTGTCCAGTGCTTAAAAAATACGTATCTTAAATATAGGTATATATTTTATTTTAAATATATTTATATGTAATATATATCTTTATATATTAATTTAGAAAACTAAATCTGCATTTATTCATACTGTAAATGTTCATTTTTTAAGCACTGGATTCAATTTATATATACGTATATGTCTTTCCTGATATTTAAAAAATTGAGACTTTCTTTGAGTTTCATCCCCAAATAGATGTATGGCAACTTTCAAAACAGAGAGAGAATAATGAAATTAAAATAATAATAGAATTTTAGAGACAAGACGGCAGAGTAGAAGGATGTGAGCTCACCCCTTCTTATGGAAACACCAAAATCACAACTAACTGCTGAACAACCACCAACAAAAAACTGCTGGAACCTACCAAAAAAAGATACCCTACATCCAAAGACAAAGAAGAAGCCACAACAAGGCAGTAAGAGGGATGCAAGTGCAATAAAGTCAAATCCCATACATGCCGGGTGGGCAACTCACAAACTGGAAAACAATTATACCACAGAAGTTCTCCCACAGGAGTGAAAGTTCTGAGCCCCACATCAGGCCCCCTAGCCTGGCGATCTGGCAATAGGAGGAGGACCCCCCAGAACATCTAGTTTGAAGGCCAGTGGAGTTTGATTTCAGGAATTCCACAGGACTGGGGGAAACAGACTCCACTCTTGGAGGGGGCACACAGGGTCTCGTGAGCACCGGGACCCAGGGTAAAAAGTGGTGACCTCATAAAAGACTGGGCCAGACTTACCTGCTAGTATTGGAGGGTCTCCTGCAGAAGCAGGAGGCAGCTGTGACTCACTTCGGGGACAAGGACACTGGCAGTGGCAGTTCTGGTGAGTACTCATTGGCGTGAGCCCTCTGGGAGGCCACCATTTTCTCAATAAGACCTGGCCCCACCCAACAGCTTGTAGCCTCCAGTGCTGGGACGCCTCAGGCCAAACAACCAACAAGGCAGGAACACAGCCCCACCCATGAACGGACAGGCTGCTTAAAGTCTTTCTGAACACACCCCTGACATGGCCCTGCCCACTGGAGGGACAAGAGCCAGCTCCACCCACCAGTGGGCAGGTACCAGTCCCTCCCACCAGGAAGCCTGTACAAGCCTCTTAGCCTCATCCACCAGGGGGCAGACAGCAGAAGCAAGAAGAGCTACAACCCTACAGCCTGCAGAATGGAAACCATAATCACGGAGTTACACAAAATGAGCAGAGGAATATGATCCAGATGACAGAACAAAATGAAACCCCAGAACAACAACTAAGTGAAGTGGAGATAGGCAATGTACCTGAAAAGGAATTCAGGGTAATAATAGTAGAGTAAATCCTCTACATACAAACGAGTTCCATTCCAAGAGCATGTTCAGAAGTCACATTTGTTCGTAAATCCAACAAAGTTAGGTAGGTACCCAACTAACACAATCAGCTATGTAGTACTGTACTGTAATAGGTTTATAATACTTTTCACACAAATAATACATGAAAAACAAACACACAAAAAAAAACATTTTTGGGACTTCCGTGGTGGTGCAGTGCTTAAGAATCTGCCTGCCAATTCAGGGGACACGGGTTCGAGCCCTGGTCCAGGAAGACCCCACATGCCATGAAGCAACTAAGCCCATGCACCACAACTACTGAGCCTGCACTCTAGAACCCGCGAGCCACAACTACTGAGCCTGCACGCCTCAACTACTGAAGCCCACGTGCTCTAGAGCCTGTGCACTGCAACTACTGAGCCCATGCGCCACAACAACTGAAGCCCATGTGCTCTAGGGCCCACATGCTGCAACTACTGAGCCTGTGTGCTGCAACTACTGAAGCCCGCACATCTAGAGCCCATGCTCTGCAACAAGAGAAGCCACCGCAATGAGAAGCCAGCGCACCACAACGAAGAGTAGCCCCTCCTTGCTGCAACTAGAGAAAGCCTGTGCATAGCAATGAAGACCCAACACAACCAAAAAACAAAACTTTTTTTAATCTTATAGTACAGTACCTTGAAAAATACAGTAGTACCAGCTACATCACCACTGCTTTTACGCTTGCTTCTGGACATCCTCGGCTTGAAATAAAGATACTATACTACTGTACTTTATACACTACTGTACACAAAAGCACAACCACTTATAGAGGATGAATGGACATGAAAATGTACACCAGACACATGAACTAACTTATGTATCTGGACATGCAAACACACATTCGCATCTTTGAAGGTTTGCAACTTGAAGGTTTTTATGGCAACTTGAAGGTTTTTATGTAGAGGACTTACTGTAAAGATGATCCAAGATCCTGGAAAAACAATGGAGGTACAGATTGAGAAGATACAAAAAATGTTTAACAAAGACCTAGAAGAACTAAAGAACAAACAAACAGAGACGAAGAACACAATAACTGAAATGAAAAATACACTAGAAGGAATCAATAGCAGAATAATTGAAGCAGAAGAATGGATAAGTGAGCTGAAAGACAGAATGGTGGAAATCACTACCACAAAACAGAATAAAGAAAAGAGAATGTAAAGAAATGAGGACAGTCTAGGAGACCTCTGGGACAACATTAAGTGCACCAACATTCACATTATAGGGGTCCCAGAAGGAGAAGAGAAAGAGAAAGGACCTGAGAAAATATTTGAAGAGATAATAGCTGAAAACTTCCCTAACATAGGAAAGGAAACAGTCACCCAAGTCCAGGAAGCACAGAGAGTCTCAGGCATGATAAACCCATGGAGCAACATGCTGGGACATGTAGTAATCAAACTGACAAAAATTAAAGAAAGAGTATTAAAAGCAATGAGGGAAAAAGCAACAAATAACATACAAGGGAACTTCCATAAGGTTATCAGTTCATTTCTCAGCAGAAACTCTGCAGGCCAGAAGGGAGTGGCATGATATATTTAAAGTGATGAAAGGGAAGAAACTACAACCAAGAATACTCAACCTAGCAAGGCTCTCATTCAGATTCAACAAGGAAATCAAAAGCTTTACAGACAAGCAAAACCTAAGAGAATTCAGCACCACCAGACCAGCTTTGTAACAAATGCTACAGGGACTTCTCTAGGCGTAAAAGAAAAGGCCACAACCAGAAACAAGAAACTTATGAATGGAAAAGCTCACCAGTAAAGGAAACATACAGATAAGGTAGGAAATAATCAGCACACAAATATGATATCAAAACCAGCAATTTTGAGAAGAGGAGAGCACAAATGCAGGATATTGGAAATGCATTTGAAGTTAAAAGACCAGCAACTTTAAACAATCTTGTTTATATATAGACTGCTATATCAAAGCCTCATGGTAACTGCAAACCGAAAATCTACAATAGATACACACACAAAAAAGAAAAAGGAATCCAAACAAACACTAAAGATAGTTATCAAATCACACGAGAAGAGAAAAAAAAGGGAAAAAATACAACCTACAAAAACAAATCCAAAACAATTAACAAAATAGCAATAAGAACTTACATATTGATAATTACCTTAAATGTAAACAAATTAAATGCTTCAACCAAAAGACATAGACTGACTGAATAGCTACAAAAACAACACCCATAGATATGTTGTCTACAAGAAACCCACTTCAGATCTCGGGACACAAGCAGACTGAAAGTGAGGGGATGGAAAAGGTATTCTATGAAAATGGAAATCAAAAGAAAGCTGAAGTAGCAATACTTATATCAGACAAGATAGAATTGAAAATAAAGAGTATTACAAGAGACAAGGAAGGACACTACATAATGATTAAGGGATCAATCCAAGAAGAAGATATAACAATTGTAAATATCTATGCACCCAACATAGCAGCAAATCAATATATAAGGCAAATACTAACAGTCATAAAAGGAGAAATCAAAAGTAACACAATAATAGTGGGGGACTTTAACACCACACTTTCATCAATGGACAGATCATCCAGACAGAAGATCATTAAGGAAACACAGGCCTTAAATGACACATTAGATCAGATGGACTTAATTGATATTAATAGAGCATTCCATCCAAAAGCAGCAAAATACACATTCTTCTCAAGTGCACACGGAATATTCTCCAGGATGGATCACATGCTAGGCCACAAAGCAAGCCTTGGTAAATTTAAGAATATTGAAATCATATCAAGCATCTTTTCTGACCACAATGCTGTGAGATTAGAAATCAACTACAAGAAGAAAAAACTGTACAAAACACAAACACGTGGAGGCTAAACAATATGCTACTAAACAACCAATGGATCACTGAGGAAATAAAAAAATACCTAGAGACAAATGAAAACAAAAGCACAATGATCCAGAACCTGTGGGATGCAGCAAAAACATTTCTAAGAGGGAAGCCTATAGCAATACAATCTTACCTCAGGAAATAAGAAAAATCTCACAGAAACAACCCAACCTTACACCTAAAGCAACTAGAGAAAGAAGAACAAACAAACCCAAAGTAAGTAGAAGGAAAGAAATCATAAAAATCAGAGCAGAAATAAATGAAATACAGACAAAGAAAACAATAGAAAAGATCAATGCAACTAAAAGCTGGTTCTTTGAAAAGATAAACAAAACTGATAAACCTTTAGCCAAACTCATCAAGAAAAAGAGGGAGAGGGCTCAAATCAATAAAATTAGAAATGAAAAAGGAGAAGTTACAACAGACACCACAGAAATACAAAGGATCATAAGAGACTACTACAAGCAACTATATGCCAATCAAACGGACAACCTAGAAGAAATGGACAAATCCTTAGAAAGGTAAAATCTCCCAAGACTCAACCAGGAAGAAATAGAAAATATGAACAGACCAATCACAAGTACTGAAATTGAAACTGTGATTAACAAACTCCCAACAAACAAAATTCCAGGACCAGATGACTTGACAGGCAAATTCTATCAAACATTTAGAGAAGAGTTAACACCTATCCTTTGGAAACACTTCCAAAAATCTCAGAGGAAGGAATACTCCCAAACTCATTCTATGAGACCACCTTCACCCTGATGCCAAAACCAGACAAAGATACCACAAAAAACTAAAATTACAGGCCAATATCACTGATGAACATAGATATAAAAATCCTCAATAAAATACTAGCAAACTGAATCCAACACACATTAAAAGGCTCATACACCATGATCAAGTGGGATTTATCCCAGGGATGCAAGGATTTTTCAGTATCCACAAATCAGTCAGTGTGATACACCACATCAACAACTGAAGAACAAAAACCATATGATCATCTCAATAGATGCAGAAAAGGCTTTTGACAAAATTCAGCACTCATTTACGAGAAAAACGCTCCAGAAAGTGGGCATAGAGGGAACATACCTTAGCATAATAAAGGCCATATATGACAAACTTACAGCTAACATCATTCTCAATGGTGAAAAGCTGAAAGCATTTCCTCTAAGATAGGAAGAAGACAAGGATGTCCACTATCACCACTTTCATTCAACATAGTTTTGGAAGTCCTAGCCACGGCAATCAGAGAAGAAAAGAAATAAAAGGAATCCAAATTGGAAAAGAAGAAGTAAAACTGTCACTGTTTGCAGATGACATGATACTATACATAGAAAATACTAAACTACTGAAGCTCATCAATGAATTTGGTAAAATCGCAGGATACAAAATAAATACACAGAAATCTGTTGCATTTCTATACACTAACATCAAAAGATCAGAAAGAGAAATTAAGGAACCAGTCCCATTTACCATCATATCAAAAAGAATAAAATACGTAGGAATAAACCTACCTAAGGAGGCAAAAGACCTGTACTCAGAAAACTTTAAGATGCTGATGAAAGAAATCAAAGATGACACAGATAGAAAGATATACTGTATTCTTGGATTGGAAGAATAAGTATTGTCAAAATAACTATATTACCCAAGGCAATCTACATATTCAATGCAACCCCTATCAAATTACCAATGGCATTTTTCACAGAGCTATCGATAGAACAAAAAAATCTTAAAATTTGTATGGAGACACAAAAGATCCCCAAAAGCCAAAGCAATCTTGAGAAAGAAGAATGGAGCTGGAGGAATTAGGCTCTTTGACTTCAAACTATATTACAAAGCTACAGTCATCAAAACAGTATGGTACTGGCACAAAAATAGAAATACAGATCACTGGAACAGTATAGAAAGCCCAGAAATAAACCCATGCACATATGGTTTATTAATCTATGACAAAGGAGCCAAGACTATGCAATGGAGAAAAGACAGTTTCTTCAATAAATGGTGCTGGGAAAAGTGGACAGCTACATGTAAAAAATGAAATTAGAACATTCTTTAACATTGTTCACAAAAATCAACTCAAAATCAATCAAAGACCTAAATGTAAGGCTAGATACTATAAAACTGATAGAGGAAGACATAGGCAGAACACTCTTTGTCATAAACTGAAGGAATATATTTTTCAATTTGTCTCCTGGAGTAATGGAAATAAAAACAAAAATAAATAAATGGGACCTAATCAAACTCAAAATCTTTTGCACAGAAAAGGAAATCATAAACCAAATGAAAAGACAACCCACATAATAGGAGTAAATATTTTCAAACAATGCCATAAAAAGCAAGCAACCCAATCAAAAAATGGGCAGAGGACCTAAATAGACATTTCTCCAAAGAAGACATACAGATGGCCAAGAGATACATGAAAAGATGCTCAACATCGCTAATTACTAGAGAAATGCAAATCAAAACTACAGTGAGATATCACAATGAGATACACCAGTCAGAATGGCATTCATCAAAAAGTCTACAAACAAATATTGGAGAGACAAATATTATATGATATTGCTTATATGCAAGATCTTTAAAAAAATCATACAAACAAACTTATTTACCAAACAGAAACAGACTCACAGACTTAGAGAATGTACTAATGGTTACCAGGAGGGAAGGGTTGTGGGGGAGGGATAGATTGGGAGTTTGGGATTGACATGTACACACTGCTATATTTAAAATAGATAATCAACAGGGACCTACTGTACAGCATAGAAAACTCTGCTCAATACTCTGTAATAACCTAAAGGGAAAAGAATTTGAAAAAGAAAAAATACATGTGTATGTATAACTGAATCACTCTGCCATACACCTCAAACTAACTCAACGCTGGTTGTTGTATGTATGTATGTATGTATTTACTTATTTATTTATGGCTGCATTGGGTCTTCGTTGCTGTGCGGGGACTTTCTCTAGTTGCAGTGAGCAGGGACTACTCTTTCTTGCGATGTGCAGACTTCTCATTGTGGTGGCTTCTCTTGTTTTGGAGCACGGGCTCTAGGCCTGCAGACTTCAGTAGTTGTGGCACGTGGGCTCAGTAGTTGTGGCTCATGGGCTCTAGAGGGCAGGCTCAGTAGTTGTGGCTCATGGGCTCTAGAGTGCAGGCTCAGTAGTTGTGGCGCACAGGCTTTTGTTGCTCCGCAGCATGTGGGATCTCCCCGGACCAGGGATTGTACCCGTGTCCCCTGCACTGGCAGGCGGATTCGTAACCACTGAACCACCAGGGAAGTCCCCTCAACATTGTTAATCAACTATACTCCAATCTAAAATAAAAATTTTTTTAAAATAAATAAAACACACAAAAATAATAATAAACATAAGTGGGGAAAATCAAGAAAGGATAAAACAAACAGAACATGTGATGGAATCTGGTTCACATGAAGTCGCTAGAAGGTGCAGTTGACTTCCCTTCATTTTCCCATCAGTCAGTGCGGTGAGCAGCGCTCTCACGCTCCTGCTTGGCAGTGTCCTAATGACGCTATCAAAGTCCATGCTTAGAGGAAGCACAATTCTCTCCACCTCTGAGAAAAACTTTTCCCGGAAGCATCAAAGACCCTGTGTAAAGCACTTACCTTTTTCAACAACATTTTATACTACATCACATAGGTTTCATCTTATATGTCAAAACATCTTAAAAATGACAATGATAGAAAATTAAGTTTTAGGAAAAGTGTTCCATGGTGGTGTCAGAAGGCTGGGTTCCTGGTTCATTTCTCCTCCAGATTAATATAAGGATCGAATTTGAGGATCCAGGTTGATGGACAGATTAGAACACTTCAGTTCTAAGTGTACCATTTCAATCAATTAGTTTCTTTGGTAAATTTCAATGAACCAAGTTACATTCACTGATAATTATCGGAGTGCAGTTGTTCTATTTTATCCCTTGCAAGTAGATTAGACCAGCCAAGCAGAAGCAGAATTTCATTCTCTGTCAGGAGAAGACTTTGACAAAGCACAGGCTATGTATAAATTAGCCTTCTACCTGCCCATGGAGGACTAACAGGCAGAGCCTACTAGTGTTGGAAACTAAACATATACACTCACACACACCTCACACTGTCTCCCAGCACCATTTAAAAAGGTGTAGGTTATTTTCATGAATCCAAATGGCCAAATTATTTTAGTACCAGAGGATGTCAGTCTTAAGAAATATTCCACAAAGCAAAGATTTCTTATTTTTCTGAGATTAATTTAAATGCTTCGTCACAGACTAACACAAGTGTTTGGGCCAACATTAAGGAAGGTCTGTCTTAGGTAAGTGAATGAGTGAATTTGCTGGATGGGATTCAAGGAATCATTTTCAAGCTCTAGCCATGAAAGAGATCCTGCATTAGACACAAAACACTAAGAAATGACAAATAAGCCTGATTTCTATCCAGAGGTGTAGACATGAAACAGATCATCCCACAAATGATACTGAAACTTCACTTCCATCAAATTCTGTGAATACAAAGTTCCAGGTGTAATGAGAATTCATGACAGGAACATTCCATCTGCTTAGCCCCCCACTGCAGCATACAGATGAGCTACCCAGCAGCAGGGAGAAGTTCTGCTCTGTTTCTGCCATAGTCATTTGACCCTGATCAGACCTTCATTCAGTGAGTCAACATAGTTCCTGAGGACCTACTGTGTTCTTGGGACTTTTCCTGGGTGTTCCAAATGATTTTGATATTCAATGACAACCAGATTAGCCAATGGCATATTTATTATTGCCTCAGTCTTCCCTAATCTCCAGGCAGTGAATCTCTTTTCTCTTTCTCTCTCTCATTAAATGTCTTAGAGAACACTCTCCTCTCCTATCCAGCAGAAATGGCATGACATGGCTTCATCAAAAAGAGAGAGTTGCTAGGTTACCCGTACATTCTTAGTTCAAAATGATCCTGTCTCTATTATATGTAGCAGAAAAGCCTCAAAATTATGTTATTTTACTTCCCGTTAGCCTTAATGTAAGTTTACCTGTATTCTTACCGTATTCTGAATCTGTTTTGGTAATATCATCAGGATATGGGAAGTACTAAAAACAAGAGGGGAGGTTAGAGTGCCACATTGGCTTCACATTATCCAAAATAATTCCACACAAAAACAATATAGTTAATGGAAACAAAATATTCAGGTTTAAGAATTATAGTTAATGCCTGATTTTAAAATCTTTAAAATTTAAAAGCTCAGGGAACTTCATGAAAGTTCAAATATAGACATAATCCAGTCTTGGGAGGTGAATTTAATGGTCTATTTCTCTTTCTCTCTCTCTCTCTCCACACACACACACACACACACACACACACACACACAGAGAGAGAGTAAAGAGGATGGTAAATTGAAAAAATGAGGTTTTGTTTTTGAGGGATTTGTTTTATGGGGGGACTGCTGTCATTGTGTTATTCCTTATAAAACTGATAAAAGATAATATATAGACGTATCCAGTATGCCAAAGTATGGTTTGTTTTTCCCAGCTCTCTCTTGAATATATATATTTCTAATTCATTAAGGATGTTTCTTTGCTCACTTCTGCTCACAATGCCACGTCTGGTGTTTTGCAATTGCCACACATATGGAGACTAAGCTTTTAATTACAAACTTCACATCCTTCCAATGAGCGTAAGTTCCCATTAGGATTAAGCTTAAATTGTACTTATACTCAAGGCCACTCCTTCCTCTCAATCTCGCCACATACCTTACACCATTGTGAAATGGCTTTCTCCATTTTTGTCCCAGTATGTCCTCTCTCCATAGACTTCCAGCCTAAAGCCATCCTTGGGAAGACCCTGCTATACTTTGGTCACTACAGATTTGGAAGGTTTAATCTCATGGGTAGACCCGGGTCACATTCAATGGCCTGATCATTTGGGACCACCTTTAGTAACTATCTTGACTCTCTGTGTTCTTACATGATCTCCCTTCTTGTTTTGACTGCTTCCTTCTTGACCTAGGAAGAAGTCCTACTTTTCATACTGTTAACCTCCAGTCATGATCTGCTCAGGGAATGAACTCATCTTCAAAGGTGGATAGAAAATAACCATAAAGTGAGCAGAGGGGGAAAGTCAGAATGCATATACTTTGCCCTTATACCTTTACTTGAGACTGTGTCTGTATTAGCTATTCATTGCTGCGTAACAACTTGCCACAAATATAATGGCTAAACCAACACCCATTTACTATCTTCCAGCTTTTGTGGGTCAGGAATCTAGGCACAGCTCAACTGGATCCCCTGCTTTGGTGTGTCTCAAAAACCTGGCAATCAAGTTGTCAGCCAAGGTTGTGGTCTCGTCGGAAGTCTCGACTGGGAAAGAACTGTCTTCTGTGCTCACTTATGTGGCTACCAGCAGGATTCAGTTCCCTTTGGTCTGTTGGATTGAGGGCCTCAGTTTCTGGCTGGCTGCTAGCTAGGAGTTGCCCTTGATGTGTGGGCCTCTCCCACATGGCAACTTGCTTCATCAAAGCCAGCAAGAGAAAGCATCCGCTACTAAGATGTAGGTTAGGGACTTCCCTGGCGGTCCAGTGGTTAAGAATCCATCTTGCGATGCAGGGGACGCTGGTTTGATCTCTGGCCGGGGAACTGGGATCCCACATGCCGCAGGGCAACTAAGCCCTGCCACAACTAGAGAGCCTGAGTGCCGCAACTACAGAGCCCATGCACTCTGGAGCCCCCATGCCAAAACTAGAGAGAAGTCCAAGCACTGCAACGAAAGATCCCACATGCCACAACTAAGACCCGACGCAGCCAACAAATAAACAAACAAACAAATAAATAAATATATAACACAAAGTGAATTCAAATTTTAAAAAAGATGTAGGTTACATTATCGTGTAATGTAATCAATTACAGAACGTACTTGGGAAGTGATAAGCCGTCACCTTTGCCATATTCTATTGGCTAGAAAATTTCTAGGCCAGTCCACATTCACAAGGAGGGGGACCACACAAAGGCTTGTACCTGAAGGCAGGGATCACTGGGGGGTCACCTTAGAAGCCACCTATTGCAGCATCAGCATAGGAAGAAAAAGGGTGAAAGACGTCCATGCCCACTAACAGCTATGGGAGCTTCGTCCATGGGCAAGTGACTGTTTTCACACAGAGTAATATGTTTCTATAGAGGCTGCAAGCACAGTCTAGACTTTACTCAAAATGATAATCTTTTATCTGTTTGTCCAGTCTTCCTAAATTGACCTGGCTAAGGCAAGAATTAGATTTCAGGGAGAATCTGTCCACATAATGGTTTTTTAGCTATGTGAAAGGCTAACCATGGGCCTATAATTTATTCTT
Organism: Neophocaena asiaeorientalis asiaeorientalis; assembly: GCF_003031525.2. Taxonomy (NCBI): domain Eukaryota; kingdom Metazoa; phylum Chordata; class Mammalia; order Artiodactyla; family Phocoenidae; genus Neophocaena; species Neophocaena asiaeorientalis. Next base: position 5,003,179 of record NW_020185335.1, on the reverse strand, counting down.
TCCTCCTCCGGGGTCCCTGAAGAAGTGTGACCTTGACCAGAATTCTTTGCAAATATCGACTGATCGAACATAGCAGCTAAAAGATAAATGAGTGTCCTGAAAGCGTTTGCTATGCACTGATTACTGATTTAGAAATGATTTTAGCATTATAACCTGGTCCATCTGGATTGTTTATATTAAATTATCCTGCAAGTCATGGGCTGAAGCTATACAGAGAACCAGAACAAGGTCGTGTGTCTAGAGAGAGTCGGGAACTCAGCTATTTCCCTGGTTAACCTGTCACATGTGAAATCAGTTCTTGAAAAACTCCAGAATATGTCCTGATGTGGGAAAGGACACTCAGAAAGTTGTATCTGCAGGTTTGGAGCCTCCCAGATGTTGTGTATGCTACTGCTTCTGTCTCGTATCCATTGACAAATATGCATACGCCTAGTGTTGGGTAAGTCAGTAGCATCTTTTTGAAGCACTGGGAATGATAAAGGTGAAGGCATTGGAGCAATGTATCTACTTAACAGCTCTATTGAGATATAAGTGGCATACAAAAAACTGCGCGTGTTTAAAGTTTTGGCAGATGTATGCACTCTAGGAACCATCCCACAGTCAAGATTAGGGAAACATCAAATTCGATACGGCTGACCCAAACCGTGATAGATGCTATGATGTGGGGTGCTCCTCAAATTTGGGCTCCTCGTGTTATGCTGCTGTCTAGGGTCAAGAAAATCCTCAAGAGTTAGTAAGCTCAATTATTATGCAGGGAGTTAAATGGTAGCAAAAATGTTCTTGTGACCCAAGGGAAAGGTGATACTAAGGGGGAAGATTATAAAGACGAAGAATGAGGTAGTAATGGACTTATCCAGCTGGGATTGTTTCATTGTTGTTGAAAAGCAGGATGGGAAAGGAAGAAATAGACAAGATCACTAGTGGGTGTTGCTGGTATAGTCTTGTGGTTTGAGAGGTGAAAAACCATCTTCATCTCCAGCTATGACAACCACAAACCTTCAGAAGCCCCTTAAAATTCACTGCATATCACCTAACGTGGATGAGCACAAATAAGCCAGTTACAGAGCTCACGATCTGGAACAGAAAATACTTAAAGAGGGACTGAGTTCATTCTCTCAGCTAAAACCATAACGTTTTTTTAACAGCTTTATTGGAGTATAATTGCTCTACAATGGTGTGTTAGTTTCTGCTGTATAACAAAGTGAATCAGCTATACATATACATATATCCACATATCCCCTCCCTCTTGCGTCTCCCTCCCATCCTCCCTAGCCCACCCCTCTAGGTGGTCACAAAGCACGGAGCTGATCTCCCTGGGCTATGCGGCTGCTTCCCACTAGCTCTCTATTTTACGTTTGGTAGTGTATATATGTCCATGCCACTCTGTCACTTCGTCCCAGCTTACCCTTCCCCCTCCCCGTGTCCTCAAGTCCATTCTCTACCGCTGCGTCTTTATTCCCGTCCTGTCCCTAGGTTCTTCATGACCTTTTTTTTTTCCTTAGATTCCATATATATGTGTTAGCATACGGTATTTGTTTTTCTCTTTCTGACTTACTTCACTCTGTATGACAGACTCTAGGTCCATCCACCTCACTACAAATAACTCAATTTTGTTTCATTTTGTGGCTGAGTAATATTCCATTGTATATATGTGCCACATCTTCTTTATCCATTCATCTGTGGATGGACACTTAGGTTGCTTCCATACCCTGCTTATTGTAAATAGAGCTGCAATGAACATTGTGGTAACATGACTCTTTTTGAATTAAAAACCATAACAATTGGGCTTCCCTGGTGGCACAGGGGTTGAGAGTCCGCCTGCCGATGCAGGGGACACGGGATCGGGCCCCGGTCCGGGAGGATCCCACGTGCTGCGAAGTGGCTGGGCCCGTGAGCCATGGCTGCTGAGCCTGTGCGTCTGGAGCCTGTGCTCCGCAACGGGAGAGGACACAACAGTGAGAGGCCCGCGTAACGCAAAAAAAAAGAAAAAGAAAAAGAAAAAAACATTTTAAAAATAAATTAACTAAGGGTTTGGGATCTGCTCACCCAACCCTCAGGAGAGTAATCCTAGGAACCAGGAAATGGGGTGGGTGGAATGGCCTCTGGGTAATAATGAAAATACTTGGAAGGATCGCTCTTGGCACCCAGTGTACCATAATTCCCACAGCGGATAGAGGAGGCACTTACGGAGCCTCAAGGTAAAACTCAGAGGCTATCAAGATGCTGACAGGTAACACCAATACAAAGGTTCATCCCTAATGGAGAAAACATGACAAGAAAAATTGCTCTCTGGTTGCACTGTCTTTACTGAAATGCATGATTGGGATGGACGCCATGTGTGTGCATGGAAGATGATGGCCCTAAATTCTTCAATTACATGTGTTCCATGTCCACCCTCCACCTGGTTTCAACTGAAATGCTAAATGAGGATGTTTGCAATTCCCAAGCCCCCCCCACACCCCGTGGAAAATATTAAACAATATAGCATTCCAGGAGTGCAAGAGGAGACTAATGCTTTAGTTAGCACCAACGGTTGCAGTAGGGATACTGATCTCCATTAATTCTCTTTTTAACAGCCCTTTCAAGCCAAAAGGCAAAGCAGATGATTTACAGATACTGAGAGTGAACTTTGGGGAATTTATCTAGGTAGGCCCATCAGTCGCCTCAGATGTGCTGTAGATATGTTTAAAAACAAAAAAACCAAAAACTGCACCAAAAGGCAAGGGCCAAAGGAGACTTGTTTGCAAGCAGGGCAGAGTTAGCTCATGCTTTCTTTTCTATTCCTATTTCAGAAGCCAGGCAGGAAGAGTTTGTGTTGGAACTACCTCTGGGCTATTTTAACTGTTTACACAAGGACATTTAAATTCACCAGCTCACTGTCACAATCTAGGGTGGCTTCATTTGGTCTTAATAACCATTAAGGGTAAGTTGATAACATCAGTGATACATTGTTGCCTCCTCCAGGAAAAAGCACAGGGGTATTTAGAGACTGTGATCATCCATCTTGCCCACAGAACATGGCAGATAAACCCCATTAAAATGCAAGACTTGCCCCAGTCTGAAAATTTGGGGAACAGGCCTCTGAGAGGCTGTCCTCAGAAGGTGAGAAATAATTTATGATCTAATCTCGACCCCACCACTAAACAGCCCAGAGACTGGAAAAACCATCTGAGTTATGTATGGCAAAACCCCATCTCCCATTTGGGGATATAGTTAGTCCTATTCAGAAAGTCACCAGAAAGAAATCTGAGATTGAAAGGTGCCCTGACAGAAACAAGCAAATAAAAGATTTATAAAGGGCTGTCAATCAGGCATTGTCTCTTGAGCCTCATGACCCCAAAGCACAAACGATTGTAGAGGTGTCAGCAACTAGACCACACGCAGACTAGAGCCTTTGGCAGAAATCAATATAGCTCCTCAGTGGAGACAGCGCGAATTTTGGACTTGAAAGTGGTCTGATGCAGCTGCTCGAGACAGCCCTTTAGAAACGTAATCGTCAGCTCGTTGTTGGGTGTTGGTAGAAATCACTGCTACCGTATGAAATCTTCAGACAATCCTGAAACCGCAAACGCCCATCATGACTTGGTTGATGGCTGTCGGAGAAACATTCAAACTGAGGAAGGAGCTCCATGAAGCTCACTGATGAATGGAAATGGTATACTCCTGAGGACACTTTAGCTGAGGGTTCAAAAGAAGTTCACTTCATCTATGCACAGATTTTTTCACTGCATTTGGAGCCAACGGTAGAACCCCTCGAGGACCTCTCTGCTGTGACGGCTAGATCGTCTGAACCCTAAAATTCTCCCCTAGCGATGCAAAATGCCTGATGTCTATGATTGGATTTCCTGAACTGAAAGTCATGAAGCTGTTTGGAAATCAGTTCTTACATGGTCTACGTATGGTGGAAGAAGGGAGAGGCTGAAATGATATTTTGAGAAGTTATCCATAAGGAGGACAAATATTTGCTAATCCGAGTAGGGACACTAGAGGGGGCTCTCTTTCAGGAGACTGGCAGTCAATTTAGAGACGTGGCAAAGAAATCTGAGAACAGACGGTCTGTATCAATAGACTCACACATCAATCTTGCCAGCAGTTCTGGTAAAGAGTATCTGCCCTTACTCAGGGGACATGTTAATAATAATGAAATCAGATCTATTTAAGAGACACTGGTGCCAGTGGAAAAATGTCACTGAGACTGGGCAGTCCAAAAAGGTAGCTGCAATCGGCTATTGAGATGTGGCTAGACCAAACAAGAGGCATCATACGTGTAAGATACATATGGGATTTCAAAGATGGCACAAAAAAAGAATGTAAGACACCTCATTAATAATTTTGTTTTGATTACATGCTGAATAATTATTTTGGATATATTTGGATAAATATTATTAAAATAATTAATTTCAACCGTTTAAAAAGCCTTTTTTAGTGTACCTCCAGAAAATGTAAAATTATATATATGGTGTACATTGTATTTCTTCCCAACAGTACTCTTCTAGTTTGCTTATCGTAAATAACCCTATAATTTGTGGACTTCAGTTAGGCCGAATAATTGAAGGCACACTTGTAGCTTGGATAGGGCTACAGGAAGGATCAAGATGTAATATATAAACTGACAGACACCCAGATCTGGATACTTTCCTGTGATAACTGGTTCTACACATGCTCAGCTCTTGTCACTACACAACCAAAATATTTACTAATTTGGAAGAGGGGACTTGGAGAGATGTATCTGTCAGGTCTAGGACCTCCTGGATAGTGACATGGAATATGTATGCATTGTATCTGCTTCGTGTCCTTTGTTAGTTATGGTAAATCTTCACACTGAGACAGACATGTTTCCGGTGGATCCAACTGACAATCTGAGCTTTGCATCTGGACAAAGGTTAAAATGATATTTGTTGTTTTTACCGTGTTTTTTTTAGCAAGGTCTGCAAGACATTACTAATGCTAGGTCTTGGAAGACAGCAAGCATCATTAGGCCACCTGAAACCTGTTCACCTTCTGCAGTATTTGAGCCATCTACAGAACTATGACGTGGGTTTGTGCAAAGACCAGCCTTGAATTCGTGTGGCGTGTCTGCAGTCACCTCCCAGGACATGACCCCGAATTGTCTACGTGACCTCTGATCATCCCTCTTGGATTTAGAAACGTACTTCTCCACATAAGGAGACTGTTTTCCATACAAAAGGAGGACAATTCTTTATTAAACCAATACAAATAAATGAGATCATTTATTAAAATAATAGGACATTTTCTTATGCGGAATAAAAAGTTGATGAAATTATTGTAAAAACTGAAGGATTTCTACACACTATGTTGTGCACCAGGAACTAACATAGGATGGTGGGTCAATTATAGTTCAGAAAGAAACTCATAGAGTAACAGATCAGATTTGTGGTTACCAGAGGCAGGGGGCGAGGAAGGGGGAACTGGATGAAGTCAGTAGAAAGGTACAAACTTGCAGTTGTAAGATAAGTAAGTATGAGGCATGTAATGTACAACATGACAAATACAATTAACACTGCTGTACGTTATATGTGGAAGTTGTTAAGACAGTAAATTCTAAGAGCTCTCATCACAAGGAAAATTTTTTTTCTATTTCTTTAATTTTGTATCTGTATGAGATGATGGATGTTCACTAAACTTACTGTGGTAATTATTTCATGATGTATGTAAGTTAAATCATGCTGCACACAAACTTCTCTTCAGTACCGTGCTGTACGTCAACTACATCTCAATAAAACTGGAAGAAAAAGTAAAAATAAAACAGGGATATTTCTTTAAAAAAAAAAGAAAACTGAAGGATTTCTAGCTAGGTTTCCTCAGAAAGGCAAGGAGGGAAGGACCTGGCCTGCTTAGGAAAACACAGGCTTTACTCTCACTGTCATAATAGGAAAAGCAGACTTTGAGAATAAATAAAATTGTTTTTTTTAAGAAGAATAAATTAGAGGAAGAATAATGTAACTTAGGAGAAACTTTAGACCTTAAAAACCAAGATAGATAGAAAAGGGGACCAAAGATGTAACTGGGTCCATATGCTCACAAAAATACGTAATAAAAGTAGAGCATGTCCTGTAGTTTCTAACAAAAAAAAATTCAGGTGGACACAATGGAAATACAACAGAGAAAGGGAGGCTGTCTCAAAAATCAGAATAGATCAACACCTCCTCAATGAAAGGCCAGAACCCAAGAAGCCACTGAAAGGAGGTCTCAATTTTATAAAGAGAGAATCTCAAAATATTAGAAAGATTTTAACAAGTGGTTACAGGAACTTTAGACAGATATGAGAGTAAGTTCCATATGCAGATATTATTATGTAATGTTAGAGCAATGTATTATTTATAATTAGAGATTGATATATTACTTGTTCCTAAATCTACTCAAGAATTGGTAAATTAGGATTGTGAGAGAAAACACAGCAAAGATGAGACATTTATGGGGTGTCAGCCAGGGCAATCATAGACCCAGTCAAGATGTGTGTTGATGTTGCTCTAACAGGACGTCACTTGGATGGGATTATTTATATCGACAGGATGAAGATGGTCAAGATTTATGGGACTTTATGTCAATTGTAAAAGCTTACTTTGTAGCTCTGGGATTTTTAAATGTCATACCACTATCAAGACTTTATCTAAAGGAAAAAGTCAGGGAAAACCCTGGTCCAGAAGCAAAGAAAAGAAAGGGACTCAGTTCCAGCAAACATTATTAAACCTTTATGCAATATTTACTATAAAGAGCAAAACTGGAACACAGGTTGAATTGTTTAGACCACAACAGCATTCTAGAAAATATTCTTGAAATGGAGAAGGAAGGAAGGAAGTGGGAGGTGGAGAAAGCAATCCAGCCAGGGTGATATTCAAACTATTTAGCAACCAGTTAGAAAGAACCTAGGTTTGATTTCACATTAAGATTAAGCACTGGGGCTTCCCTGGTGGCACAGTGGTTGAGAGTCTGCCTGCCGATGCAGGGGATACGGGTTCGTGTCTCGGTCCGGGAAGATCCCACATGCCGTGGAGCGGCTGGGCCCGTGAGGCATGGCAGCTGAGCCTGCGCGTCCGGAGCCTGCGCGTCCGGAGCCTGTTGCTCCGCAACGGGAGAGGCCACAACAGTGAGAGGCCCTCGTACAGCACAAAAAAAAAAAAAATTAAGCACTGGCCAAGAAAACAGGCAACACACTCTGACCACAGCAATAAACAAGTCTGTGCCTGTGCAATCAGCTGAGAATAGCCATGCCCTTCAAGTAAAAAATAAACATAATGAAAGTTAAAACTAATAATATTTCTTGAATTAGGACACATACACACACTTATACTGAGATTGATAATTAGAAAAATTTGCAAAAACTAGTTATAAAAAAATGAGGAGATGAAACGCCAAGATGTGAAAAACATTCGAGCTGCAAGGGAAAATAATAAAGAAATTTTACAAGTGTCCAATCATGAAAACTAGGTTAGGTTAATTGAATGCAAATCAGAATAGCTTTAATTTCCTCACTAAAACAGAAGACTTTGGAATAATTGACAGAAACATCAGAGAAGAAGACACGCTAAAGTTATAAATGGATATAATTTCAATGTTAAATCATAATGGAGAGCTAAAATAAATTATTAATTGATGTGTGACTGATTTTAAGGCACATATACTACTTGTTACCTCTGACCAGTGTAATTAGGGAGAATGTAAAAGACGACTTCCAATTTTTATATTTTGCATTTTTTTTTTACAATGATGTTAGAGAATGCAAGGTAAATATATATGTTTGCTCTACAAAAACCACCAAGAATTTGAAATTAAAATAAGAATAATAATGCACCTTACTATAACATCAAAAGCCACAAAATAATTAGGAATGGATTTAAAATTGGTAAAAGATATGTACTTTGAAAACTAGAAAAAGAACAAAGCATAAAAAAATTAACGGAGTGGAAAATAAATGGAGATATATAATGTTCTTGTGAATCAGAAGGCTTGGTATTGTTAAGAACTGATTTCTCTATAACTAATCTTTTTTTTTTTTTTTCTTTTTTGCGGTACACGGGCCTCTCACTGTTGTGGCCTCTCCCGTTGCGGAGCACGGGCTCCGGACGCGCAGGCTCAGCGGCCATGGCTCACGGGCCCAGCCGCTCCACGGCATGTGGGATCTTCCCGGACCGGGGCACGAACCTGCGTCCCCTGCATCGGCAGGCGGACTCTCAACCACTGCACCACCAGGGAAGCCCATAACTGATCTTTATATTCAGTACAATCCCATACAAAAAAACAGCAGGCTTTTTAATAGAAATTGATGAGCTAATTCTAAAATTTATATGGATATTCAAAAGACTTCAAAAGCCAAAAAACACTTTTGAAAAAGAAGAACAAAGTGAGAAGACTCATACTATCTAATTTCAAGATTTCTTCTAAAGCTCGACTAATTAAGATGGTGTAGTATTCGTATCAAGACAGAAAAGTAGATCAATGGAAGAAAGGAGAGTGCCTAGTAGACTCATATGTATAACAAGAACAGATTTTCCACAAAGTTGCCAAAGTCAGTCAATGGGGAAAGATTTTCTTTTCAACAAACAATGTTAGAATAACTGGATATCCATATTAAAAAATAAAAGAACTTTGTCCCTTTCTGGATATGCACAAAATTAAAACAAAATGAATAGAGTTGAATACTTACAAGATGAAATTATGAAACTTTTAGAAAAATATCTTATTCATGAACTCAATGAATTTTATATAGAACAACCACATTAAGACACGATATTGAAAGACATGAATAAAGAAATGAATCATAAAATTAAAAGTTAAATTTCATCAAAATTTTGTCTTCAATAAAGTAAAAATTATATAATTGGACTCATATCAAGAACAGATAAATAACCCTAACAACTCAATATCAAGACAAACAGGCTAACTTTAAAATGTGCAGAATATGTGAAGAAATCATTCACAAGACATAAATAGCTAATGAACGCGTGAAAAATTATCAATATCATTAGTCATCAAGAAAATGCATATTAATATACTAAAAACTCTCCAGGAGAGCTGAAATTTAGAAGGCTGGCAATAGGAAGCTTTTGCAAGCATGTGGGGCAACTGGAAATCTTGTATATTTCTTCCGGGGATACAAAATGGGATAACTATTTTGGAAAACAGTTTGGCTTGCCAGTTCCTTACACATATGCTTACGACGTGCCTCAACAGTTTTATTTCTAGGAATTTACCCAATAAAAATGAAACTTATGTCTACACAAAGACTTCTACATAATTGTTCAGCAGCTTTATTCATAATAGACCAAAACTGGAAACACTTCCAATGTCATTCAACTAGTAAATGGATAAATAAATTATGGTATATCTATGCATAGAATACTATTCAGCAATACAAAGGAACGGGCAACTGATACATAAAATAACATGGGCCAATCCCAAAAGCATTATGCTGGAAAAAAGAAGGTACACACCAAAGAAGTCTCTATTTTATTATTCTGTTTATATAAAAATGTAGAATAAGATAAACTAACCTACAGTAACAGCAAGAAGATCAGAGCTTGCCTACAGCCAGGAGTTAAGAGGGTGACTTTTAAGGGGCAATGAAAAACATTCTAAGGCGATAGAAATGTTCTGTATTTTCATTGTGATGATGACTATATGGGTGTACGCTTTGTCAAAACTCATCTAGCTGTATATTTTAAATTAGTGCATTTCATTTTATGTAGACTATGCGTCAATCAACTTAGTTTAAAAATACACATGGTAAAGGTAGTAGATGCTCTATCAAAGGGATTGGATACAGAAAATGGCTCCTTCCCCCGTCCTGCAACACCAAGAGGAAAAGAGACCCTACCTTTAGTGCATAGACCTATCAGTTATTGGAAATATTTGAGAATGAGAATCTGAGGAAATCTTTGACTTTCTGATAATAAGACAAGTGTATCTTTATGCTTAGAGATTTAGAAACTTGCTATAAATCTAATATCAGATGGAACAGCTTCACCAAATCTTAGTACATGAAGAAATTGTTAATGTCGTAGATTTTTTCTTTTCTCTTACTTGTTAATAATATGTTTGTTCATAGAAAACATTCTCTGTAAATTGCATTTCAGTTTGAACCTGGTATTTCCTAGGTCAAGTGCATTGGCATTCTGAGGTGAAGCTTCCTGTCTTTGCCCTAGTGGTGCCAAGTTATTTCATGCCTCAGTTCTTTGCATTTGTGTTGCTTTCCGGGCCTGGAATTTTGTTCCCTGCTCTCTGTTGGCTGGCTCCTACTCAATCTTCCAGACCCAATGTAAAAACTACTTCTTAGAATCACCATTCTGTTTCACTGAGGTGTTCCTTTTTTAAACTTTCTCATTGCATCACATTCTACTCCTTCAAAACATTTGGATCTTACGTATTAATACATAAGATTTTTTTAGGGGCTTCCCTCGTGGTCCAGTGGTTGAGAGTCTACCCGCCGTTGCAGGGGATATGGGTTTGTGCCCCGGTCTGGGAAGATCCCGCATGCCGTGGAGTGTCTGGGCCCGTGAGCCATGGCTGCTGAGCCTGTGCTCCGCAACGGGAGAGGCCACAACAGTGAGAGGCCCGCATACCGTAAAAATAAATAAATCAATAAATAATAAGAATTTTTGCTTTCTATCTGTTCTCCCTCTATGCTACGTTCTATGACCCCATTCCTTTCAGTACATAGAAATGCTGTTGATTATGGGAATCGTTCAGTGCTTTTGGATCCTAGAGATGATTAAAGCAGAGTCAAGGTTTTCATACAAAGAGAATGTACCATTTCTAAATATGTGCTTTATGTAATTACTTGGTCATGTGACTTAACCTGGAAGTAAACTGGGAGGATTCTGAAGGCAGGACTAATATTGTGAGCTTTACATTTCTTGTTCCTAAAAGAGTTCTGGAGAAAACAAACAAAAAACAGTAACAGCAGCAACAAACCATCAAACAAACAAAAATAAAACAACAAAAACTAATTGGTCATCTTTGGAGGATGACAAGGAAACAAGTCTTTTTTTTGGAACAACAATAGAGGCCAGTATATGTGAAGAAAAAACTTACGTATTTGAAAAGAGGGGTACTTGAACAATAACAGTTGAAGAAATCAATATCTCCCACATGAATAGAAAAACTAGTCAAATTAAAAGTACAATGACATAAAATAACAAATGTTGGCAAGAATGTGGACAAATTAGAATCTTGATATGTTCCTGGTAAAATGTAAAATGGCACCTAGATGTTCTAGAATTAGTAGTGATGGTTGACAGATTTATAAATATGCTTAAAATCACTGAATTGTATACCTTAAAGGGTGACTTTGATGGTAATGTGAATCATATATGCTAATAAAAATGAAGGGAACTAAAAAGTGAATCAAAACCATGATACTTCAATATTTTTAACTTAAAACTCAAAAATAAATATATATTTATTCCTAATGTTTGCAAAGAGAAATGAGTGAATATAATCCAGTGACTGTCCTTCTGTGTAATTTTCTCACAATCCACACCCATAATGCATCTTTTTAGAAACTTAGTTTGAGGTTATTTCAAATTGAGTGAGAAATTAAACATATTTTTTGGATCATTCTGAGGGCAGAATCTGTCTAAATATTTTCCCGATCTTTTACAGGTACCTCATCAACACCTAATTTGACAGCTATTTTAAAGCTACTCTTCTTTACTGAGTCTTTCTAAAGCCTTTAATTTAGCTCAAATTGAACCCCTAACTTTCTCTACTTTCAACTTACATTTCAACAGCTTTTTTTTTGGTATTTCATTGAAACATATAAAGATAGTAACAGCTACAAGTGACAAAAGTACTTTTGAAAGGAATATAACTGATTCTTGACAAGCATGCACTTCAGCTGGTATAAACAGAAAGGTGAGGGCAGGCAAAAGTAGCAATGTCATGGCTACAAGCCAACAGGTAGGCACAAAATAAACAGTGGAGACTCCAGTTAGTTCCAGGACAATGGTTAGTGGAAATTACCTAAAATAATTTCTACTGTACTTAAACCTGATATTCCCAATATATGGGAAGGTCATTGCATGCACACGCAGAATAGCAAGGGCAAGAGGATAGACTTTTGGAAACATAAATGAAGAAATCTGACTAGTATTTATACACTCATGCATGAATCTGTGCCCTTAGTTGAAAATATTCTTCAGTCTAGTTTTTAGGACATTTACCGCAAAGACATGGTGATAACCAAAATTTGATGAATATGTGCATCTTCTCACATTAGAGTCTCACCTCTCTGTCTTTACTCTGTAAGGATTTCTAATTACTGACTTGGAGTAGATTACATGGACTGGGTTCAAATCCTTTTTACTCTCTAGCTTGGCACGTGGCTTTCCTCACCTTTAATGGCTATAATGATGGATGTGTCAGGCAGAACAGGGGGTGCCAAAGTTTCCAACACCCTAATCTCCTATAAACATGCAAAAGGGACTTGGCAGATGAGAGTAAGGTGAAGAACTGTGAGATGGAAGATCATCCTGGATTTTTTTTTTTTTTACATCTTTATTGGAGTATAATTGCTTTACAATGGTGTGTTAGTTTCTGCTTTATAACAAAGTGAATCAGTTATACATATACATATGTTCCCATATCTCTTCCCTCTTGTGTCTCCCTCCCTCCCACCCTCCCTATCCCACCCCTCTAGGTGGTCACAGAGCACCGAGCTGATCTCCCTGTGCTATGCGGCTGCTTCCCACTAGCTATCTCCCTTACATTTGGTAGTGTGTATATGTCCATGCCCCTCTCTCGCTTTGTCACAGCTTACCCTTCCCCCTCCCCATATCCTCAAGTCCATTCTCTAGTAGATCTGGATCATCCTGGATTATTAAAATGAACCCAATCTAATCACACGGGTTCCTCAAAGTAGAAGAACAGACAGATGGGTGTGTCAAAGAGACACAAGATGAGAACTTGACCATCTCTAACTGGCCTTAAAGACAGAGGAAGAGGCCATGAGTCAAAGAATGTGGCAGCCTCTAGAAACAGAGAATGAGCCCCAGCCAATGGCCAGCAAGGCTACGGGGACCTCAGCCCCGCAACCATATACAACTGAATTCTGCCAATAGTATGAATGTATTAAAAAAAGGAAAATACATTCTCCCATAGAGTTTCCAGAGAGAAACACAGCCCAGTAAAACCGGCACTGGACCCCTGAACTATAGAACTATAAAGTAAATGTGTGTTGTTTTAAGCTGCAAAATTTTGTGTTAGTTTGTTATGGCAGCAGTAGAAAACTAATAAGATAGACTCATCCTTATAGAGTTGTGATCAATTTAAAGTTAGATAGTCCATATGAAAAGCAAGCTTGTACAGAGCCTATCACTTAGTTGTTAATAATTTTAGCATCACTATTTTTGTTATCACTAGTATCACAGCACTTACAACACTTGATGGATTTTTTATGGCTATCTTTTTAAAACAGATTGTATGCCTCTTGGTGGCAAAAGTCATTCTAGTTTATCTTGGAATACCCAATTCTAGCAAGATGCCACACCATCGTGGGTGCTTAAATTCTTTTGTGTGTGTGATATAAAAAGAAAGAAAAAGAATTCAAAGTGCTAGAGTCTGCATTTCAAACACTTTGGAATTAAAATGAAAGTAAACTTATCTGTTGTAAGTGAGTCTTAAATAGGCTAGGACATGACCAGTAAAGATTGAGGAATGGAAAACACCCATAAGACTAAATGTTCTGTCCCATTGCTGACTGGGTTTTGACATGGTTGTTGTCAGAGATGATTTGTATGAATGGCAAAACATGTGTGGAACCAAAACATAGATCTACGTCCATTGCTGATGCGATTGTGGCATGATAAGTATTTAGGAGTTTTTATTTCCCTCAGATTCTGCTCAATAAGGCTTAGTAGAAAAGATGAACCACCAACAGTAAGAACAGCTCTGTGATCTCCTCTATAAATTTCTGGCCAGTCAGTATTCAAATTGTTCCAAATTGATGCCTGTTTGTGTTACTGCATGCACAGAATACTCATCAGGGATTATACCAAAGGGTATTAGAATAGAAAGAGGCTTCAGGAAGATGAATTTAATTACTAGAAGCCCTGTCACCAAGACAGATTTTTTTTCTCCTAAACTTCTATTCTCCTTGCTCACAATGACATCCCCAGAGCTTCCGGGGCGCAATTTTTTTACTGCTTTGGAAAATGCTGTTGTATTTTCTATGAATCAACTAGGTTTAGATAATTACTTAGCTGAAGTTTACAAACAAAGCTTTTAACGTATCAAAAAGAAACATATAAGGCAGGTAAAGACAAGAAAGATACAAAATATCATTGTTTCATGTTAGGTATCACTCTATTCTTAAATGCTTGAGAGTAGGTAGGAGAAACATAATCTCACAGGAATGGGAATTATGCTCATCTCTCCGTGACGGCATGGTCCCCACCTCCTGGTACTTATACATCATCTCCTCTCCTCGGATGTGGACCAGACTTGTGACTTCCTTCTAAACTTTAGAATCAGCAAAGGTGACAGGCTATGTCATAAGATTGCAAAAATTGTCTTGCTAGAAGACATTTCCTCCTTTTCAGCCTTTGAGGAAGCCAGCTGCCATGCTGTGAGCTGGCCTACGGGGAGTACCACGTGACAGGCACCTGAAGGTGGCCTCTGTCCACTAGCCAGCAAAAATTGCAACCCTCGGTATGATAACTTGCAAAGGGACTAAATTCTGCCAACAACCACATGAGCTTGAAATGGGATCCTTCCCCAGTTGAGCCTCAGATGAGACTGACACCATGGCTCACAGATTGACTGCATTTAAATGGAGGATCCAACTAAGCCATTTCTGGACTCATAACACAGAAGACATGAGGTAATAAATGTATGTTGTTGTGGCCTCTGTCCACTAGCCAGCAAAAATTGCAACCCTCGGTATGATAACTTGCAAAGGGACTAAATTCTGCCAACAACCACATGAGCTTGAAATGGGATCCTTCCCCAGTTGAGCCTCAGATGAGACTGACACCATGGCTCACAGATTGACTGCATTTAAATGGAGGATCCAACTAAGCCATTTCTGGACTCATAACACAGAAGACATGAGGTAATAAATGTATGTTGTTTTAAGCAGTAGCTAACAAATATATTAGGTTTCAAAGCCAACCTTTTACCTGTGAAGGCTGAGAAAAGTTGCCTACTATTAGGTGTTATCTCCTATTTCCTCATTAAATGCTAAAGCAGAACACGGTATCTGTTGACTCATAATACTACAACATCAAACTGGCTGACAAGTGGAAGCCAGCCTTGTACTCAACTTCAGTACCTGCATTATTTAATTTGTTGTAAAGAGTTCTCATCTCTTTCTTCTTGTCTTACCTATATCGCATCCCCAAGTCAAGCCAGTTCATGTCCCCAATATTTCTAAAACTCTTCTGGTTCTTTTCATTCATAGCCCCAGGTCCTGATTCAGGTACCAATATCTCCCACCTCTGGACTGTATCAGTTTCCTTCTGGTTCAACCACCACCTCACGCTCACCGCTGTTTCCTCCCTTCATTTCACCTGTAGCCTGAGCAATATCTCCTATATAAACAGGTGATTATGTCAACTAGATTCTTCAAATCCTTTCCAAAGCCTCTGAACAAAGGCTAAACTCCTCAGTATAATTCATACTATGCCCCAGATTGTATTTATTTTATACACCTAGCTAATAAAGCACATTCTGCTTTCCTAAGGGTAAGATTGTGTGTGTCTTATCATTCTATTCTCAGCATCCTGCATGTTTGATTCAAGCCTGAAACAAATTTGGCAGTTAATATTTGTTGAAAGAATACATGAAACAATAAATAACATATTTGTAAAAGTTTAGATCTCATGTTAAGTGTTCTTACCCACCCGCCTCACACACACACACACACACACACACACAAAAGCTAAGCAATACAAAAAATCTTTTGGAAGTGATGGTTATGTTCACTACCTTGATTGTAGTGATGGTATAATGAGTATATGTATATACTCCAACTTATCAAAATGTATATGTTAAATATGTGCGATTTTTTGCACATTAAGTATACTTCATAAGGCTGAAAATAATTTTAAAGGATTAAAAAGTTTAAAAAATTAAAGGTACTTCTTTAAAAACTAGATCTCATACATTTTGTGCATTTCCTGAAATTGGTATTTATTCATTATGAAAACTTTTTCTGCAACAACCAAAAGGCATCTGTGTCTACACAGCTGATACTCAGGTATTTATATATGTGCACTTGTGTCTCCTTACATACATGCCCCGATGGGAAGGAGAAGAGGTGAGAGGAAGCAGAGCACAGATACAGCCAGGTAGTAACTACCATTGAGTGAGACAATGATAGTGTCTGTACTCTGTAGGACTCTGTACTGCATAGTTTGAACTAATAGTTAGCTTCCCAGCGGCCACAGACAATTCAAAAAGCACATGTTTTATACATATATTGCCAAGTAAATGCAAAGCTCTAAGAGTTGTCTACATAGCTCTCGTTTTAACAGAAAACCTTCGGCCGACACAACAGAAAGAGACTGGAGAGCCACCCAATGGCAGTTGACTAACCAATCATGAATTTGCCACTCCCCATGGTCTGCACTGTTTGTAACTTTGGCCACAGATAATACATTTACAGACACTGCATGCAGATATGAACACACACGTCTCTTTGGCCGTTTCCATATAGTGAGTGATTAAATTGTACCAAAGAATTTATTCAAACATTTTTGTTCAGACTTTTCCCTGTCTTTCCACCACTCTGAATGATACACAAAGAAAATGAAATGAACAAGTCACTGATCTGCATGAGAGTAAAAAGAATTTCCAGCAAATGTTAAGAAACAGGGCTTTTTTGCAGGCCATGGATGGAATCTAGGCAGAGAGAATGTTGGCAGAGTGGTGACTCCACATTCCTCATAGCTGGTGTTCATTTAAAGTAATAGGCTCTGTACAACTTTTTCCACACTGATAGTTTGAGAAGACTTGAAAAGCCATTGAGTGATTCTCTCCTGAACCCAGCCATCAGTCTCTTAAAACACGAAAACTGAGAGTATCTGAAAGCAAGTGGTCTCGTCATTTCCTTTCATGGCTCCATTTGTGCTATCCAGCATGGGAGCCTCTGCATTTTTCTCCTGAGGGTATGAAATGTGGCTAATCTCAATTAAGATGTGCTATAAATGGAAAATACACACTGAATTTTGAACACTTAATGAGTTTAAAAGAATGTAAAATCTCATTAATAAATGTTACATGTTTATTACATATTGAAGTAACATTGTGGATATCTTGGGTTAAATAAAATACGGTTGACCCCTGAATCTGTGGATGTGGAACTTGCAGATACAGAGGGCTGACTATACTATACGACTTTATGTAAGGGATTTGAGCATCCCTGGATTTGGGCACTGGGTTAGGGGTGGGGGTGGGGGGGTCCTAGGACAAATACCCTACAGATACCAAGGATGACTATACATTATTAAAATCAATCTCACCTGGTTCTTTTTAGTTTAAATGTGGTTCCCAAAAATTTTTTAATTATATATGTGGCTCACATTGTATTTCTATTGTCAGGGCTGCTCTATGTAGTACTAGCTTCAGTAGTGAAAAGGAAGAAGTGAACGGCGCTTCTCTCAACTTTCTTACATTTCTCATGGACAGGAAATCCACCTCCTGTGGACTTCACAAACTCTTATTCAGGCCCAAGGCTATGGAGTGAATGGTGAGCCTTTTTAAGTGCTTCCTAGTTCCTTTAAAAAGTAGTAGTGTATCCCTTTAATTATAAGTTTTAGCTTTTTGCTCTAACACTACTATGACTTATCTTGCAAAACACAGGCTGTAGCTAATATTTGTTGGGTCCATTTTCTGATCATTAACTTGCATGTGCGTAAGTCCACTGTGCTATATAGTATCTCGTCATGTTGTTGTTTTATCAATAAAACTTCTTGGTTGCAAACAAAAGAAATCAACTCTGAATAACTTAAGTAGAAAAAGACTGCATTGGAAGGATATGTGCAAACCATGCCTCGGAGGTGGGAGAATAAGGCTCAGTAAACTAGCAGGAACTGAGAGGGGGACAGGCAGTGGGAAACACAGTCAAGCCTACAGCTTGTGTTCTGACACCCCGTCCACTAAATAAATCATTAGTGATATCAATGTTTCTACTGTTCCTGTACTTATTTATCTTCCTCAAATCTTAGGTGGGAGCATTTGATTGATGGAGCCCAGTAATCCACGCCCGTGCCCTTCCCACCACAAGAGGCTTAATTTGACCTCTTGCATGGTAGGAGGTCCCTCCCCGCCACCAAGACTCACGCACACAAGTGGGCCTGCCACAAATTTGAGAGAGCTATTCAGAATCTGGGTAACTTTAAAATGACAACTATCCCTATAAATCCTTCCAGAAAGATCACTTCTGCAGTCTATCACAGTGGATAGTAAGTTTGGCAATAGAGTTGACACAAAAATGTGAACTTTATATTTTTGGTGAAAAAGATGCTAGCATATTACAAACAGCATGGTCTTAAATGCATCAGTGTATAAAGATACACTTTGTGATGGAACAAAAATTTCCTGTGCTTTCCAAAATCAAATTGGCCTCTCAATGTGTCTGTAATGAGGACTGAATCTTAGCTTCAGAGCCTTTCAGTTTTTTCTTTTTCAATCTACAGACATGTATTGACCTATTAGTCTTAGTTCAACCTCTAAGAATGAAGGATCAAGGAGCAGTAGATAATTGCATATAGACATTTCCATTAAAGGGGACGAGATAGGTCTTTTTGCAGTTGTTAATTGTCTGTTGACTCTCACTATGAGAGTTAACTCTTTATGTTCCTGATTTTATATAGAGCTATGACTACAACTAGCTATTCATAGCTTGGGGTACTTATTTAATTGAAATTATCAAATTGAAAAGTCTCCTTTTATTTACTTAAAAACTTATACCCATTAAAGCAATCTATGTGCATCTAAAAAAAAATAAATAGGACTTATCATGTAAAGCAAAATTCGTCTAACCTGTAATTTCTTGCCCTTAGACCTGCTGATTTTAACTATTTTTTGTTTCAGTTATGGAGGTTTTGTTTCAGATCTAGAGGTTATCCATACAACTTTAAAGTATTCATACTATAAGTCTGTCATACAGAGTGAAGTAAGTCAGAAAGAGAAAAATAAATATTGTATATTAACGCATATACCATATGCGTTAGACACAGAGGTAGAGAACAAATGTATGGACACCAAGGGGGGAAAGGGGGGTGGGATGAATCGGGAGATGCGGAATGACATACATACACTATTGATACTATGTATAAAATAGATAACTAATGTGAACCTACTGTAGAGCACAGGGAACTCTACACAGTGCTCTGCGGTGACCTAAATGGGAAGGAAATCCAAAAAAGAGGGGATATACGTATACGTAGAGCTGATTCACTTTGCTGTAAAGCAGAAACTGACACAACATTGTAAAGCAACTATACTCCAACAAAAATTTTAAAAAACAATATATTATTTGTACCCAAGGCACTGAATGACAACATTCCCACTTCTCATTTCACAGTCTATTGATTCCATAACACCACAAACAATTGTAATTAGTAAAGACAGAAAAGGAATTAGAGGACGCACAATGGAGAGTAAAATACACTGAACCAGAGGTTTCCAGTGACCATATTTGAGAACGGTTTTGCCTTACTCCATCTCTTAATCCAAGGGAAAAATTGGGGGTAAATTGTCAAAGATACCTGGACTTTGATTATTGAGCCCTCGTATGGGAAGGCAGAAAGCCACGCCCTTCCTCCCAGACCCATGATGTGGAGGCCTGAGCTTAGGTATGGGCCGGTGGTGGGGGGGCGGGGGTGTTTTGGGCTCTCCCTGCAAAACCACCGGAGCAAGAACCCCTCTCTCCTCAAACCAGGTATCCTCTGTGTTAGGTGTGCTGATAGCTCCCCAGCCAGAATGCAGCTGCTACTTGCAGCTCTGTTGTCTTCTTTTAAAGAACTCAAGCCAAGAGCAAAATGTTAAGGGAGCAGAATATTTATTTCTGGCATTTGTTTATTCAGGGCTTTAATGTCGTAAGTTAGAAGAATCTGAACGTTAGGACATACCAAGCACCATGGTGTGTGTGGCAAAAATGAAAGCAAGGGAGGGGCTTCCCTGGTGGCGCAGTGGTTGAGAGTCCGCCTGCCGATGCAGGGGACACGCGTTTGTGCCCCGGTCCGGGAAGATCCCACATGCCACGGAGCGGCTGGGCCCGTGCGCCATGGCCGCCGAGCCTGCGTGTCCGGAGCCTGTGCTCCGCAACGGGAGAGGCCACAGCAGTGAGAGGCCCGCGTACCGCAAAAAAAAAAAAAAAAAAAAAAGCAAGGGAGTAGTCATCTGTTATTTTAAGTGAAAACTAGAACTTCTCTAATTCTAAATGCTTTTTCTTGTTGCGTGCGTGTGTGCGCATGTCTCACTGGCACGCACACACAAATATTATTGGTGGAGATAGTCTTCTAATTAAATATGTTTTGTAATACATTGAAAAACTTCATAAATGAATATGACTTCCACATACTAAACTACCTACATAGTTACCTAAGTGATAAAGGGTATAAATTTTACTATTATCCAAGCTTTAACACAAAACCTCGTTTCTTGCAGTATTTCCCATCTTAGTTAATGGTAATTCCATTCTTTCTGTGTCTCGGTCAAAAACTTGTAATTATCCTATAGTTCTCTTTGTTTGTTTTGTAACAAATCACAACAAATCCATCAAGAGAACTGCTCAGCTGTACATTCAAAATATGTTCAGATTCCAATCACTTGTCAGCACTTCCATGACTACCTTTTTGGTCCAACACCATCTGTCACTGATTTTCACAGTAACCTACTAGCTCTTCACCTTCCTTCCACCGAGAATTCTTTAAAATTCCTGGTCTGATAATCTAGCATCCCTACCATGTCTGATTCTGATATCTGCTTTATGTGTTCAAATTGTGTTTTTGGCCTTTTGGTATGCTTTGTAATTTTTTTTTTTTTTGATAGCCAGACATGATGCACCAGGTAAAAGGAACTGCAGGAAACAGGCCTTTAGTAATGTGGCGGTGAAGTGTGAGGGGAGAGGGGTGCTCCATAATCCTGTGATGCAGGGCTCAGTCTTTGAGCTGTGCCTCTGGATGTGAACTTCCCAAGTGTTCCTCTGTGGTTTTCTCCCCGCCTTCGGTGAGACATGATGACTCAAGTGGGCTAGGGTTGCTTTTTTCCCTTCTCCCATTTGGAAGGCTAAAGGTACCTGGAGTTGACTCTTTCTGAGGTCAGTCAGGCTCTGATAATACCCAGCAGGTTAGGCTCTGGTTAACTAACTTCTCCTAAGGGCAGGCCTTGTTAAGAAGAAGGAAGTGTCTGGGCAGATTTCAAAATGATTCCTTGTCTCTTCCCCTCTGAAAAGCCTGGGGATATTTCCCCACTATGTCTACTAGGGGAAACTGGTCGAGTTCCCGAAGGGAAATCTCATAATATTGTGGGTCCACCACCACCATGAATAGGTCCCCCTGGAGTTTTCAACTCTCAGATTTGTCCACACTGAATCACTGGCAGTTCAATCACAGGTCAGGTTTTCCTACCCTAGCACTGGTTCCCGAGGTGGTATCTGCTCCTGAGTCTCTGCCCTGGGAAACTGAGACCCCCTGTATCTGCCTCTTGGCCTCTACAACCTTGGGGGCAGAGGTCCTCCCTGTGTCCTGCCCTCTCTTCAGATCCAGGATGAGCTGCTGTCAGGCTACTCAGCTTTTCGCTGACTGTTAGGAGGGAGTGGCAACTTCCAAGCTCCTTACGTGCTGAACTGGAAACCAGAAGTCCCCTTGTGCAGGGAAATACATTTAAATTTCATACACTCTCTTTCAGTGGAATGTCCTAAAGCCCATGTGGCACTAAAGCTCTGGTGACAGTTCTGGGCCCGAACTCATGACTTTACCATTCAAACTAGTGCTCATGTATTGATGCTGGAAGAGCTTCCTGTATTTCTTTCTTCATTCATTCATTTAAAAAAACATACTGTGCTTCTCCTAAAGGCCAAATGTTATTCTAAATTCTGGGTGGAAAACATGAATTAAACATGGTTTCTGTTCTCAAACCACGCACAACTGGAGGTAAAGTTCAGGGAAAACATTTCATAATGTAACCAACACTGCCATCTGCTTGGACCCTCTTCTGTACAATGGGGAAGGAGGATTGTGTGGAATTTTTACTACTTAGGAAGGAAGGAAGATGATGGTGGTGAACACAGTACGGCTCCAATATATTTGCATGTGTTATTTATAATACAGTAAATGTATGATTCCAGACATCTACTTTGGATTTTGTTTGTTTTTTTTTTTTTTTTTTGGTCATACATTATATCCTAATGCCAGAAAATAGAAAATATACTTTCTAGGTGCTTAATTGGATTATTTTATGACCACGATGAATGGTTTCTATACATACAACAGCATATACGGTCTTTAGCAATTCTAGTTGAATCTTTAGTTAATGTCATAAGACAGTTCCTCCATCCTAGTACATGTCTGGTGGAAGCCCTAAGTTGGTCAGTGAATTTTCTTTTTAAATGGATATTAAATTTAAAATTTCTTAGAATTATTCTTGCATGATGTTTATGTTGGCATATCACGTGAGCTTAGAGAAAATTAGCTTGTTATACAAAATAATGCCTTTAAGTGTTTGAAAGAGTTAATAAATACGGTGTTTTAAATATTCATAAAATCTCATTACAGACTCAAAGTTTTGTAAACGGAGTAATTTTTTAAAGTAAATATATGATAAAACACTTTTCACAGCACATTAATATCAGAGTTCAAGGTAAAGAATGTACACTAGATGTGTAATTGCCACCAAACATTACTCCTTCTACTAGACTTCACTCATTCATGCATTCATTCATTCATTCAACAAATTTTCTGGTAAAACCATCTGTGGGTTAGCCGTTACAAAGTGCAGTAAGAACTTAAAGATATGTTTGTTTGTTTGTTTTGCGGTATGTGGGCCTCTCACTGTTGTGGCCTCTCCCGTTGTGGAGCACAGGCTCCGGACACGCAGGCTCAGTGGCCATGGCTCACGGGCCCAGCCGCTCCGCGGCATGTGGGATCTTCCCGGACCGGGGCATGAACCTGTATCCCCTGCACTGGCAGGTGGACTCTCAACCACTGTGCCACCAGGGAAGCCCAAAGATATGTTTAATAAATATTTTTGAATCAACACTGGATATGTGGAAGAACAAGACACAGTACTTTGTCTCTGAGCTCTTCCAGTCCAGAGAAGAATACAGGTAAGACCCAGTCTTAACATATACTACACTGAAGGTCACAAGATGCTGTGAGGCCCTGGAGGAGGAACCCAGTTTAGGCAGTCAGAGAAATGCTGCTAAAAGAAATTGTCTCTCATATGAGATTTGAAGGATAAGTACTGAAACAGAGTTCATCACTGGCCTGATGTGTGATGGATGATTGGGACATTTTGGGCACTCACTCCTCCTTGGGGTAAGGGAAGATGTGAAGCAAGAGGGAAGGGGTCATTAATTACTCTCCTAGCACTGTGAATGCAAATGCTTTGCTTGTGGGTTGCCTAGTCTCTGTGTCACTGCTCTCTCAGGTGACAATAGGGAGTGTAGGTGATGAGGCGGTTACTCTGGGAGACTTTAAGCCATGCCTTGGGGAAAGTTCAACCTCATAGCTCTATGGAGCCACTTGGAAGCTGGTTCTGGGGCTCCTTCAGATGATGAAAGTTGAAGAGCGAGTTCTCTCAGGTTTTGGGTCCCTCATCTGTTCACTATCTTGTATCTTTTTTTCAACTTTATCGTTACCATCAACATTCCAGTGCACTTAATTCTAACTTTAAAAGAAATCTTTTAAGCCCACACCCCACCAGTTATCATTCTATCCTCTACTTCCCTTTATTCATAGTTTCTCAAAGAGTCATATACACAAACTGGTCTCCATTTTCTCAATGTTTGCATCCCACTCCAATCTGGCTGCCAAATTCAGACACCCATTTTTTCAAAATCCAATGGGCATGTTTTAGTCCTTATCCTACCAGACATCTCAGAAGTATTTGATTCAGTTACCTGCAACCTCCTCCTCCAACTTTTCTCCTCTCTTGGCTATTACATTATCACCTTAACCATTGTTTCTGAAACCAAGTCCCCCAAAACCAAGTTCCTCTGTGGAGTTTATGGTGAACCTCTCTATCCAAAACTTTATTCTCTTTCTTGTCCTGTACCTGTTCCCTCTCAAGATTGAGGAGTATCAAAGAAAAGGGGGGATTGAAACCAAACAGGACATTGCAGGTCCCTCCCAGGTACAAAACCCTTTCTGTGTCCTGTGTTCCTTGTTCGTAGGCCTTCCCTGAGTTCCAAAGGGAAGATTCAAACAGTTACTAATTAGGGAAGTGAGGGAATGCAAAATCAAAGGAAGAGCAGTCAAGAAACAATAGTGCAGTGATAAAGCAGAGTCCTAGCTCCTCCTCAAGGGATATATATATAAATCCCTTTGATACATATCTTTGAGTTTTTCTGATACATATCTTTGAGTTCTTCTACAGGAACTAAGGCCCCCACCCAGGTGGAGGATGGTAACTTCAGGCTGAACACAAGGACTGGACCCCAGACTGGTTGGAACCAGAAGGCTGATGATTGAGATTCTTGAAACAGCACCCATTTACCTCACCACCAACCAATCAGAAGAAAGGTATACATCCAGAAGCCCTCTCCCCAAAATTTGCCTTTAAAAACTCTTCCCTAAAAATCATTGGGGAGTTTGGGTCTTTTGAGTATAAGCTCCCATACTCCTTGTTTGGCCCTTGTAATAAACCTTTCTTTGCTCCAAACTCCAGAGTCTCAGTTTGTTTGGCCTCAGTGTGCATCAGGTGCATAAACTTGGGTTCAACAATATTTCTCCTAAAGCTG
Organism: Neophocaena asiaeorientalis asiaeorientalis; assembly: GCF_003031525.2. Classification (NCBI taxonomy): domain Eukaryota; kingdom Metazoa; phylum Chordata; class Mammalia; order Artiodactyla; family Phocoenidae; genus Neophocaena; species Neophocaena asiaeorientalis. The sequence continues at coordinate 4,978,254 of NW_020185335.1, read as the reverse complement.
AAATACTTCTGTCTTTGTTTCAATTTTCCCTTTTTATCTGATCTTTTAAATACTGAGTTTTCTTTTAAGACTCAGTCTAAGATCTTCTCTTTCTACTCTTTATTCCATTCCTAGATGATCATGACCATTCCCACTGTTTTAAATACTACTCATATATCAACAGTTCCCAATTTCCATTTCCAGCCCTGATGATCTTCCACACTCATTTAGCCAAATGCCTACTCAACAATCAGATATGAATAGTTCACAGGTAGCTCAGAAATAACATGCCCAGGACCCACACCTTCTGACATTCATCTCAACAGAAAGAATTTCCACCCACTCAGTTGTTCAAATTAAAGAAAAAAAAAAGATTCTGAGTTGCACTTTTTTTTGGAGCAACTGTGGTGATGGTTTCATGACTATTTAACTACCTCCAAACTCATTAAGTTGTATACATTAAATATGTACAGCTTGTATGTCAACCATACCCCAATAAAGTCATTCAAAAACAAAAGAAAAATATCATAGTCAGTCTTCACAGTTCCCTTACTCTCAAGTCCTACACCCAACTAATCAGAAAAACCTTGTGATTGATATCTAAAGTATTCTTCAATCACCTGATTCCTCCCCAATGCAACATTCAATCAAGTTGTCCTCATCTCTTACAACTGTTCTGGCCAGCCATAATGTGCTTCATTCCAGTCCATTTCCTCACATATCACAGAGATCCAAATTTTATATGTGAACCAGGTATATCATTCAGCTGCTTAAACCCCATTAGAAACATCCTATTCTATCAACGATAGAATGGCTGTATCTCTCATGTATATTCATATGATGCAGTACTACAGAGCAATGAGAGAAAATCAAGTCATGTTATATGTAACAACATGAATACCTCTCAGAAATACCATGTTGAGTGAAACAAACCCAAAACAAAAGAGCCTTTACTTTATAATTCCATTCATTTAATGCTAATAAAAGAAGTAAAGCTGATCAATGGTAGAAGTCAGAATGGAGGTTACACGTGGATGAGTAATCACTATAAAGAATCAGACTGGTAATGCTCTATGGCAGCTACCTGCATGGCTTCACTTTTGTGAAAATTCACTGAATTGTATAGTTCTAACTTGTGCATTTTTCTTTGTGAACATTATGCCCCAATATAAAGCTAACCTTAAAAACCAAATGATCAAGATTTTTGAATTACTAACCACTCTGGATATGTTAAAACTAAGAAATAGAAATGGCAGAATTTTCTGCTGGGTAATTATTGTGTATTTAGAAAAATGCCTAATTATACATTCAACTGACACACTAGAATGATTTCAGAAAGCCTAGGCTAATACGAAAAATATGTGTTCTGAATAAATAATATCCTGTTGTTAGAAAAGTAAACATCCAGGCCTATGATTAAATAACGTTAATACAACTATGGTAAAGAAAGAAATTGAAAAACATAAACAAAGTCTAGAAATACAACATTACAAGTTCTATTCTCGTTGTTGGGTTGACAGGAATAGAAACACAATTCTGTTTGAGTGGGGGAAAAAAGACAGAGGAGCTATAAGAATCTGTACTTTAGAAATCATATTTAAAACATGACTGCTCCCTTTATAATTGTGAGATTACTTTACAAATACTCAGGGTTGGTATTTTTATCTCAGGTGTCTGGCGGAGAGAGCTAGAACACTGATTTCAGTTCTACAACTTTGGAGTTACTTGTACACATATTTTTTGAGAAATATAATAACAGGCATTCATGAGTAAAAACTATCAAACCCAGTACATAGGACATAGTCTGTTTGTAATAAGACACAGTAATAAATTGGTATTACCTTCTTAGCTTGTAAACTCAAAATCAACTTTCAGAATAAATGCTATATCGCTTGAAACTCCTCCATCACAAAGTATATAGTAAAATATTGAAACTGGGCAGGACCCTTTGGGGCCCTCCCAGGTACAAATCCTTTCTGTGTCTCCCATTTCTCATTTGTAGGCTTCATTCAGCCTCCATGACCTTCCCTGAGTTCCAAATGGCAGATTCAAACAGTTGCTTATCAGAGAAGGGAGGGAAACAAAGGGGGAGCGGTCAAGAAGCAATAGTGCAGGAATAAAGCAGGGTCCTAGTTCCTCCTCAAGGGATAAACATAACAATACCTTTGAGCTCTTCTGCAGGAACTAAGGCCCCCACCCAGGTGGAGGATGGTAACTCCAGGCTGAGCACAAGAGCCCTGGAACTTTGCCCTGTTACCTCACCACTAACCAATCAGAAGAAAGTCTGCACACAGTGGAAGATAACGAAGACTTTGAGCCCCTCCCAAATGGTTAACTGTGATTAATTTCCCCTTTCTCCCTTTAAAACACTTTCATGGTTGAGCAGCATCTTCAGAATTGGTTCTTGGACACAAGTCCACCTTCTCCCCAGGTTGCCATCCTCCAGAATAAAGCACCCTTTCCTTTCCTATCAACACATGTCTCTCAAGTATTGGCTTTTGAGCAGCCATACCTGAGCTTGGTAACAATACAAATCAGAAATAACAACGTAACAAGTAATGTAAATTATAGCATTAATTATGTTCTTTCAAGTTCTATCAAGTTATGTTTACCTAGGCGAGAAGAAAATGCTGAAGACTAATCCTTTGGATATATGATGTGAAAATTATTAATATGGTTAAGTGGTTCATTTAAAATTTATAAATCATTCACTCCCCCTGAAAACTCAGTTTTCCTAAATCATGAAAAGTTCCATATATTAAAGTTATGGATAATACCACAACCATATATGCTATAGATGGTTTCTGCTTGGTCATCTTTTTATTGGAATGAAAGGTGTTAAATTTCTGTATTAATGTAGCTTCCCTCTTACCCCTATTTAATTATTTTTCATAAATTTTTATGATCATTTTTGCAGAAAATCAGAGTTTTTACCGATTCTCTCTATAGACTTCTCTACACGAATTCAAACATATATATTTACATACAGTTTTTAATAGGTAAGATTTTGCAATATTTTAATGTTCCCGATGGGGGGAAAAAAGTCTCTAAAATGAACGGGAGTTTCATTACCAGTCTAAAAACAACTTCGTTTTTCTATTCTCAAATGATTAACTCCATTTTACAACATCTGATAAACATCAGCCTGAATGGTCTTGTGCGAGGATCGGGGGCTGGAGAGGGAGTTGGGCAGATGGGTGTTGACGTTAGTCATGAACGGGAGCACGACCCCTTCAAATTCCATTTCACGACTCACTTCATGTTCAGAGTTGAATTTGCATGAAAATCAAATTCATAAATTCAGCCACAGCTTTGATCAGGAATTTTGAGGTTGTTATTGTTCTCTTTGAATTGTTGTAAAAGTCATGGCAGATGGTAATGTTTCTTGAAATGTCTGTTGGCACTCGTTTCCCTTCCTCTCTCAGGACAAAACTAGGAAATCTTTAATACATTCAAAGGATCAGTCCATCTTAGACCTTGAATGGTCCTTAGATCTCAGTCCCTCATTTCAAAAGCTACAATCTGAAACAGGCCTCTGTCTTCTAACTCTTATCCCAGTGACCTTTCCAACATTCCAGTATGGTTTCCAAGAAAGTGAGCACCAGAATCTGGGAAACATCGTAATTACAAACTCTGCTATAGAAACAAATCGAGGGAAAATAAAGCAATCTACCTATATATGTACACACACATATATGTATACACATGCAGTTGCCATTATGCCTTTATATGGGATATTTATCTATATTTATATTTCTATATACTATAAGAAAATTATAAGTGGAAATCAGTTCACAAATACTTTATACTTCTTCTATATATGATGCATATTTATGCATTTACATATGTCCCCATAGATGATATTTATAATGATTAGCTCAAAGAACACATTGATTGAGCAGAGTTTGGAAATCAGTGAACATCTGAATCCCAAATCTGCTGCCTAATAGCTATAGGGCTTTGGACATGTTATTTAACATTCTGTAGATTTAAATTATAAATGCTTACCACAATGCCTGACACATGCCAGTTAAGATGCTTTTTTCAAGTTTTAAAGACATTATCTATGTGTGCCTGGAAGTGCACTATCCCATACCATGTGCCAGGAAATAGGCTAATTGCTTCTCATGCATGAGCACGAGCATCAAGCTCTTCCATTTACCACGGAAGGCTGGTATGACTGAAACCTTGGTTACAAGCGAGGGCACAAACCTTGGAGGGGGTACAGTGGCCTGATCAACATCTGGTGATGGTGACGGATGCAGCTCTTCTCTACAATGCAGCCACACATAATTTCAACTTAAGCCACACAAAATTCTAACTCAAGGACTGCAAGTGTGTTGATTTCAATAGTCCAGTCTCTAACCTCATTCTCACAATTTCCTGAAGCATTAGAAGACATTTAAAATAAGGCATTTAACAATTTCTATTCTGATACACTTTGCCCAAATCTGTATAGTATCATCATAAAATTATACAAAAATTCTTCCCTTCTAGTCTGCTTTTTCCTGATCTAAGACATAACCTATAGGTGGATTTAATAACAACAATCGCCACCACAAGAAAGAGAAAATAGACGCCTGTTCTTTGGGACTCTAACCCCACACTATGTTGTGATCTGATATCTCAATAACCATTAATACATTTCTGGGCTAGGACCCAAGATTCTATTTAGTAATAAAATTTAAAAAGCATCTCTTTTGCATTCAACATTTAGGCAACAGGCCAAGAAAGGAAACAAATTATCTTGACTCGTTTGCCAGCTGGTGCTTTACACCAAATGGCCAACTACCAAAGAACCAAAGAAACACCATCACACCAAACGGCCAACTACCAAAGAAACACCATCCCTCCGTCACACAGGAAAGTGAATTTCGTGCTAAGCATACATACTTCTGACTACTGAAAAACTATCCTAAGGAAAAAGCTAACTGCCACAGTAAAGCTCAATTTCCTCTCACCTGACATGCATCTGGAAACTCAGCGAGAGACAATATAAAACTGCTGGCAGTAGGGCTTTTGGATTAATATGGCTATTGATAAAGGGCTGTTAATCACCTTTTGTTGAAACTGTTTCAGTATCGTTTCCCATCTCAGTGTAAATATTTTGCTTTTATGCGCTAACACGAATCCTTAAATGGGGAAATCATTATATAGCTTTGTTTTATGTATGCGTGTTATATACGCATACATATAACACAACTATATAATGATTCATGTATGTGTGTGTATATATATATAAAATGTTCTAGGCATGTAAAATATATATTGTAAAATAACTTGACAACCCACAATGAATAGTCTCTTTTATGATATTATGCAATCATAATTAATAATTCCTTGTCACTTTTATTATATCATTTATTAGTGTCAGAGATATTTATAAACACACGAGACTTGCTATTGAAAATGGAATTTGAGATTGGATTGATGCAGATGAAACACTAAATTTTAGCCACATTCACACGCAAAAGAATGTGAACTGGTTAGCGATTATCTGGCTACCACTAGTTACCCAATTATCATTTCAAGCATGTAGCCCAAATTTTTCTCTGGAAGATATGCCATTTGGAATTTCTTGTCCCTCCCTACTCTCTACATCATTTAACCTGAAGTTTGGAAAGGAGCACAAACATAGCAAATTCCATACCAGCAGATATTTTAAGATGGGTAAAATCTTGTGAGACAGCTTAATAATTTTCAAATGCACTAGTAACTATACAGCATATGGGGCAGCAACATTCCCTCCCATGGAAACCTCGTGTCTTATACTCCACTGACTTCTTTGGAATGTCCACTTAACTCTTAAGTAATTACTTGAGCTGTAAAGAGATCCAGCTCCTAAAATTCCACTGCATGAGAACACTGTTGGTAAATTCTGAGGAATTACCAAGAAGAAGAAGAGCAATTGGGGAAAATCTTGTTAAGAAAAACATGATCAGAATTTTGAAATTTCTAATGAAAAAAATAGACACCTGTGTCTATTGGGCATAATTTCCTATTCAGCCTTCTTCCCAGGTTGCTATTTAATCATCTTTATATTGTAGCGACCTGGTTGAAATCAGGTATCTGTCAGTTGTTTGTTAAACTCCTATTTTATTCATGTAACACTGCATAGTTTGGAAGAACGTAACAGAAGTGGCTATGTGAACACTGACTATAACTAAGTCTGACAAGTTCTGCTGACCTATGGAAATAAAACCATAAAACTTCCATTTCGTATGAAAGGAACTGAAACCCTAATTTGAAGAAATGCTCCATTGGCATCTGCATGCAGCTTGATGATTTATGAGAGTGAGAGTTTTCATCTGAAATAGAAAGATGCCTCTTTAGAGTTATTATATAGTGGAAGTGAAATTTCCTAACCTATTTAGATGAACCACGCTCTGCACTATCTTTCACCGCTATCTCACTGCCTTCATTTCAATAACCACACCTGCTATTCCGTGCTTACTCTGGGGAGAAGGAGATAAAAAATACGTTATTCCATGAAAATGGCAAAATATCTGATATTTATTATATTCAGATAAAAATCTGCTTGAAGAATAAGTTAAAAATACATATCATGATTCTATTCCTGAATTATTACGTATGTTGTTGCAACAAATAGTGGTGGAGGTAACAATTTATTGACTGCGTCCCTCTACATTAGTGATATTTCTATATACAACAACTGAGGAAAAAGAAAGAAAAAGAGGATTTTGAAAGTTATGTAATGGGAATCAAATGCCACCAAGCTTTACCAAGTTTCAAAACAACCACCTCCTGTATCGATGAGATTCTCTAAGTTACTAAGTGGTCTATTAGTACTTAAAGGTATTCTTGCGATGGCCAACTACTGCACGTACAAATATACCATTTGGTGGGTCTTATTTTTTTCTGCATTGTCATTTTAGAGACTTCATTTATCTCTGACAGTGTGATTACAATAAAAGATAACTAGTATGTCCAATGAGAAAACTTTGGAGATGTTATCTTTAATTGCCCTAATATAAATCAAAATATGTTTTGATTAATTTTTAAAATTTTGATTTCCAAGCTCCTGTTGAAATTGGAAAATGAAAAGTCACTCACACTGGAAAAATTTCTATTTGAGCTGAAAAGTCTCCCTGTCATAAATCATAAGGCTGCATGTAGATGCAAATGGAGCATTTCTTCAAATTAGGATTTCAATTCCTTTCACATTAGAGCACTTGCCCAGGCGTGACCTTCAGAGAGGGTTTTTTTTTTTTTTTTCCTCAAAAATTTCCTAACGTGACAGGCAGGGTAACATCAAGGAGATGCCGTGTGTGTGTATTTTACAGGAATGTGTCAGCCAGCTGTGTGCGTATGATCGTCAAATTTCAAGGTCAGAAGGGAAGGTAAAACGTAGTTAGTTCAACCATATGTTCTGATGCTCGAAGCATCTCCAGACGGAGGCTGGCTCTGAGTTTGACCACCCGGGGTTCAATCCCAGCTCCTCCCTGTCTTAGGTTTTGGCATGAAGTCAGTTACTTAACCTGTTAGTGCCTCGTTTTCTTCGTGTGTAAAATAAGAATAATAGTAATAGAACCTCTCTACAGCATCACCATAAAGACTAGATGAGTTACTGTGCTTGGTACCCAGCCAGCCCTCCTCACTTCCCATAGTGAGTCTCTGCTCTTAGCTGGGTAACCTCCAAGGAGTTTCTTATTTGGGGGTCAACATAGATTCTTGATGGTATATTTCTTGTATTGAGCCCAAATGCATCTGCTTGGAGTTTCTTTTCATTGTCCTAATCCCACCCTCCAGAATTATGCAGCAAAAGCCTCATCTCAACTTCTCTTGAATTATCTTCAAATATGTGAATTCAGCATGGGCTCCAAATTCAGACTGGGTAGGGACGCAGAAATTTACTGCAGCTAGTAACCTAGATCCTGTAATACCACGTTGCCTTGTGGCTGGAGAGAGACAAGAGACAGAGACAGAAAGGGGGTGGGGGCGGAGAGAGAGCGTGCACACGCAAGTACAGTGGTGTAGGGTCAAATGAGTATAAGTGCTTAGAATTTAATTTATGGTGATAATGTTAATGACGACGATGATGGTGAAGATGCTGAGTCTCATACTAGGTCAAATACTAGGTACGCTGGACAAACTGTTCAGAGCTTCTTTGTATGTCACTGAATACCATAGTTATCACATGATTGCAAAGTTACCATCATGCCTATAATCCGAATGATCACTGTCGTGGATGAATTCTCTTCTGTAGTTCTGACCACGAAATCATCGTGGTAACATGCTGCACCTAGTTCATTGGCCAAAACTGCCCTAGAGTGGTTGCGTATCTCATCAAGATCTGAAATTTCCCCTGATACAGAAACACTACAGCCAGTTATCTAGAAATTCTGAGCCAAGACCTTTATTTTCTTTAATTGCAACGCCTGTTAGCCCCCATGCTATATTCCTCAATTCTATTTACTTTTCATATTGAAAAAAGGCTTCCTTTCTGTACAAACTTCCTCCAATAGAACCATATTTCTCGCCATTTTAGGCAATTTTTTTTCATGTTACGGTTAAATATTTTTCCCTCAATTGTTTATATGGTGTGTTTTCTAAGAAATATTTAAAAAATAAATTTATTTATTTTATTTCTATTTATTTTTGGCTGCATTGGGTCTTCGTTGCTGTGCGCGGGCTTTCTCTAGTTGTGGCGAGCCGGGGCTACTCTTTGTTGCAGTGCGCAGTCTTCTTATCGCGGTGGCTTCTCTTGTTGCAGAGCATGGGCTGTAGGCATGCGGGCTTCAGTAGTTGTGGCACACAGGCTCAGTAGTTGTGGCTTGCAGGCTTAGTTGCTCCACTGCATGTGGGATCTTCCCAGACCAGGGCTCGAACCCGTGTCCCCTGCACTGGCAGGCGGATTCTTAACCACTGTGCCACCAAGGAAGCCCTTCTAAGAAATATTAAGGGTGTTTATAAAACAAAGCATCACCTTCCCTCTCACTAAGAGAATGATGATGGCCTTATAACTCCATTTGTGCTTCCCCCATCCTTCTCTTACAATCTCAACACACGGTCAGTCATCTTTCTACAACATCAACGTTCCCTTCATTGATTAAAATCTTCTACGGCACAATATCACCTACAGAATGAGACGTCTTTTCAAGACATCCAAAGCAAGCCCGCTATTATAGGAGCATTTATTTTCTCACCAAATTCACTGTGTTAAATTGCCTGCATCTCACACCGCATCTGTAGCACTACCTGGTATTTACCCAATTATTTCATGCTGCTTTGGAGCTTCCTTACAATCATATCCGATGTGCCGGCTACATGGAAATACTACCACCCACACTTACACACACACGCACACACACACACTCAAACACACACACATACACAGCTGTTTAGCTTAAATGTTTTCTCCTCTTTGAAGTATTTCCCGTTTCCCTTCTTACAGCTCCTGCTCTGTAATTTTCATGTGTTGCCCTGGATACAACTGTCTGATTTACCTCCCTGTCTCCTCTGTTTGTGAGGCCTTTAACTTGCAGAATCTATCATTTGCTCTGTACCTTTGGTCTACTGTAGACCAAAACTTAGAGTGAGCAGCCCACAGCAGCTATACATGCAGAATCCATAGCCAAACTGTGTGAATACAATTCATTTCCCCTACGGTGCGACTTGGAACAACTTCTAAATCCAGTTTATCAGTATCTGACTCAAAGAATTAATTTGAGGAATACAGTAAAATGCTTAGAATAGTTTTTGGCATTTAGTAAATATTCAATTAGCGTCTGTTATTAGGTATTTTTAAATTATGGGGTAGTATATATAGACAGGAATATAATACTAATTAAAACTAAAAGTGAGCTGGCTAAGTTCCTGGGCATTAAAATTTTTATGTTAAAAAATTTAAAATAGGGGTAACGTCATTTTATTCCAACCTCATTCCGATTTTCAATGATAAAAAGATAGGGACTTCCCTGGTGGCACAGTGGTTAAGAATCCACCTGCCAATTCAGGGGATTCAAGCCCTGGTCCAGGAAGATCCCACATGCTGCGGAGCAACTAAGCCCGTGTGCCAGAACTACTGAGCCTGCACTCTAGAGCTCACGAACCACAACTACTGAGCCCACGAGCCACAAATACTGAGGCCCACGCGCCTAGAGCCCGTGCTCTGCAACAAGAGAAGCCACTGCAATGAGAAGCCTGTGCACTGCAACAAAGAGTAGCCCCCGCTCGCCGCAACTAGAGAAAGCCCGTGTGCAATGAAGACCCAACACAGCCAAAACTAAATAAAATAAATTTTAAAAAATGATAAAAGGATAAAGGAAAAATTGTTCATAATGTGAACAGAATTTAATATTTAGTAAACAATCAATTAGTAAAAATCAAGTATTTTTAAATACTGGAGTAACCATTTACATATAAAAATGACAGAGAATATTTCTGATATGCAAAAATGAAAAAACATCAATAAATTTCCAGAGAGAAAAAGTAGCACACATGCAAGTTATGATACCTGAATTCTGTTTTTTCTATTATAACCCTGAGAGTTCTTTACATTTGGGCCTTCAGTTATAAAGTAGTGTGGTATTTTAAGGACTGAAATTATGTTTTTATTTTTTCTTAACTTTAGAATTTATTTTTAAAGTAGTATTTCTTATATTTAAGCATTTGTAAATAACTGAAATTTTCTTAGTTTCTCCTGCAGCTTTTCACTTAAAAATAAATGTTAAGGGCTTCCCTGGTGGCACAGTGTTTAAGAATCTGCCTACCAATGCAGGGGACAAGGGCTCGAGCCCTGGTCCAGGAAGATCTCACATGCCGCGGAGCAACTAAGCCCGTGTGCCACAACTATTGACCCTGTGCTCTAGAGTCCACGAGCCACAACTACTGAGCCTGCGAGCCACAACTACTGAGCCCGCATGCCACAACTACTGAGGCTCACGTGCCTAGAACCTGTGCTCCACAAGAGAAACCACTGCAATGAGAAGCCCGCGCACTGCAACAAGGAGTAGCCCCTGTTCGCCACAACTAGAGAAAGCCCGCATGCAGCAATGAAGACCCAATGCAGCCAAAAATAAATAAATAAATAAATTTATAAAAATAAACATATTGTATACATAAACGTTAATTTAAAAAGTTACTGAACATAAGTAACTTTATTTGCTTTCTTCTTCCTGGAGCATGAGAATAAAATTTTGTGTTAGAGAAAAAAACCTTTTTGGTCACAATTTGTACAGTTTACGTTTTCTATTACTTGTATACATTATTTTTTAATAAAATAATTTCATTTAAAAATATAGATTTTTAAAATGTACTTTAATAAACCTATCATCTTTCTACCTTTCTACTGATACTTGTATATGTGCTTTAAAAAGCAACCAGAATGAGCTTCACCAAATGTAAACAATGATTATTTTTGGATGGTCAGATTTAAGAAAATGCTTCATTTTTTATTTGTGTGCTTTGTTGCTTGAATTGAATGCATTTATCACTAAAAATAATGGTAGACAATATTCCCTAGATGGAAAATACTAAAATTTTTAGCTTTTTTTTCACATTTGGAGGGAAAGTAGATATTTAAAAACCAACAATATGGAAAACCAGAATGGATCTGCTGATTACACGTTAAATCCTTCTAAAGGTCATGAGACTGAAGTTAAGTAAGCAACTCTGTATAATTTTTAGAATTCATACATCCATTTGGCATATATTACAAAAACCCAGAGGGCATTAACAGGAAGAGGAATGTTCCACATTTTTAACGCCATTATGGCCTCCCTACCATACAACTGAATCAAGAAATAAAAATATTCATTATGTAGTAAAAGCATTTATGTAATATATAATTGTGAAGATATTATGGAAATTGCCATCTAATCAAATGTAAAAGGAACTGCTGTGTTTGCATGTCTAAAAAAAAAAACAACAGTACCACATAAGCCTGGGCATTCTTCACACTTTGCCATAGGCAAAAACAATTATGGTAATCCTTTTTATAGGTGCTTACAGTAGAAAATACGTTTTGAAGAATAAAGTAAATTAGCTAAATGCTCCAAAGGCAGAGAATATTGGGGTGATGCTGAGTGGCTCTCATTTCCAAAACAGGGAAGAGAGAACGTTATTTTAGCTTTTAATAGCTGGTTAACATTTGGGTCGTGTGAGTTTACAGACAAAAAATGTCAGCTTCATCTCATCTAATTACATCTGACTTCAGGCAAGGACAGAGGATCGATCCTCTGGATGACGGCAGAATGCTAAACTGGCTCCTCGGAACCGGTTTGCCAACATATTAAACCCTAAGTATCTGCTTGCTGGCAGATGATCTTCGTTTCAAGCCCTTTACTAATGCTTCTCTGCCTTTTCTCCATTTCTTCCCCGAAGCATCTGTTACTGCACACATCAAGTCACAGAATACACAAACGGGGGTTTTCCCTTCTCATTCAATAAATAATCGACCAAACAAAAAAAAACCTAAGCAAAGCTGAAAACAAAGAAGAAACAAAAATAAAAAATTCTAATATTCAACTATTTACAGGAAAACGATACTTTTGGTCTGATATACCCAGATAATTCCTTACTTTTACTGTACCATAAATGTGTAAATTCTAATCCAGAATTGTCTGATAACCGCAGTTGAGAGATGAAAGCAAAATAGAGACACCTAATAAATTTTAAATGCTCTAAGGAATCCATTAGGTAATTTCCTTAAATGTCTAACACATACCTGTGTATTCAGCACCGGAGGCAGTAAAACAGAAGCCCCTGTAAGTGTGTCAAACACGTGAGTTCAACTCACTTCCTAACAGTAAATCCTTGGACACAATACATATGCCCTCCAAAACTGAGTTTTCCTACCTTCGATTTGGACGTGATAATAATAGGTAATTATAACAAATAGTAACACTACCAGTCTCACTGTGATTTTGAGGCTTGAACAGTATAACCCATACTGATTTCTAAACAGAGCACCTGGAAGTAAGCATGTGGTAGAAGTGATAATTATTCATTCCAAATATGTTATATGTAAGCATTCTTTTTAAAGGGGCTCTTCAAAGTCTAAACTTGACCCCCAGAGAAGGCTGAAAGCTGATTAGCGTATTTAAGCACTAATTCCTACAACCCAGGGTCACAGCACCTTAATCATCCCCTTTGATGGACTGACTGAGCTGAGCCTCTGCAATAAGTTTTTAGGCACCAGAACTCCCAGGATTCCTAAGTTTAAGTAGTTTTTGCCTAAGCTTAAGAAAGAACATGATGAAAGCAATGCAGCTCAGCATATCCCATGTTTCCTTTAGTTTCCTTTAGATGTTAAATATCCAACAAAAGCTAGTGTTACGAGGAGGACAGTAACACTAAGACTGTCCCTTGAGATGTCAGGGCAACGAGCTCCCTCCTGAGGACTGTCTGTGCCACTGGAGTGGAGCTTATGATGGCTGTGTCCCTCAGCACCAGTCCCTGCAGTGACTTCGAACTGGCAGCTGCTGTGACAGCTCTCAGTGCCTCTCAGGGCCCAAGTTCTCTGGGGGACCCTCGTGTCCCATGTTCAGCCAAAAGTGTCCGGCTTTTAGGAGAATCGATAACTCTCGATTGGTCTGTCAATACCACCTCCCGAGGGAAAGTTAACTAGTATTTCCGTGAGTGAAGGCACACGTCTATGCTAGACTTTCTTCCAAAAAAGTCTCTTGGAGAAGCTGGTTGATGTTCCATAGAGCTCCTTTAGAAAACCAAGGTGACGTACTGGTGGAATCACACAACTAGTTGATGCTGCTTCCATCCTTCTGTGACTTACGGAAGACGCAGCCTCACTGGTCAAGCTAGGCAGGACTACCCCTTCACCACTGCCTCGATGACAGATAAAAGGGACAATTTTATTTGCCTGATCAGAGCTATGTATGTATACATTTCAGTATGTGCTTGCAGGATCACCTCTTTCCCCTTCGGCTGGCTCCCACATTCCCACAGATCCTGAGGTCTTCACAAAGACGCGTTTAGAATAGGCACTGGGGAAATTTACAACAATGAAAAAGAGAACCCGGAGTGGCTAACTCAGGGAAATACATATAAATGTCAAGACCGTGGTTTTCTGACACCCAAAGTGCTTTCAGAGAAGGAACAGAAATCTCTTTAAAGAAATTAAGGGAGGGCCTTCCCTGGAGGTGCAGCGGTTAAGAATCTGCCTGCCAATGCAGGGGACACGGGTTCGAGCCCTGGTCCTGGAAGATCCCACATGCCGCGGAGCAACTAAGCCCATGCACCACAACTACTGAAGCCTGTCCACCTAGAGCCTGTGCTCTGCAACAAGAGAAGCCACCACAGTGAAAAGCCCACGCACCACAATGAAGAGTAGCCCATGCTCGCCGCAACTAGAGAAAGCCCGCGTGCAGCAACAAAGACCCAACGAAGCCAAAAATAAAATAAACAAAATAAATCAATTTTTTAAAAAAAGATATTCCTTCAAAAATAAAAGAGAGATTAAGGGGAAAAAATGTTAGATTTAGGAGAAATAACAGTAACATTTACAGGTGAATCAGATGGCTATGTAATAGAAGCTGAATTGGACCTCTGTGTCTGCATTCTTTTAAAATTTGCTTGATGTTAATATAAATAATAAGAATTGATAGTTAATGCTACGTTTTGCCATTTCTAATAAAATTTTTATAATGGAAAAGTCATTATTACCTGCTTAGTGTGTTAATCTATTCTCTTGATTTCCCCACACACAGAAGTAGCCTTTGCCAAATGATTAATAGCTTTTATGGTCACAATTAACTGTTATTGAGGCCATGGAACTCAGGAGGAAATGAGAAATCCCTAAAAGGCAGCCTTAAAGCCCATAAAGAGACAGTAACACAATACATATTGAGTCCACTTGGACTCTGAGCATGCAGATTAAGGCTCATTTTGTGGTCACCATTAAAAATACAATGCTACAGGCATTCACTTTTAAACAAGGTTTAAAGCGGAGGTGTGCTGGAGACAGCCAGCTTGTACCAGCTCACAAGAAAGCCAATTTTGTGAATTTCTTTTCAACTCTTCATTCAGCAATGTCAAGTTGGTATGTTGAAATGGACCATGGTGGTAGTATTTACACCACGGAAATTGGCAAAAGCTACAAATCAGGACTGTGTTCCTCTCGCTGTTTACCAACACATCCCTACTTAAAAGAGCAAATTTTAAATGATCATAGAGTTATTCCCCAAAAGACATTTTGAGATTAAAAAAAAAGACTGAATAAATGCAACAATTCCCTGAATAAAACACTGTGTCTCATTCCTTAATTTCTTTCTTACTTTATTATTTTATCACCTATAATCTCTGCTTCCTAAAAATTGTATTTTCTCTCAGTCTCACTTCTTAAATTCCCTGTTGTCTACTGCATTTTATACATTTATTATTCTTTTCTGAAATATCCAATTTACCTTTACTGATATTTACTTCTTGCTTTTATTAACAATTATTCATAATCAATTACATTAGATGTAAGTAAGGTTCCCCTAAAACAATGTTTCCCATTAAGAGCCTAATGTGGAACAATTTAGCAAGCACATTGTGAATGAGAAAATGAGTAGTGCTGGTAGAAGAAGGAATGAGAGGACTGAGGGATAACAACAATAGTAATAATAGGTACCATGTTACCTATCCTATGCCAGACATTGACCTTAAAACTTTTCATTTACTTTGGTATGGATGTAATTATTCACCAGCTAAAAGCAGTACCTCTAAGATCAGGAACAAGACAATGATGTCTATTCTTGCCAACTTTTATTCGGCATAGTTTTGGAAGTCCTAGCCAAAACTATGGAATCGCTGTCCTAGCCACAGCGATTGGAGAAGAAAAATAAAAGGAAATCCAAATTGGAAAGAAGTAAAACTGTCACTGTTGGCAGATGACATGATGCTACACATAGAAAAACCTAAAAACCTAAAGAAAAACCTAAAGATTCAGTAGCATCTTTATGGAATCAATGAATTCAGTAAAGTTGCAGGATACAAAATTAATATACAGAAATCTGTTGCATTTCTATACACTAACAACAAAATATCAGAAAGAGAAATTAAGGAAACAATCCCATTTACCATCACATCAAAAAGAATAAAATATCTAGGAATAAACCTACCTAAGGAGGCAAAAGACCTATACTCCAAAAACTGTAAGACACTGACGAATGAATCTGAAGATGACACAAACAGATGGAAAGATATACTGTGTTCTTGGATTGGAAGAATTAGTATTGTTAAATGGGGTTAGAATGTTTTTTTTGAGGTTGAACTTCATTTTATTTTTTTTAAATTAATTTTTATTGGAGTAGAGTTCCTTTACAATGTTGTGTTAGTTTCTACTGTACATGTGACACGGCAAATGTATGGTCGAACAAAGATTTGAACCCAGCTTTTATTTATGCTTTCTCCAGTGTTTCTGATCTCTAGTGATGTGATTGGGCAGATGTGTTATTGCTGAAGGGTATCTCAGTGGATTGTAATATGTGAGAAGAAAGGACATATAAACAGAGAAAGGGTGGTTGACTGCTTTTAAGTGAAGGTAAGATAAATATTTCCCGAACTAACCAGAGGAGAGGAAAAAAATGAAAGAGGTGCAGGCATTTTTATAAAAAGATGCACTTTCTAATCTGAGTCCTGGAAGTTATTTCAGACTTTGTTGAGCTTTCCAGCAAAAAAGGTTCAACTCCCAGTCTAAAAAAAATTGGATTTAGCATTGAGTCAGTGTCAGGAAAATGATGGCTCTGAGAAATTTGGATCCCCATGAGAAATTAATTATTTGGATTTTTATGTCACTTATTAAGTGTCTGAGGTTCAGTTACTAGAGAATTATGATCTCACAGAGCTCTGTTAGAACTGTCTGGAATGAGAAAGCTCTAAGCCAGGATCTAGATTACTCTATGTTCCCTTTCTGTCTCAATTTGGGATCACATCCTCCATGGGGCAACTCCCCAAACCTGAATTAAATATTCCAAGCTACGTGGAATTCCTGAGTCCTTGTACTTATCACACTATTGCTGGGCTCCCTTAAATTATAAGACGAATGAAGACAAGAGAGCTATCTGTCTTGCAGATTACTGCATCTGTAGTACCCAGTACAGTGTCTCAATGAACCAATTTTGAATAAATAGATGAAGGAAGGAATACATGAGGTTTCTGGTGGCCACAAAGTTACTATCTATTATTCTGTTGCAAAACCCAGTTTGGTTGGTCACACCTAGCTCTCTTTATACTTCTAATTTCAATACTATCTACTATTAATCACAAAATTTTGTTAGAGGTAAGTTTAAATAACAAAGAACCTGCTTCAAAAACCAGTTCATTTTATCCTGGCCATTATAGCCATAACATATTTTGGGGGAAATAATGGTATTAAGTATATACAGATCCTCAGTATAATTTCAGCGAGATTAAAAACAGATCAAATATTAGAAAAGAATGAGTGGTTTTAGGAAAAGAACTTTTGCTAATTCCATTCTACTCTTTCTGTCCCCAAAACTTGGCCACATCATAGTTGTCTGGTCTCCAACAAGAGACACTTCATGTAGCATTGTTGATTCACATAAATGCTGCAACATTACTTCCACAGAAAGGCAGCACACTTATTAGGGTATAAAAGTAATCACTGATATTGATCGGTTTTTGGATATACAAAACAAGAAGAAAAATAATATGTTAAAAATCCCCCCCCCAAAAAAAATAATTTTGAGATTTATCAGGAAAAAAAAATCCCACTAATTTAACAAGGCCTCATTGCAAACTTGTACTTGTCTTCAATCAGCAGATTTGAACCCCCCAAAATGGAGGACCAGATAGTTGGCTAGATGGTGCACAGAGGTAGAGAGAATAATGGTCCCAACAAAGTTGAAAATTAGGAAAAATGATGTATCTGCAAAATTTGGTCCTGGATAATTTAAGCTGGATTGTATGACCACCACAAAGAAACTCATAAGGCCAGTAGTGGTAAACAGTGAAACTGATATAGATCAAAAATTTTCTATTATGAATCAATCGTGTTGTATAACTACACAGAAAAGGTCTTAATGAAAATACTTTCAGTAAGATATAATTAAAAGGAGAAAAAATGAAATAATTTCACATCACTCCATGGAATACCACTCGGTAAAATAAACTACATTAATGAAAGTAGCTCTAGAAAATATTTTTCTTGACAATTTCTGTCAACATTGGTATAAATTTAGTTATTATGATTGTATTTATAAGTATATATGCAAGACTCAGGAACTAAGTGATCACTTCATGCAGAGATGTAGAACTATATTTCTATTCTTAGAAACAACAGGAACTTCAGTTTTCATTTTAGCTGAGGACCGCAATATTCTTAACTCTTCTGATCTGTAGCTTGTAAAACAGGCATACATATTAGGTTGGCCAAAAAGTTCGTTCAGGTTTTTAAGATGTTACAGAAAAACCTGAATGAACTTTTTGGCCAAACCAATACTTGGCCAATATGTACTGGGTTATCTGAAAGTATTACTGAGTACTGGTACCCCAGTGCATTATGTAATTGATGGGGTAGTTGTGTTTTTTTGTTTGTTTGTTTTTAAGAAGATGTTGGGGGTAGGAGTTTATTAATTAATTAATTTATTTTGGCTGTGTTGGGTCTTTGTTTCTGTGCGAGGGCTTTCTCTAGTTGTGGCAAGCGGGGGCCACTCTTCATCATGGTGCGTGGTCTCTCACTATCGCGGTCTCTCTTGTTGTGGAGTACAGGCTCCAGACGCCCAGGCTCAGTAGTTGTGGCTCATGGGCCCAGTTGCTCCGCAGTACGTGGGATCCTCCCAGACCAGGGCTCGAACCCGTGTCCCCTGCATTAGCAGGCAGATTCTCAACCACTGCGCCACCAGGGAAGCCCGAGGGGGTACTTGCTTAAATTCAGAGCCAATTATTTTGTTGAAAGATGATTTAATAACACATGTGGACTTTTCCTCTTTATTGGAAGTAGTAGATTTTGATAGCATCTATCTTTGGTAGATTAACGATAGTGTGAAAGTACCAAGTTGTCCTTGAGGAATCACTCAGATTTGTTGATAAAAGCCCTCAACGGCTCAACCCAGAGACCTAGTATTTCAGAACACATTTTAAAAATTGAGTTTGTAAATGCACTTAGAGAGTCACATGGTTGGAGCTCTCCTTGGAGAATCTTCGAAGCCACTTGGTTCTGTGATGCGCTCCTTACAGCCTGGTTGACCAGCGACTGCCAGTAACCTTTTTAATCCACACAAACAACGTCCATGTGAATCACAGTTCATGAATGTCACGCTAGATAACACCTACCCAAAAAGCTTTCAAATAGTTAATCTTATTTTACGAACAAGTGAAAGGAAGCAATTTGCCTCAAATCACTTAATTTTTTAATGACAGAACCAACACTGGAATCCAGTTATAGTGACTCAGTCATAAACTCACTTCAAGAAAATGAATTACACATTCTAATTTTATAATTTGTTTTTCAATTTTTAATACATTTGCCAATGACTCTTAACTTATAGGTCAAAAACTCCATCTTCTTTCCTAGCTCACCTCCAGATGATGTCACCAGAGAATTCAGAATTGAGTAGGAAACTTGCAAGTGCAAAATATATTTTCAAAAAGGGATAAATCATGGAGAGAGTAATGGATCTACTATACCATCACTATTTGCATTTTGGAAGAAATGGGTCGACCTTTCTTTTGCTGGCTTCTTTTGTTTTCCAAATGAGTTAAAGAAAGAGAGCTTCTCTGAGTGAGGCGGGTCAATTCTATCACGCTGTGGAGACTCAGAACTGTGCATCGTCAATCATCTTAACACTCCCGCCTCCCTGAGTCTTTCAATTTCTCCTTCGAGATGTAAGGGTATTTTTACTTCACTTGTTTGGTAGACTATCGTTTGATCTAGGCTCCATGGAACAACCAAAGAAAACTATTAGGATCAGCTCCAAGTATTTTTACTAAAATGTTAACTCTTCGATTATGAGAGATTCCGTATCGATGAATTCTGTCATATTCAATCTTCTATTGCACACACACTATCAGTGTAAAACTGCCAAAAATCCACTTGTTCCGCGTATCCCTGGTTCTGGTTGACATATTAGCAACGTCTGAATCTGAGATGCTGTATTGGATCTTTCTCCCCCCAGGAGCAGGGCTCGTAATTTGTCATTCAGGACGTACTAAGAACTGACCCTGGTTATTGACTTGGAGGCAACAAGAGACAGAAGACCCCTGCAAGGCATCTGCTTCAATAAGGCCTTCACTTGGTCTCCAGGCCAGGGGCAGCTAATCTCCTCTGGCAAAGAGGGACTCAGGGACTCTGAAGACAAAAAGGTCTTGTACTTAAGCATCCATTCCTCCCCAGGCAAGTCTAAGGGACTGTTTTTTTCCCCCCATCAGGGCTCCGATTTTGACATAGGCAATCTACGGGGATTGTACATTTAGTTTTGTCTGCAGCTTTGCGATGTTGTCATCAGAGCCTGACTTTCAGCACATTGTTCCTTGAGGCTGCACGAGGTACCCCTTAAAGCTGCATCTGAGGCCACCTGGCTTCCAGAACATGTCCTAAATTGGCAGTTGACTGCGCGGAAATTGTCACATCTTTCTGTAAGTTCCATCAGAAGCCATGCTACTCCATTATCCTGATGTAGAGCAAGAATTCCTTCATCTTCCAGGGCAGTGCCATGAGCTAGTACCTCCTTCCTGGTAACCCAGCCACCGTGTGCTAGGGATTATTGCCACCCTACTTAATGATTAGTGGTATGGTTACTATTACTTTCATTCAGACAAGCAATCCAAATCCTAAAACCCATCTTGAACGTCTGTATTTTTAAAATACTTCTAGTACAAATCGACTTAGTCCATGAGATTTGGTAGAAAGTAAAGCCTGAGGAGAGGATTCAAGTGCTAAAACATTATTCGGGTGGTACAAGCCCAAAGAAGAGGAAGGAATGGGAAACCAAGTGAGGCTGGGGAAGATGCCGTGCAATGAGATGCCTACTGCTTTGCACTGATGCATGGAATGACACAGCAGATCACAGCAATGTTCGTTCACCACTTGGAAATTCTCAAAGTGTTGCAAGGAGGAATCTTATCTTGCAGAAGAGAAACCAGGAGGAATCTACCTCCTTGGATCCCTCATGTTTCCCACTTCCTGTTAATTGCTTCCCTTTTGGGAGAGGTAATGCCCCCAGACCCTTCAACAGGCACAAAGAAACCCAAGTCTCACACCCTGAAGTGTCATGATTCACCGCACTTCAAGAGTCTGGTGTAGGTGAGATAACAACCAAGAAAGAAAGAAGGCATTTGTGGGAATCTGAGAAGGTTGATGAAGGTTTTGTCCCCAAAGAGTCCACAGTTACCTCTCATTCACCAACCCACCCATGCCCTCCCATCATCCACAGACCTCACCACACATACGGGAGCTCCACTTTGTGCATGAGAAAAACAGATTCAGAAGAGAGACAATTCATGCCATGGGGCTTTAGAATCTGGTTGAAGGGAATAAAAGAATTAAGAAGGCCTGCAGTTTTAGATGATACATAAAACAGAGTATAGATACAGAGTGAAGGGGTAGTGAGAAGTGAGGAGTTTATTAGGGAAAGCTTTATGAATGAAGATTTGATGGGTTTTGGTCTACACTTTTTTTTTATGCAAAACTTACAAATATGCCTCCTGCCTCTTGTATGTCTTGGTCCCTTCTCATCCCACTATGTGTGACACAATTCTCTGTCATATTGTATCAACATGACCAACCACAGTTCAGCCAGTTAATTCAGCAGAGTCCAGGCATCCCAGCAAGATTATACATCTTAAGGGTTGATATAGCTGGAGAAGTCTCACTCATTTTTTTATAGCTACGTTATTTAGGTTATCACTGACTGTCCTAACAGTCTTAAAGGTAGTCAAAGGTATCAATGAATGCAGAGATTTATAGAGAAATTTTTAACGAGAATAAGAACTGCAAGAGAAAAAGGTAATGGACAGAATTGATCATGCCAGGGAAAACATTATCTTCCCAATTTATGTAACTGTGAAATACTTCATTGGCATTCAAATCACACTTTTAATTCATAAACACTGAACACAATTTATATAAACTGAAGTTATATTAAAATATTACGCTATTAATAGACAAATTGGTTCCCAAATGTACTAAGTGCATAAAGACGATTACCAAGATGATGTAGCAAACAGATGATGCAAAGATTCTTTATTACATCGCTTCTCGCACATTTTTCTCAACAAAATGGGCTCTGCTGATGTTTTGAATGTACAATATTTGAAACCTACAACATGCCATACCCAGATGAAGATCACACACTAATGGAAGATATTTACTATGAATAGTGTAACAATTTAAAATCGTTTTGAATAGCAAATATTTTGTGCCTCTATTTTGTATGACTACTCTACACTCACGCGTGCACGCACACACCACCCCCTATACATCTGTATGTCATAAATCCTGAATCGTGGCTGTGTTCAATAATGCCAATCTGATTGTGGGATACATTTTTTGGATCAGTTAATGCCTTTTCTTTTTGTAAAGACAATTCATATAAATAGAAACAATCGCATTTCAATTTAACACTACATGAGTTAAATAATGTGGCCCCCAAAGATTACAGTTCTGTGTGTTCTACATAGTGACTACATGCCAGTTAGGCTAAAACAGGTAATATACATGATACCCCGTATTGTTTAAGATTCCATTCTGATAGTTAAGCTCTCTTTTTCCAATTCAAACAGCTGTTGGTCTGACTTTTGCCACTCTGTGCCAGAAAGATTTAAGGACTATTTTGGGACAATTTGGTTAATAGAAATATGTAGGTCCTCTCTAATATGTATGGTTTTAGGCCTTACTTATACTTAAGTGTAAATCTTTATTAGTTTGTAAGTACAGGATATTTATTTCTATCTCTAACCATTTTCTGTTCTCTGCAGTGAAATTTTTGAACCTTGATAAGTAACCCTCCCACATTGTTTTGATCAATTTAATTTCTACATTTTAAACAAGATTTTTGTTGTTGAAAACAGCTGAATCACTGACAAAGCCTTCCAGCAAATTCATCTAGAGTGGGGGCTCTTGCCCATGCTGGGTCAGCAGACCCCTTAGGCAGACTAGTAAAGTTTGTGGATTCCAACACTGAAAAATGTTGATATACAGTTAACAAAATATTATATAGAAATGTATGTTTATTACATTAAATAACAAGCTTTCAGGGAAGGCTAATAAGTACTGTACATTTTAGATAGGAATATAAACTATATTTTGAGATATCTATAACTATAATGTCACATGAAAATAATCTGGTCTCTGTTGGTGCTAATCACAGGGACTGTTAATACTACTTTGGTTAGTGGTCAACAATCAGAATTAACAGAAAAGCTACATGATTTCAATTAACTCAGCTATTATCCAGTTTGCCTCCATCAGATTCACTAATATATCATGAGAATTTAGTAAGATGTCTCCTGAAATTACGTCTTTCAGTGGAGATTTGATTTCTCATATTGCACAGGGAATTCTGGAGAACAGAAGACATTCGATGTATTTTTTCATGCCTGTGTTCTGTGGAGGAATTGTTACCTTTCAAACAACTCCAACTTGCAAGTCGTAAAGTCTTTAGGAAGAATATGTGTGATAAGATTACTTCTGCTTTATGCAAATTGTAGCAACATGGTACTTAGAAAACAGGATAAACACTGTTCATGAAACACATAAATACAAGGCTTCTATGACAAAATAAATGTATCTTTCGGTATTAACATGACATAGGTGTAAACACAAAATTATAGGTGCATCTAATATTATTGTGTAATTTTAATAAATACAAGTCAAACTGCAGGGCTATTTGTCTTTTAAAATAAACATTAACTTTACAGTCTCCATTTCCAAGTTTTCCCAGTTGCTAGTCCCTAAGTGCTTACATCATAAAAATAATTTGATTTATATAAAAAAAATAACCATCCAACCAGCTAGTATATCAGTGTTACCCAGCCTGTGAATCACTGAGACATATTTCATGTGAACATACATCCATCAAATTAGCTCCATATGTCAATGTAAGAAGCATTAACTTTCACACGGAGAGAGGATTCTATAAAACCATCACTGACAAGGTAGTTTCACAGCTCTTATTTTTATGTGAAGCTGAAAAGCTAATTTAAATGAATACTAGAGAACCTTAGTTTTACTGAATATGTGTGATATATAGTACATACGGCTTTAGCCTAACTTCCAGAATGGGTAAAAACAAAAAACGGGTGCTAGTTATATTATCCCCATTACTCAGAATAATTTCAATTGCATGAAATATGTAGTTTTGAATTAAGCAAACTTTCCTAAGACGCATATTCAACCTTGAAGTGCATGTGCAGTCATGCATGAGTATGTATGAACGTATGTACAGACATATGTTCACAGGTGAGTGCGTGTTGGGAGCACATGGAAGTGCAGGGGTCTGTGGCTAATAGTGAATACACGTGTGACAGTGGGTGTGTGTAGGTATCTAATGGAGGGGATGCGTGATGGAGAAGCTTGCAGGAGATACAGGAGAGGGAGAGAGGCATGAGGCAGGGGTATTCAGACGGAGACTTCTGAGAGGGATGAGGGAGGGAACTGCGGATTTATGAGGGGAGCATGTGAGAGAGGATTTGAGAACTTCTGAGGGCCACAAGTAATAAATACCTACATGGGGGTTGAGGGATGTGGGGCACGGGGAGAAGGGGGGCAAAAGGTGTGTGTGGGGGGA
>NW_020185335.1:4816731-4953492 GCF_003031525.2 Neophocaena asiaeorientalis asiaeorientalis | reverse complement strand
TATCTATGGGGGGAGAAGGTGTGTGTGGGGGGGATAAGGTGTGTGTGGGGGAGAAGGTGTTGGGGGAGGGTTGAAGGGAGGTTTGGGAAGGAAGTTGTGGCAGTGCAGAAGGTTTCAGGGAGAAGGTAGGGGGAAGTGTGAGTGCATGTGTTGTGCTGTGCTTTCCTGGGTGTGTGTTGTACACCTGGGCCTGCCTTAGCAGTGATTATTTAATTCTAGTGGAGAGGAATTCCCAGCTTAATTGCCAAGGAAGTTGATGGGAGCGATTGGGAGGTAGGGCAAGTACCAAAGAGAGTTTCAACAGCTTGTAAACTTCATCTGAGCCTGGCTCTCCATCACTCCTCACCTTGAATTTACATGTTTTATCTAGCACCAGCACTAATAAACTGTCCTCTGTTTAAGATCATAAAATATTAAGGATTCAAGGTCATTTACTTCAAATCCTCAGTTTGGCAGTGATGTTAACGAAGTTCAGCGAAGTTTTAGTTTATGACTCAAACTTTTCCTTTTCCTTTCAGACTTAGTTGATACTTGTATTCTGTGTGATCTTGGTCAGGTACCACTGACCACTGACAACTATGCATTTGTGGGAAGAAAAACAGCTGTATCCCAGAGATAACCTGCCATAGGAGCTGAATAAACTTCAGCTCTGAGAGGGTCACACAGACAGAAGACAGAGCCATGGGCTGCAGGTAAATAGCTCTGCGGGTTTTTCAAGATAGAGAACTAAATCAAGCGTATCAGCTCTTTTGACTCTAATCCCTTGCTTTTCTCAACTGACTTCCCTATATTTTGAACTCTTTTTTTTTTTTGCGGTACGCTGGCCTCTCACTGCTGTGGCCTCTCCCGTTGCGGAGCACAGGCTCCAGATGCGCAGGCTCAGCGGCCATGGCTCATGGGCCCAGCCGCTCCGCGGCATGTGGGATCCTCCCAGACCAGGACACGAACCCGTGTCCCCTGCGTCGGCAGGCAGATTCTCAACCACTGCGCCACCAGGGAAGCCCTATTTTGAACTCTTGAATCTTTACTTTTCACCCTAAATTGTCAATCTTGGTAATATTTGACTTGTGGACTCTAGGTAGTAAACCAAACCTTAATTAATCTCAATACAATTGCCCTATATGCAATTTTAGCAATATTTTACCATTTTCCATTTTTTGAGTATTTTATGTTTATAAACATATTTATTTACAAGCAACTCATTTTTATTAAGCAATTTGGTGGCTTAACCTGTGTCCTTAAAAGGAACAAAAGAAAGCACCCCAGACTCAAACCTCATTTCTTCTTTTATTGACTCTCCTTCCTAGGTGATCTTATCCAGGATCATGGCTTCAACTATCACCTCCTGATTCACGAGTCCAAATATTATATCCAGGTTCATGTATCCTCAAACTCAGTCTCTGATATCTCCTACTGAATGTCCAAATGTTATCTCAAACTCAGGCTTACATGTTCAAAGGGAACAAAAGAAACTTGAACAAATAATCATCTGCCTCTCACCCTTCCACTGTCACTCGAGCAACTTTTATCCTTCTGGAAATACATGCGTGCAATACACACACACACACACACACACACACACACACACCGTGGTAGGCAGCCTCTATGATGGTCCCAAATGATGCCATCTTCTGATACCCAAAGCCTTTTTAAATTCCCACCACTTGACACTCCTGTTTCTAATAAATGGAACACATCAACTTTAAAGACGCTAACCTGGGTTTTACTAGCAGACTCTCCCTCTTGCTGGATTTGATGACGCAGAAGGAGAGAAAAGCCATGTGACCAGTAGCTGAGGGCAGTCTGCAGCCAATAGCCGGTGAGGAGCTGAGGCCCTCAGCGACCCTTGAGGAGGTGAATCCTGACAACAGGCTTGTAAATGAGCTTGGAAGGAGATCCCTCCCCCCTGTGAAGCCTTCAGTGGAGACCCCAGCCCTATTTGGCGTTTTGACTGCAGGCTTCTGAGAGACCCTGAAGCAGAGAATCTGTATCCATATTCCTGACTCACAGAAACAAGCTAGCATCTTAAAACAACAAGCAAATGTTAACTTTGAGGGTGATTTACTACGTAGCAGTAGATAAAAAAGGACACATGTACATGAGTTAGCATAAATTTGAATATATTTTATGTACTGTTCTGTACTTTCATTTATGTAACATATTTATTGAGGATTAAGTGATAGAAGTGAGAAAAATTACATGAGTTCAAAATAAGTATGCTAGCCACGGTAGCCAACTATGAATAGTTAGCCTCAGTTCTGTTACCACCTCCACTGTCCCCATGACACCGGCTGTACCAATGGTTCCCACAGCTGTCACCATTACTATTGGGTTAGCCAAAAAGTTCATTCGGGTTTTTCCGTAACATCTTCCATACAATGGCTGTGCCTACAACCAGAACTTGGTTAGACTCATTCCTGCCTCAGGGCCTTGGCATCTGCTCTTCTATTGCCTGGAATTATCTTATTAGCCCTGGAATTATCTACATGGCATGTTGTCTCATTTTACTCAGATTTCAGTGCAAATATCAACTCTTCAGGGAAGCCTTCTGTCCACCCTATCTACAACAGCACTGTCACTCTAATATTTGTGCCCTGTTTTTTTAAAATTTCATACTGTATGTCATTCATTAGTGAGAAAGTCAAAAGCAGACTTCCAGGAGCTGGTCTGACTTCACAGCTGGGCCTTGATGTTTCCCCTGCCCAACATCAACTATCTCACAGGACATCAACCTCACACAAGGCCACCTCGTGACTGTGACAAAATGTGACGACGCCCCCAATACTATTTTGTAATAGTGCCCAAGCACTGGCAGAAAACACTGAGAACCAAAAAAATCCCCACCTTCCCTCTCTCCCAGCTGAAATGAATGATCCCTGCTGCTTTACCGATCCCAGCACTGGCCCCTCTCTGTTCTTCACTCCCAGGCAAGATTAAGATTCACAACCATAGAATTCCCTGCATTTCTTGACAGCATCCAAACCAGAGCAAAGCCCCGCTTTCTGGAAACTTCCCCCAAATTAACACCAACTCAAATTCTACAGTCCTTTCTAACTTCTTGTTCCTGAGACACCCTGTTCCCTTATGGAGTGTGTTGTCCTTTGTTGTAACGTGTGATAAGTCCAGCTTTACTTAACTAATGGTCTGGTGGTGGTGGTACGTGGTTAGAGGACATTGACGTTAGCTAAGGTAGCTATTACACTTAGTTATTATTGGTTAATTGTAAGCTCTGAAAAGGGGGGAACTTTTTGCTCTTTGTTTTCACTAACACTATCTCCACTACCTAAAACAGAGCCTGGCGTGGGCTCAGTGATCAATATCTTTTTGCTCAGCCACTGAAAGAAGTACTCCTCCCCCTAAAACGTGGGTTGTGAAAGAATCAGGAACGAACAGAGTTTGGAGGACCCCTTATCTCTTTTGGATAAGGTCCCTTCCCAAATGACTTTGTATTATATAACTCAGAAATTGAGAAACTAGTGTAGATTTTCTTCTTAGGTATAAATCTATTGTAGGGACACAGAAATTTATCTCTTTTTTCTCTTTAATAGACAGTAGAAACAAAAATATCAATACAAAGCAACAGTTTTTGGAAACAAATAATTAGACCTATGGGCAAAAGAGGTACAATTTGCTTCCCAGATAAAACAGAAATAAAGTTATGGATTCCACCACGGATCATGACCTCCCTTCAAACGTGAACAACAAGACTGTAATTATTCTGGGGCTACAATTTTCAAACAGTTTCTACTAACAATACTGGCAACCGTGGTAACAGACGGCTTCATGACTCTCAAGGGTTTGGAAGCATCAATAATTCTTCTTCCTTAGTCTACTCTATTTCTGACGAAGTCCTATACTTTCCTTCTCAAAATCTTAATTTAGACATCAACCCTACTGTCTTCATTAACATCTTCACTATTGCAAGGCACTTATTTACATCTTATCGATGTAATTACAGCTGATGTTCTCTTCAGCTTATCTCTTTATTTTTTAAGTTGCAAAGACATTCTATAGGAAATTGAAGTAGCTTTTGATAAATCACAGTACTTTCTTCAACATCAGTTAGATTAGCAAAGAAGAGATTTCACTGAAGAGAAATGACACCTACAGCTGAGTATTAGTGCCATGAGCAAGGACCCAGTTTAAGTGACGTTCTATCTTCTGGCACTGTCCACTTCCCCGGGATCACACTGCCATTACTACAGCACACTGTCCTTTATCCTTGTACATGGCACAGTGAGTGTCGGAAAATAGCGGTACAAATAATTGTAGCCATCCAGGACATGTACAAGATGTTTGAATTTTTTCTTGGCATTGAAACCCAACGTGCTGACCAAAAGACTTGAAAAGCTACTGTACGACATTTCTTAGAAGCTCATTTATTTTCCATTTCATTTGTGGTTTTAAGTGTACTATTGGCATTCATGGCGATAAAAAAAAACACACAACAATAACAAGCATGCTTACTTTCTTCTGTTTTTGCACTTTAAGTCTGAAAGGCAGATTTTTATGCACCCCCATCAGAAACATTTATCCCCTGCACTGGGGATGCAATTTCTTGGTTACTATACGCAGTTTCATCTCCCTTGTTTCCACCGCGGTACCTGCTAGACACTGAAATCCTAGTTACATATTGCATTGCAGTAACTAGGAGATGCTAGGCTGGAGAGTTTTTAGTGCTACCATTGTTGTCTTGGATTACACCATGAATGCCAGACCATCTGTCAGGGAAGCGCTGCCAAGACTGGATATTTATCTGGCTTCTCTGTCAATTTAAGAGGACTTAGCAAGTTGGCCACCTGCCAGCAGCTACAGAACCAACCTTTGGAGAGATGGCTGCTAAGGAAATGACTGAAATTGTACAATTTTCATCTCCCTTTTCATTTCTCTTATTTTTCCACGTCTGCACATAATGAAAGGGGAACTGACTCAACAACCCACGCCCTCCCCCCCACTGTCCTGGCTCTTCCACGTTCACTCCTGATTCTCTTTCTTTCCATCACTTTCTTCCTGTCCAAATCCCATCCATCCTTCGGGGCCAGCTGAGATTAAAACCACCAGTGGAATAAAAAATATCTCCTCTACCTTCTGTGTTCTTCTTGGCCTTTGGCCCAACACATTTATCAAGCATCTATCACGTGTCACGTTATTGCCAGAGACCTAATAGACTGTGCACAGCAATGTAAAAGCCTCTGTAACTCACTAATCTTCTAGCAAGTGTCTAGTCCATGATACCCACTAAGTAGTTACTGTAAACAACTGGAATGAAGAGACAAATCTCTAACTAAATTTAGGGTTAGTAGAAATGCCTGTGAGAAGCACTTGTTGAGATTTTCCAAGCGGACCACCCTTGCAGATATAAAGACAAGCCAGATGCAGGAGATTAAAGTCCAGCATGAGAGTCACGCAATCCTACCTCAGTGTAGTAGGTTTATTTCCAATGAGCAATAGGGAAAGGTGAGGAAAAACTTCCAAATGAATGATTTGAACTAGGGTGCATAGATGAATTGCTTATTTTTTTCTCACGAAACACAGATAGAAGAAAAAGAAGTTACCTTTAAAAGCCTCACAAAATTGTCCTATTTTAATTTACTCTAGTGGGCAGAAAATGAGTTACGGTTTGTTTTTCTCTGGGACGTTCCTGCTACCTTTGGTTGAAAAATATGGCTGTAATTTTGGCACAATGTTTTTGGCAAAAAGAAAAAAAAGTTTCAAAAGAAAATGGAAGACAAGAGACATTAGATTTGTTTTTATTATCTTAGGAGAACAGCTTTCCAAATGTCCCCTAAGCATAGTTATTTCACCTGCAAACTTGGAGCCTCTCTCTAGGGTTAGGTAAATGACTGCAGAGGAATAGGAGGGGAGGCCAATCAATCAAGAGAGGTCAAGGGTTGTCAGAAATTGTAATGGCCACGGCGGGATCCAACTGGCTGGCAGGCTGGGTGCTCAGACAAAGCCCACGTTGTCAGCTTTGCTTGTGGTTCCATAGATTCTGCAGAGGACAGTCACTGTGTCCAGTAACAACAGCGAGGTCGTGTGGGCGTATGAGTGTCCCTAAGAACACGGGCTGCCATACTTGCCTACATGTTGGAATCTCGCAAGGAGTTTTTAAAAATACCAGTTCATGGGTCTCACCCCAGGGATTCTGATTTGATCGGTCTAGAGTGCAGCCTAAGCTTTTGGATTTTTAAAAAGATCCACAAAGTTTTAGAAACACTGCCATAAAGATAAAATGACTCGACATAGTATTTGAGACAGCCACAGTGATTGTGAAAATAGATCAGAATAGAGCACAAATTGGGAATCCCAGGATATCAGATTTGTGTGGAAAATTGAGGTGCAAGAATATACACTTGGACACACATTGTAAAACAACTATATCCCAATTAAAAAAAAAAAGAATATACAGTTGGCAAATAAGTCTCCCTATGGAATTCGTAGAGGACTTTTAAAAGAGGGGGATATGACATTTGTCTTTGTCTGGCTTACTTAGTACGATGAGCTCTAGGTCCATCCATGTTGCTGCAAATGACATTATTTCATTCTTTTTTATGGCTGAGTAACATCCCGTTGCATGTACATATATATTACATATATATATTACATATATACACAAAGACAAATATATGATCACTTACACGTGGAATCTAAAAAATGATACAAATGAACTTATTTAACGGAAATAGACTCACAGATATAGAAAACAAACTTATGGTTACCAAAGGGGAAGAGGGGTGGATAAATTGGGAATTTGGGATTAACAGATACACACTACTATACATACGATAGATAAGTAACAAGGACCTAATGTATAGCACAGGGAACTATAGTCAATATCTTGTAATAACTTATAATAGAAAAGAACCTGAAATTATTGTAAATCAACTATACTTCACTTTTCTAAAAAAGCAAAATAAATAAATAATGATAAAAATAAAATAATTAAGCCGGGGATAAAATACCTAAAAGAGTCATGGTCAATCATGGAGAAAATACAGAAGGTGTGCAAGACCCTGTGGCCAGGAGTTAAGAACCAGAATGAGACTGGTCAAAGGTTCCAATGAGGAATGGTCGAAGGTTGAAGAAAGGACCGCTGTGAAGGGCCCTGGGAGAAGTGCACCAGTTCCTCACTGGTAGCAGCACGGGGTCGCTACTTTATGAGACTTCAGGAGTATAAATGTATCACACAGGTCTCTCGGCAAATATACCCATCCATCACCTACCACTGACGTCACTGAGTATTTCTTAGCGAATTACCTGTTAGCTTGTAAAGTCCTAAGTTAAATAATTCTTTGAGAAATGTTAAGCCAGATATACCTGAATCTTATACATGGCCAACCTCTGGAAGGTCACGGGAAAGAAACATCCATTCGAGGACTGTTATGCTGGTCATATCCAGATGGAAAGTACTGCACAGATGTCAGGAAATCCTGCCACAGCTTTAGACCACAAGGACAAAGGGCACTTCACGTGAAGACGCTGTTTTATCTTTTTCACTCTAGATACATTTGTAAAAATCTGCACTTTTACCTATGAAATTGAGGTTTCAAAAGAGAATGAACATTTGTAAAGATGTCCAGCAATGACCAACACGAACTAAGACTCCAACTGGGGGAGGCTGAAGCTCTATAGAGACTTGGGTTTAGTTTTGGCAGAAAAAAAAAAATTAAACATTTTTTTTCAAAAAAATAAGTGTTTAAGTGTCATAAAACGTCAAGACTTTTGCACCCGTTTGAACCATAACATGCAATTTGCCGAGGAGACTCGCTGTGTTGTCTCCCAAGCAGAGAAAACATACGGCAAGAGCAAACACTTAAGGCTACAGCAGAAACTTCCCATCGTGTGAAACGATGCACATCCCTCCCAAATTCATTCCACCCAGGAATTTCCAAGATCTAAAATCCCAAGGAGTTTTTGTCCAAATATTTTAGCAGGTTTAGTTTAAATTTTCTTTCCCCTCATCGGCTGGATTTCAAGACCTAGATGGCAAGCAGGACCCTGCTCTCCCTCACACAAAGCCTCGCGGCAGAAGGGAGTCTCACAAAGGATTTACTTCAATAAAATGCTCTATTTGTGCAGTGTTGACAGGATTCTGATATTTCTTTGTGTTCCCTCCCAACTGGTTGTTCAAAAAACAGTCATGCGAGTGTACACACTCAGTTTAAAACCTCACTATACAAAATGTGGTCCGTGGAAAAGCAACACAGGCATCCTTGGCAGCTTGAGAAATGCCAACTCCCAGAGTAAACCTCGGACCGGCTGAACCAAAAAGGGCTTTAACAAGATTCCCGGTGTTCTGTGCCCAGGTTCAAATGGACGATCACAGCTCTAGATAACTTCCCCTTCAGTTTTTTCTGAGCACTTACCATTTGCTGATTTCATATATGTAAAGTTCGTGTTCATTTTTTTAAGTCTTCACTTCACCAACACTGATTTTTGGGAAAAAATTCACACTAGGCAAAGCAAACAAACTAATAAATGATTTCCAGCTGTTCTTTTTCTGTTTTATCTGCTGGTTATCTCATATAGCTCTCCTACACCCCTACATACCCTCATATTCCCCTACAGTCTAATTATCATTCTCATGAAAACATTATCTCCCTTATCACATCGCCATTCTCACGACTCTCAATACCCAGTTTTACATTTAAAACATAGTAGGGCTGCCCGGGTGGCGCAGTGGTTAAGAATCCACCTGCCAAAGCAGGGGACACAGGTTCCATCCCTGGTCCGGGAAGATCCCACATGCCGCGGATCAACTAAGCTCGTGCACCACAACTACTGAGCCTGTGCTCTGGAGCCCGTGAGCCACAACTACTGAAGCCCGGGCGCCTAGAGCCCGTGCTCTGCAACAAGAGAAGCCACTGCAATGAGAAGCCCGCGCACCGGAACGAAGAGCAGCCCCCACTCACTGCAACTAGAGAAAGCCGAGTGCAGCAACCAAGACCCATCACAGCCAAAAATAAATAAATAGATTTACTTAAAAAAACATGCTTATTGGATTCTTTCATCATGATTGACCTACAGCAATTAAAAACCAATTGATCTAAAATTATCTTCTGCATTTAAGACGCTTTAGAATAAAAAGAATCATTACAACAAAAGAGCTTCTCATGTGATTCTAATGACTAGAACACTTTGATAAATTCTGAGTATATTAAATATTTTTTCCCTCCTTTTGAAATAGGCATCCAACTTTTTGAAATAAGTTACCATTAGCCTCAATGTGTATTTATGTTACATCTCAACAGCTTTGCAACACATTTTAAAATTCTCAATTTGGGGGAGGTGTTTTTTTCTGGGCGGGTTGCAGGGGGAACCATGTTTTGGCAGGCTAACAAGTACACAGATTTACCACTGAATTAAAAGTCAGAAGCCCTGTAAATTCTAACTTACGTTACTGAGAATTCCAATTTTCCAAATAACTTTGGAAAACATATTTGGATATTGGACTTTCGCTTCTGTTTTAAAATGATTTTTTAAAAACCTTATTCATTGTACAAATACATCATGGTAAATATTTTAACTGCTTAATTATAAAAAAAAATATTTTGCTACTACACCACTATGAGAGCATATTTGCCTCCCCAGGTGAAAGTCTTTATTTGCATTCATATTATTACTACTTGTATTTAATTCCCAGAGACTAGGACATTTTACAGCTCAGAGGATACTCAACTGGATTGAATACCAGCCCAGTCAGCACATTACGCATTTGCTCATGAACTTCAAAACAGTCACATTATACTTGAAATGAAAGCAGAATGTTACATTACCCCTCTTATTCAACTTCAGAAACAAAGCGACAGGAGAGAGAAAATGGTGTGTCAAAAAAAAAAAAATCACTTATCCCATAGACAAACATGGACCCATGGTTTCTGTCCACATCACAAGCCAAAAATGAGTAAGTCCAGTCGCTTATATTTAGAAGAATTCATTTGAAAATTACCATCGATTAAAAACAAATTAGATGTTCACGTTTTAGCTCTTTCTTTGGTGATATGGTGCAGGGTGGGTACTTATTTTGCAAACATACATTTAAAGTGTATACCTTTCCCTGAAATCAATACCGAAATGACTTACTTGTCAATAACTGCAACACGGAATCAGATGAGGTCATATGCGGAGGCTGGGTGGTCTCTGGCTTACTGAGGATAAGAACTCGGGCACTCAACACGCGTCCCCACGGAGATTCGGCTTCACCAACTTCTGGAAGTCGCCAGCTCACCGGGTCTGCTCCCACCTCGGGCCGCGGCTTCTTACGCACAAGCCCAAATCCTTTCCCCGCAGCCCTCCCAAACTGTGTCCTCCGAATAACAAGCAAAGCCTAAGAACAGCTCTCCAGCCATCGCCATCGAGTCTAACGCAGTCTTCTACCAACTCCGAGATGTTGATTTAAAGTGGAAATTCCTGTTGCTCGCACTTACCAGAATCACGTGACTGGGTCTCGGAAACCACAGCTGAGATGAATTTTATTTCACCCAATGTTGAGAACTACTCCGTCTACTACATAGAGAATGTTGATTGAAGTCACAGACACCCCCAGTGTCCCTATCCTGTTTTGCCAAGGGGTTTGGAAACTGCTTTGGAAAAGATTCTTGGAATTTATGCTTCGACTGTAGTAAAACAATTAACGTTCTGCTATTTGCATTAAATATTGCGTGAAAATTATGGCCTATGTATTATTGATGAGTCAGTCAGTTGTCTGGATTCAGGTGAAATGCATAATAATTAACACCTATATAGCACTTAGTATATGCCAAGCTTATGTATCCTGAGTGCATTTATACAGGTAATGTTGAAAGTTATTTGCAGTGTTAGGATTTATAAGACATCTTCCAGGAGGCTGTGATGAGAAGGCTTTGGAGTATATGTTGTCAAATAAAGTTAATATGAAAGAGGGAGGCACTTTGAGAATTTAGTAGGCCAAATGAGTCTGCAAAGTTTTTACAATGTATCCTTGAACCATGTCGCTTGGAAAGTAATCTAGCTGCCTTTATGAATTTCCAACAAAGTAGATTTTTAAAGTGTCTTTTATAATTCAGGCAAGTGACTGTAGAAGAAAACGTACACAGAGTCCATAAAACCCAGAAGCAGATACACACAAGTGCCTAAATGACACAGGCATATATATGCATGTATACAAACCTATATATATACTATATATACAAATATTGATAGGCATTTTATCTATCTATAAAACACCAAATACATATATGGTGTTTTAAATAAATGTTTCCTAGAGGAAAATTTTTGGTCTTTTAAATCACGTTCACAAAATACACCGTACCCTCTGTGACACTGAGAAGGTAAGTGGTCTGTGGGCGTGTGCAGGTGCAGCCAGGGAAAGCCTGGGAGGCATGGCTGCGGAGCTCTCTGTGGGGGAAACACTCTCACAGGCCATGACCAGCCTGCGTGAGGGTGAAGTAAAAGGCTCTGTGTCAAAACAGACGTTCTTAAAAGCAGATTCCGAAACTTTACAGCGCTAGTGTCTGCAGAATAAAGTCATAATTATATTTTTGCATCAGTGAGACGCAAAACCAATGAGCACTAACAAAAGGACAAAGAGCCAGAGGACGTAGTGACAAACATCCCCTCCTCGTCCAAATTCTAGTCGGGCTCCTCTGACTAGGGCTCTCTTCTCGACTAGGCCGCATCCCTGTGCTAGAAAGACCTGAACCGGCGCTAACAAAGTTTCTAACATCCCTAGGATGGCCCTAGCTTCCCTTAAAGGGCCTGCCTGGAAAAACTCAAGGCTGCCCAAACAGTGTACTGTTTGTTGCAGCCAACACCTGAGGAAAGTAGGGGAGAAGCCTAGCTTCCGTAATTGCCGGCAAGCAGACACAGCTGGCCTAATCGTGCCTACACTGACTAACCCTTGGTCATTTTTTCCCTTCCCTGACTCTACGGAGCCCCTGTCCACCTCCTCCGGACTGCCCCCCTCCCCCCTTTAAAATGCCATCACCTCCATACAAATCCAAGTTGAATTCAGCTGATGCTGGACTCTTTTCCCTATTTCAATATTTATTACTAACTAAAATCTGTCCTTACTATCTTAACGAGTAACTGACTTTACCTCTGACAACAGCAATATGGACTATTTAAAACAGCCAAGTCAAAGGAGAGATCAGAGGCTTCCTCTTTAGAGAAGAGGGGAAGTGAAATCAGACTTAAATTGAACTGAGCTGTGCTTAAAACTGAGGTGTAAAGAAAACGATGTTTCAGGTGGAAAATTATGGTTATTTATTTTTGCTCCATTAGGCATTTTCTGCTAGAAATATACAGAAGTTAAGTATTTGTGATTAGTTAAGTATCAGGATCAATACTTTAATTTGATTTTTTTTCTTGACTTCTGACTGGTTGTTTACTTCTGTATTTACTTTTTTAAATTGAAGTGTAGTTGATTTACAATGTTGTGTTAGTTTCAGGTGTAGAGCAAAGTGATTCAGCTATACATATATATATTTTTTCTATTTTCAGATTCTTTTTCCTTATAGGTTATTACAAAATATGGAGTATAGTCCCCTGTGCTATATAGTAGTAGGTCCTTGTTGGTCATCTATTTTATATATAGTAGTGATTTGATCATATGAACCTCTGTGACCATCCATAAGCCTCACCTGGGGGCCATTACCAAGGAGGCCAAATACGGAACACTCTGAACAACAAAGCAAACAGTCACGGGACTGGATTATGACCCAGTGAATAAAACAAATAGGCATGAGTCCGTACTAACATCAATGAATAATTAAATAACCACTTAAATGGTGGAGAAGCGCAGCTCCTCCTTACGGAAAAATCCAAGTTAATAAACATGGAAGGAATGAGGGAAATACAAAGCACCACGAGGCAGACATCACAGTAATAACTGCAGGAGGCAAGATGCACTAATGGATGCTGAAATCAGTGGGTGAGAGTTTAAGGAGAAACAGGATATCGGCCTAGGCTAAAGGTAACTTTATAAAGGAGAAAGCTGACAGACACCACACTGACGAAGAATCCAGGGTCCGTATCACAAGTAATGGGACATATTGACATCATGTAACCCATGATACTATGAACTGAGCAGGACACAACATCACTTCTGTGGTGTTCTTGCCAATAAATGCATACACTCAATTTAATCACGAGAAAGCATCAGGAAAACCAAAATTGAGTGATATTCTACAAAATGATCAGTTATTCTAAGAAATCAGAGAGGTCAAGGTCATGAAAGATTAAAGGCAGACCAAGGAACCGTCCCAGATGGAAGGACATTAAAGAGACACAGCAGCTACCTGCAATTGGGAATCCTGGTTTAGATCGTGGAACAAAAATAGGATATTAGGGGGAAAATTGGAGGAATTTGCATAAGAATCTGTAGGTTAATATCCAACGTTAATTTCCTTGTTTTTATCATTGAAGTGTGACTGTGTAAGTTGTTAATTATTAGGATGCTGAAGGAAGGGTAAATGTAGACTCTCTGTCCCAGTTTTACAACTTCCCTGGAATTATAAAATTATTTCAAATAAAAAAGTTTTTAAAAAGACAGAGACCTAGCATTTTCATGTGGACCCATCCTTTCTTGCAATATTTCCAAATTAAACCTAAAGTGCTATCGAGACATTTAATTTCCCTCCTGGTACACATTTCAGTTTACTCTTCTGAAAGTTGCTACTGGTGTATGAATGGGCACATCCCCGCATGCAAAGTGCCAGGTCTGTTGATCAGTGAAAGTCCAGCTTGATTGGTAATAAAATGCATTTGCTATAAATGTAGTTACATTCTTTCAACATTACAATAAGTAAAAGAAAATTACTGATGAATGTAGCATGCAAAATGAAACGTTAATTGCCCATAAGTGTCACTGTGGGTAAACTGGTATTGAACAAGGGCACCATTTTCAGCACTAATGTATATAATGTGACTCATTTAAAACACATTTCAGTACCTCAGAAATACAATTTAGCAAATTTAGGGCATTGAGTAATTGGCTTTCATTAAAGTTTTCTTAATTGGATACTTTTGAAATAGGTTTATTAGTGATCACAAAATGAATCTACAAAGCAACCTGTAAAAATGGAGAATTTACCATGTACTGGACACTGTATTCATGGTTATTACTATCAGGAGAAGGGCCTGTGATAGATAAGCTACATTTTGCTTAATGTTTGCTTTGAGGTGTTTTATTGCTCTAATAGGTAGTAAATGTCCATTTAAAAAGAAAAACAATAGTCAGCAAGCTGCATAAAAAATAACTGGAGGACTGTCTACGTTTCTACCAGTTTTAATCAAGTAAGTGAAAGCAATCTCCCTCAATCATCCTACACGCCAAAGTCACTGTCCAATGAAGCCATGTTGACGCCTGCGTAAGCACAACAGGGCTGCTGCCATCCAGCCAGCGCACTGAAGCAACTGGAAACATCCTGTCTAATCAAAGAGTACGTGCTTGCGTGCTCTCCTCCGCTCCCACCCCACTCCACTTGGATTTCAAGTGAAACAATTTTCAAACCAAACAGAACTATATTAGAAAATACAATCCACCCAACGAATTACAATATTGAAAATCCCCATTTTCTCCAAATTCAAACAGACCATCTAATCTATAATGCTCAAACCATAACCCTTTTCTTTTAAACTAATCCAAATGCTCATAACAGTATGCATATTATTGTATAAGTGTGAGCACATAGTTTATGCATCTTACATAAACTCAGCAAAAGAAAGTTATAGATCAGACAACTGTGGAGAAACTAGCTTTCAATTTTACATAGCGGCATCAAAAATACTGAACAGAGAAAAGTAAATGATGGATTGTGGCAGCACTCTTTTTATAAAATACAAAAAAGTGGGCTGGAGGCTAATGTGTTTCATTAAGAGCAAATAAGAGATAGAAGGACTAGACAATGTAAGAACTGCAACTGGTAGAGAGCAAAGTTTTCAGCGCACAGATTTGTCTTTATTTGTTTGCTTGTTTGTAAGACGGCAAAAGATTGATTTTAGTAATGCAATATTAACCAAGATGCTGATGAAAGATGCTTTATTGATGAGTCGAGTGGCATGAGGGCTGGGTTAATCTGTTTTGCTAATACTAGAGGCTGCATTTAAACATTACTAGTGGTCTTCAGGTTCTGGAGATAAAGATAATTATTTATCTTTGCAGCAGTCTTGCCTTCTTATGGGGTAGCCACGAGAAACTGACCCTTCAATTATGTCAATTATATGTACAGAAAGCAGCCAGAGCTCAGTCATTATTTACTTAATCTATATTTATTCAGTTAACTCTATTGGGTGGCTGTTAATCAGGCCCTGGGTTGGTGGTTGGACTGAATGTGAATGAAACACAGAGACACATCTCTTGTTCTCATGGTGCTGTGAGTCAGGTGTTTTCAGGAGGAGAATCTGACGTAGAAATGGAGACCACGGAACCTTTGCTGAGAAAATGATGCTCAAAATGATGGAAATGAGTAAACTAATTGATTTGAGAAGAATTTACTGCAAAGGAACTGCAAACTCAAAATCTGTGCAATGGGGGCAGGGGATAAGTGGAAAATAAATGGAACTGAACTAAAAGAATCTTCGTGTGGGGTATCTGTGTCTGATCTGAGGCTGGGGCTAGATCACGATCATGTTCAGGACAACCACATAATTTATCATTAGAAATGTAACATTCTTGATAGTGAAATATACATTCATAATTAACCTGGGACACTAAGGGTAACCCATACAGAACATATGATCACCATGACCTTCATCTTCAGAGCAAAGAAAGAGAAACTTCTAAAGATGCACAGTGAACGTGAGATGACATACAGATAGGTTTGCAGAGTAGGGGATGGCCAGGAGGTCCAGGGGTCGTGGCCCTCATATGATAAACTAATTAGGAGGCCACTGCTGTGGACTAAGTGATGACAGTAGCTTGAGCAGGGTTTCTGAAGAATGAGACAAGAGGATAGGTTATGATACAGTTAAAGGACAAATGGACACATCTTGGTGATGAATCAAATAGGGAGTGTGAAGAAAAGGGGCTCCTGGTTTGATTTCAACTTTTGGCAGGTAGGTGGATGGTGCTGCTATTCTATAAGACTGAAAACACTGGGAGAGGCCAGCAGCAGGGAGATGCAGATTGAGGCACAGCTGGGATGAAGTTTAAAGCATGAAAGAGCAGGCTAACCTTCACGTTAACCCAGTGGTGACTCCATAGAATGTACCAGAGAGACTATGTCAAAATTCTCCACCTGGTACTCTGCAAGGATGGATATTCTATACACTAGGAATTCACTGTCAAACACTTTAATTGTCCTGGCAATGACTTGGAAGCTAGACCCTATTCTGTGTCTGAAGTAAAGGTTTCTACCAAATAACATGAATATCTTTCATCCTGGGGCAGAACGAAATCCAGTGTCGGCAAGGAACTGCACTTCCCTTTGGGCTGTGGTCTTTATGTTTTGGGAGTGGGAAGGCAATTGTACCACGTTGGGTGGGAGGGCAGCAGTACAGAAGAGTAACTCATTGAAAGGGCAGATTGGTGGGCTCCAGGAACTGTAATAATTGATACTTGATTGAATTCAGTTTTTCTGTTTTGGGAATATTTTATATTATTTCCAAGATGTCCATAACTTTTTTTTCTTAAATGTTACTTTCCTCTCTTCTCTGTATTTAGCGAATTAAGCGAAAAGCTTGGACTACATTCAGAAGTTGGTTGTAAAAAAACAGAGAGAATCTACTTAGCTTAAACTAGACTCTAGTTTGGCCACTAGAGTAATGGTCTCATGTGGGCAGCTGGCTGAGTAACATATAAGGACCAAGATAGGTTTGTAGAATATGACACCATTCCTTCAGGGACTCCAGAAGACCCTGGGGGGAGGAGGTACGCACTTAAAAGATTCAGCTTCCTACAGTCCTGAGATAAGAGCTCAAACTATTTTTCCTTGGGTATTAAAGGAAAGGATGATACATGAATGCCACAGGAACTAGGTGGGGATCTAGCTTTGTTTCCCTGAGCTGTCTGGAAGCCAGTGGGAGGTTCTAAACCTCTTCCCATACCTACTCCTTCAGAGCAAAAGCAGTCACATGGCAAAAAAATACTTGCATGTGTGTAACTATAATTTTTTTTAGCAATTTAGTAGCAATTTTGTTTGTTCAATATTATAACTCAGAAAATATTTCCCTTCAAATTAAGGATTATAAGAATAGACTGACTCTATGTTTACATGATGCTTTATAGCTTAAATTCTATAGCTAAGCTTCAATTTCATGACAGAAGCCAACAGAAAAGTAGAAATTGCTCAAACAAAATTTTAGAGGCATTTATCACTGTATTGATTTCATACGTCATGAAATTTCAAACATGATAAGGTCAAAGTGCACTAAATTCCGCTAAGAAAGTCGACAGGAAATGTGAGAGATTTTCTTTCTCTTATACAAATTACAGGTAGAAGAAGGATGTGTGGACATGTGACACCATTCAGAGACTATCACCAGTATTGTCACCACTATAGTTCTCAATAGCTGAAATTAGTTTGGTCAGTGTTTGTTTTAGTTTCTGATTTTCTTTTTTCTCGGTATGATAAAATGTGGTGTTTTGTTATATTTGGTTTATTTTCCTTCACAGAACTATAATACTTTTCCAGAAAATGTCATTCTACAATAATTTATTTGGTGCCATAGACTTCTACTAAGCAAAGTTTGTCAGCTATCTTAAGCAGATGAAAAAAAATCACTGCAAAGAGTCTCTTCCTCATCCTAGTCATTTGTAACCATCGTCTTTTAATATGTATTTTGGAAGAATAGGTCATTTGACTGCTCAATTAAAAAATTAATTTGTTCCTTAGGGAGGACGGAAGGGAGGCTCAAGAGGGAGGGAATATGGGGATATGTGTATACTTATAGCTGGTTCACTTTGTTGTGTAACAGAAACTGACACAACATTGTAGAGCAATTATATGCCAATAAAGACATAAACAAAAAGAATAAAAACATGAAAAAAAATTAATTTGTTCCTGTTGAAAATATGGAGAAACACAAATTCATTCACAGAAATGTAATTTATCAGAAAGTTTCTCACATGAACAGCTTGGAAGCAGATATGTTAGTTCAATGGGCACGAAGCCATGTCTAGGATCAGCACATTGAAAAGGAACATTATTTTATTACGAGCAAACACAAATTAGTCTGGCATGACACAAGGAATTATAATAAGAACTGGTCTTGCTAGTTTGTGGCTTGATAAAATAGATATTACTAATTTAATGACTTTTCGAAACATAATGGTTAGAGCTCCTAAGAGGCATGTGAAGACGATGAGAAAGTCAAATTGTGAGAATTTCCAATATTTTCTCAGGAGGAGAAGGAGGTTAGAGCCAGGGGAGGAGCCCAGAGTCCACTCCGGCTAGATTCACTATTTGCATTGCATCCATGCATGCAAAGTGAGACAAATTTATGCAAAGAAATGGACCAGACATTCTATACCTAACACAGGAAATATGGGGACAGACAGTGCTCTGGTCTCCCAAGCATTCTACACAGAGAAGCATAAAGGACACCTGAATACAGGTTTCTCTCTAGAAAAGTTCAAACAAAAAGAATCTGGAGTAAAGGACATTTGGCTAGTTGGATGAAGAAAAAATACAGTAAATGGGGGTGTGGTAGGCAAAACAGAAACAGACTCACAGATATAGAAAACAAACTAGTGGTTCCCAGTGGCGAGAGGGAAGGGGGTGGGTAGGCTTCAGTGGGTTCTAGAGGCAACCTTTTCCACACTGGAGAATAGAACTGTGACCATACATTGGGTAACATAAAAGTCCTCTAGTTTTGAATGGGGCTCAGAGCAAGAAACGGTTTTACAGTGGGTCCAGACAGTAGACAAGTGGTCCTGCCTCTTGGACCATATAACTCTGTAGACCCTATGCTCTTAGTGGTATCATTGATGGAAGAAGATGCCATGCAGACTTCACCGGCAGTCACCAACGGGAATAATACACTGCAGAAATTCAAGATTTGGAAGCAATGCCATGTCATCTGCTGCAGAGAGATACCCAACTCTCTAAAAAAATCCCCTGGCATGCTACTGAGCCCTGCTAGAGATGAAGAGCCTCACGCTGGGACATCAAGTGTGGTCAAAATTGTCCATAATGATCTGGGTTCTGTGAGAATCACCAAGTCACAACGTTAGCAGGATGGCCGGCATAACTACGAAATGGTGCGTCTGGGATCAAGCATTAGTAGGCACAAGCCATCTGCACAGGCATTAGCCCGGACCCCCCTGTTCTCCACTGATCTTCCCTGGCACATTTCCCTTGGCCCACACTTAGGGTTGCATGAATGGTCCCTTATTACCAACTGCTGAAGAAGGTAAAACAGTGAACT
This sequence comes from Neophocaena asiaeorientalis asiaeorientalis, assembly GCF_003031525.2. NCBI lineage: Eukaryota > Metazoa > Chordata > Mammalia > Artiodactyla > Phocoenidae > Neophocaena > Neophocaena asiaeorientalis. Next base: position 4,934,145 of record NW_020185335.1, on the reverse strand, counting down.
TGGTGCATGGATGGGATGATTTAGAATGTGGGTGAAGCTGCAACTGAAAGGTCGCACCGCTACAGAGTCCCAATCAGGACAGCATAGAAAGACAGTGGCGAGGAGAGACCCACCCGATGAAGAGAATTTTTGGATGGTGGCCCCAGTCACTCACTTGGTATGAAAGAAATGGCCCAAGCTTATGATATATATGGACTTACAGGCAGTAATTTGGTCAGTATGTCAGGACCTAGGAGGTTTGGAAGATCAGAGACAAGGAGGTCTGAGGTAGAAGCATGTGGATGGACCTATGGGTAGGTGGGCATGCACGTCAAGATCTTTGCCCACCAGAAAGCTTATGCTGCTGTGGAATAATCACTAACAACCAAGTAGACAGAAGGGCTTAGCCAGTTGGTATCAACCGCTCAATCACTGACCACTGAAGTGCTGGTACAGCGGGTGTATGAGCAGCGTAGCCACGGAGGTAGGAATGGAAGCAATGCGTCCTAAGCAGATTAGCTCCCATCCATCAGGACTGTTGTCACTACTGCCACTCCTGAGTGTTCAAACGGTCAGCAGCAGAGACCCGCGCTCATTCCCCACAAAGATTCCCCTCTACAAGGACACCAGTTTTGCGGCCAGCTGACTACATCAGATCTTTTCTACCCTGAAATGGACAGAGATTACTTTTGATTAGCATCATTACTTATTTCAGGTATGGGCTGCCTTTACTGCCTGCAAGGCATCAGCCAACACCACCTTTTGAGTGTCTACGAAGAGCTTCTGATGGTGTGATACGGAAGGACCAGCATATCCCACAGTATCTGATCACTCTCACACACCCTTTGCTGTAACGCGGATCTTTAGCTAGTGCAGTGTTAACGTGGGAGGTCACGTCAGGGGGAACTGTCCTGATCGGTAATAATAGACAGAGCTGCTGTTACGCTACGGGGGCAGGAAGAATATGTTTGGCAGGTAGATACCCCTTTGACCAATTTTAATGGTAAATGCAAAAGTACAGCAGCTGCAGCCTGGAAAGGTTATACTAGACAAGGGTTCCAGCTCTTTGCAGAGTTGTCAGCTCGCGATATGGGAGTCTCGTATGGGTTGTAGAGGAGGGAGAGAATGAGCCCCAGCTCATTCTCCTGTTACAGTCTCCTGTTACAGCATGTAATTAAGAAACATGGAGATAGCTAAAAAGAGACAGCTAAAGGAGCTGAAAGTGATATGGCAGGGGATATGGCAATGGAGAGCTATTTTTCCTTGTAAGATTTCTTGTATTGAATACTCTTTAAATTTTAATGAGACCCCCTGCAGGGGCAGGGTCTGTGGTCTGTTCTACCCTCTTTCCTGGTGTACGTTTCCCCAGGGCAACAAGGCCCACCAGAGTCCTGAAGGAGCTGCTCCCAGAACTCACAGGAAGCAGGTGGGTCTGAGAAGCACAGGGTGGACCCTCAGGGATGGTACACTGTGCCACCCAGATCCCCCAGATGCTGAGGAGGTCTATCCTCCCTCTTCAGGAACTACCTAAGCTGAAGAGAGCTGTTTGTCCAAGTTCATGCCCTGGTCACCAAGCAGTCAATACCCAATGCCTGGATGATACAGGAGTAAAAATGCCCAGCCCTCACCCCAATTCAGGACATCTTTAATGGGCCACATCAACAGGGTTGGCTGAGTCTCTGTTGTGATTGTACCAACTTCTCCATCTGCCCCATTTTCCCCAACAGATGCTGATCTCTACAATATTCCCTAATAAATTTCCTTCACGATAATCTCTGTCTTAAGACTTTGCTTTCCAGGGAACCCAGCCTGTTACAGCATATAACTGAGAAACATGGAGATAGCTAAAAAGAGACAGCTAAAGGAGCTGAAAGTGACATGGCAGGGGATATGGCAACGGAGAGCTATTTCTCCTTGTAAGACTTCTTGTATTGAATACTATTTCAATTTTAAAATATATGCATGTATTTTTTAAATCTAACGTTATAAATAGGGAAAAGAATAAAAAAAATGATTTCACCTGAGAAGCCATTATAATTGTGGGTCAGGCTGTTTTCCATCCCATTTTATTTGCATTTGCAAATCGTCAAAGCCAGGCCCCAGGGAAGCTATTGATACATCAAAAGTCCAAGTCTCTTACCACATTATATGCAAAATGTTCATATTCCCTTGCTCCTCACGTCGTATTCTTTCTCGTGTGTGTGTGCTCACTCACACACAATCCTAACACACAGTCGGCTGCTAAACTTTTTCTTCCCTGTTATCACTCTCCATCATCCCAACTTTGGAAACGTAGAAGGCAAGCAGGACTTACTGAATGCGTCTGTAAAATTGCATTATTTAGTTAGATTCGTCATTTAGTTGATACATGGATTGGAAAGTCAAACAATCAACTACACACTTTAATATGAGATGTGTCATCTTCTATCGTGAGGAAAACATTTGAGGACTCAGTCAGATCTAACTCATCTTGAGTATTTCACAAAGACTATACGTGTTTCGATTAAAATGATCTTTCCTAGAGTCAAGAACCATAAGCCTAATAAATAATTTTTTTAAAAGAAAAGTCTGTCAACAGCCACGACCTACCAAATAACGGTTTATGTTCATTTAAAAAGGATATGGAAAAGATCTAGAACTATAGGTCATTCTGGACCAAAAGGAGACCAAGATCCTTTCTACACCACTAAATAATTGTCAAAACTCCAGGTCTTAAAGGCACCAATGATCAGCAAAATGTGGAGTGAAAATGAAATTCTTGTCACAGCTTCGTCGCTTATTACATACGACTACATGTCCCCTTGGGAATATAACCTCACAGACAGGAGTCTCAGACCTTTCATCTGTAAAACTGAGCTGTTCACACTAATATATCAGCGACGGCCAGCTGCACGACGGACTCTGTCGCCAGGCTCTGTTATAGATGAAGGACAATACCGTCTGATGAAAGGTAATTTGAACACTTGACTTCTGTCTGGTTGGTTGTCTAGATAAAGCTTCTCCCTCTGGTTGCTGTCTTTAACTTACCGTCCGAAGAATTTATTAAATTTGCTTTAAAGAGCAACACTTGGGAAAGGATTTTTAAAAATGGAACTATTTCCTAGAGTGGACATGGTTTCTACAAAATTAAGATGTCATTTTCCATGCGTGACCCTCATTTCATACGCCACCCTGACTCCACTTTATTTGCATATTGCACATTTGGATTTAATGAGATTTGGGAAATGTTAATTACATATTGTTTTCATTTTTTTCACTTGAAATCACCAATAAAGAATTTTTAAACTTTTATATTACATCAGTGCGTGCTATATTCTTACACATAATCCTGTGCATCTATACAGGGCTCACTGTATAGAGGAGCCAAGTTCTCGGCAGAAGTAAAAGGATATCACCCAATTTAAATATAAAATAACCTTTCAGCAAACAACTGCTAACAGTCAAATCATTGTTTTTTGGCAAAACTTAAAATCTATTAACTTCCTTTACTTGTTACAATCAGTAAACATCTTTCTATTTTTTCTTTCATTTCTGAGTCCAGTTAAAAGGAAAAATTATAAATGCAGCTTTTGTTAACAATTCATAATAATCATGGGGTGTACCAAAAGGTTCAAAAAAAACCACGAACACCAGTAAAGAAGGCATACATTTACGCATCTTTTTACTGTTTTGAGGAAAAAAAATCCAGTATAATTCCCTCATTTTAAACTTTTATACAACATCTCAAAATATATTCTGCATTTTACTTCAAAAGTGCATTTTATTAAGAAAAAAGAAGGAACAGATTACAAATCAGGGAATGAAAGTCATGGCATATGATGTATCAGTGCGTTTTGATGCTATAATGTTGAAGTTCCTAGCCGGCAGACCACAGAGTATTGCGAGGCTTCACCATCTATAAACCTGTTTACATTCCAGCTCCCAACCAGGTTAAAGCTGCTACTAAATAACAAGAACACGTGTGAAAGATTCAGAGCTGTTACAGTGTTTGTATTCAGCTCTGCATTAAATGAAAACTACCATTTTCATGTTCAATCCTTTGATAGCTACCACAAGCCTTTCAGCAACAACAAAAATGCCATTTATCCATATAGGTCCTTCATAAACTACTGTTAATTCATATCCTTGAGATTTAGTCGGGCATTTACAGAAACATCAAAATGGATATAGTGCTGTGAGAAAAGACAGGCAGGTTTTGTAAGGAGAGTCAAGAAGGAAAATAAAGAAAAATATGTTTAATTTACATATTTCCAAATTGTTCTGGTGTGAACAAACTAAGGAATCCAGTTTTTCCTTCGCAGACACCTGTAAAGTGTGAGTGTAAATTCCAAAGTGCCTCTGCTATACAATTGGCTTGTGGAATTCAAAGACAGCTACATGCAAGCATCTTGTTTACATGGCCTCAGGGGTAATTACTGCAAGTTTCATAAAGTTATTGATAATTATTTGAACTTCTGTTATGTATATATCTCCTAATCAAAATGAACTAGTTAGTAAGTTATATTGATTTTTGGTTCTTTTTGAGAAATACACCCCATCATCGTAAATGAGAAGTGACTAGAACGACAGACTTAGAATATGACATGTAATATGCCATCACCCCTTAGAAGGAGCATTCTTGAGTAACTCTACTGGATTTGAAAAAAGGGGGCATGGTGCAGCTTATATTTCAAAAAGTACGTCCTGGATGTCAGTGCACAGCAAAATATATGCCTGAAGCTGGGGGTGGGGGGGGGGATACAGTTTAGAATGAAGAATGGAGCTCTACACTTCAAATGTCTCTTTTTTCTAATACATAAGAAGATGCTCCATGGAACACAGTAAAGGGAGATCAAAGAAAAGTGGGTGATAAACTTTAGGAAAATAGAAATATAAACCTATAAAGAAAACTGACATAAGGTTTGGGGGAAAATATTCTCGGAAGTATATTTCATTTGAGATACTACAGTTGTAAATAAAAACAATTCTTTGAAGTGTTAAGAATTGTGTTTTTTATATCAACGAGTTTACGTGCCAACATTTCACACTCTTTGGGAAACTGGCATTACCCAGGGTCTTAACTACTGCTGATACCGAAGCATGAGAGCAAGTTAAACAGAAAAGTGTTAAAGGCAAGACATCACATACTGATGAGCAATGCACTTTGTAGGTCTTGTTACATATGAATTGCATGTTCAGAGCTGGAGCCTGACACTCAAAACCTAAAGTTTTCAAAATCATTGAGAAGAGTCAAATAGAAAAAGAGCAATACAAACAAACCAGTGACAACAAAACATATTTCAACACTACTGATAAATTGTATTGAATGCAATACAGAGAAAGGCAAAGGGGTTTATATACTTTTGGCCACTGAAGATGCAAACACCAGCCAAACAGGATCTTAGAAGCATTTCCAGGTCTATGAATAACACCATGGGGACACTAAAGCAAACACAGAATATGTTCTCAAATAAAGCAAGGTCATTATAGTCCAATTTTGACTTTTACCTCTCACACAACTTAGGTATCACTTATGGCTGAGAGGCCAGGGTTACACTTTTCACATTGAAAACCTGTAGCTCTCAAGTGGGTTAAACTTCTGTTTTAGATCGTATCAGAACAGTTGGAAATTAATATCAATATCTAAAACTCCTTGTTATATAGAATGACCGCTGTGGGAAGTATGTCACTGGATGAGGCCTCCTGGAGCTGTCTCGAGTCTGGACATGGCAACATGGCAGTGCTGCAAATCCATTGCCTGTACATTCAATGTAAGAACTGTTTTCTGTCCCTTGAGAGCCCCTGGCTATTAAATCAGACTGCTGTAATTATAAGGTAAATCACTGCTGCCAATCAGAAGAAGTACTCTTTCTGATTTTCACTGACTGCATTTTGTGTATTAAGCTCACTTTTCAAAACAGCCTCAGCACTGTCTACATTCTCTGACCTTTTTGCCTCATTTCTTCTGTATAACCTTTTCTGCTGATAAATGCGGACAGCTATGGCAGTGATGCACAGCAAGATAAAGATCACAACAGCTATCAAACCTGGTGAGAGAAGAGAAAAGAAATACAAAATCAGAATTGTTGTCCATGCAGGAACTGTAGACTTCACTGTTCAAGAAGTCATCATAAAATTATTTTCTAATGAAATCAAGCATCTAATATATATAAATTGGAAATATCAATTTCAAATCAATATCGAAAACTTAGGTATTTCTGGATCAAGTGGTATCAAAATATGTTGTTTACTTCTGAGTTCTATCAGTCTTGTAGGTTCACCTTCATTTACTCTGAATGCATATTATACTGGATTCATCCAGTGCACTTATATATACAATATGTTAATAACACAGGGTATTACCTACATGACTCTAAGACCATGGGGTCACTTCACATTAATACCCAGACAAGTTTTAATTATTTTGAAATTACAGAGTAATAGTAACATCATAAAATAATCAAATGTGTTTTTCATACTTAAATATGTAAACATTTTTTATTATTTATTTTATTTTATTATCGTTATTATTTTTGGCTGCACCATGCGGCATGTGGGATCTTAGTTCCCCGACCAGGGATAACCCACGCCCCCTGCAGGGGAAGCACGGAGTCTTAACCACTGGACCTCCAGGGAAGTCTCTGTAAACATTTTTTAATTGAAGTGTAGTTGATTTACAATGTTGTGTTGGCTTAAGGTGCACAGCACAATGATTCAGTTATACATATATACATATACATATATACCTATTCTTTTCAGATTCTTTTCCCTTAGAGGTTATTCCAAAATATTGAGTCTAGGTCCCTGGGTAAACAGTATGTCCTTGTTGTTTCTCTATTTCATATATAGTAGTGTGTATAGGTTGACCCCAATCTCCTAATTTATCCCCTTAAATGTAAACACTTTAATGAACTTGATTATCAGTAATTTGTTTTATTGTTAAATAAATAGCAGGGACAAGTTATGTATACGAATAATCTTGACTAATGAAATATATCGATACGAATACATAGAGTAATTGCATCTATATGAGGAATATTGATCTTTTGAAACACCTGATTGTAAATAAAAAATTGGTGGTAAATAAAAAATACCACAACGGTTAGCTATGCCAAATGGTTACCAATCCTGGCATTACGTTAAGTCAGTCTTCTTCAAAGTGTGATCTATGAATCCCTGGTGGTTCCCGGGACACTGTGAGGGGTCCACAGGGTCAAAACTATTCATAATAACTCTGAGATGCCTTTTTCACTGTGTTGTAATATCCACTGATAGGACAAAACAAGGTTAGGTCAACTTCTTGGTACCTTGGCATGAATTAAGGCAAGGCCACCAAACTTTAAAAGTGGTCACTGAATTCATAAAGTAGAAAGCAGGCATTGCACTACCAGATTCATTTAAGAATATCCTTGATGAAGCACTTAAAATTACGCATTTTACCAAATCGTGACCTTTGGCCGTAAGTCCTTCTAACATTTTGTGTGATGACATGGGAAGTATTTGTAAAGCACTTCTACTGCAGCGTGAAGTATGATGGTTGTCTCCAGGAAGAATGCTAGCGTGAACAGCTGAGTTGAGTTGTGAACTGAACTAGCTGCTTTTTCCTTTAAAGAACACTGTTTTTACTTGAAAGGATGACTGACAGATAAACTATGGTTGTTTTAACTGGGATATCTGGCAGACATTTTCTTTAAAATGAAGTAAATCTGTCACTTCAAGAAAAACAGGGCTTCCCTGGGGGCGCAGTGGTTAAGAATCCGCCTGCCAGTGCAGGGGACACGGGCTCGAGCCCTGGTCCGGGAAGATCCCACCTGCCACAGAACAACTAAGCCCATGTGCCACAACTACTGAGCCTGTGTGCCACAGCCGTTGAGGCCCACATGCCTGGAGCCCATGCTTCATGGGGGGAGGCACCACAACGAGGGGGTCCCCGCACTGCAGTGGGGACAGGCCCCTGCTCGTGAGCCCACGCACAGCAACGAAGACCCAATGCAGCCAAAAATAAATAAATAAAAAATTTAAAATTTATTAAAAAGAAAAGAAAGAAAAACAACTGACAATGTAGGATGCCAATGATAACGCCAAGTTTTCAAATGAAAAATAGAATTTGGAAAACTGTTGTCTGTCACCATGAGTTAGAGAGCTTCCCTTGTACTTAGACTCTTCTGATGAAATCAGTGGAGGTACTAATATAGTGTTTTCAGACGAAAATAGGTACAATGAAAACATGTGATGTGGATGGAGTCTCATATCGTAAAACAAGGACTCTTCATCCTAGTTTAAATTAGGTATAAACAACTCTAACAAATCCAGCTGAAGCCAAAACTTTGAAAGTCCTCATCAGTCACAATGGATTCCACAGCACATGATCTGATGGGCAGATTCACTACAGCCAATCATAATATTGCCAGGGGCTAAGGATTTTTGGCGAGGTCAGCCTCATCTGAGAGGGACAGCAATTCCTTGTTGATAGATCCAACATAAACCTGGTAACTAAATTCGGTACTGTACTTGAAATCTGAAGAATTTACTAATGGATACGATTTTTCATAGTTGGTCATATTAATAAAGAATAATTTAAATCAGAGTATCCATTTGATGTTATATATTTTGCCTTTCATCTTAGAAAAGTAATCAGTTGAGTTGCTATAAATATTTCTATTGTCTGGTTATAGGCCTCTAGTTTAAAGAAAGAGATTCTGAACAATTTCAGTGTGGAAAGCTGATGAAGTAGATACAGAGGGCAGGCTACTGCAGGCCCAGGCAGGACACCCAGACAGTCAAAATCATGGTTGGACTCTGGAAATGGTTTGCTCCATGCATGTGATTTCCCTTTTAACTGGAGACAGTGTTATGTCAGGGTTTCTCATGTCCACAAAAAACCTTGATCTAACCTGTTATATAAAAAAAAAAAAAAGAAAAAAGGAAAAAGGATACTCTAAATGACATATGGCCATCTACAGCACTCTGTGACACTGCCAACTGGTGAATGTGTTTTTATGAGGAAATTATGTAGCTTTCTGTCTAAATCTGAGCATTCATATCTGTGTATTCTGGCCAGAAACCCTCTACAGTGTCTGAGTCATCAGTTTTAAATATCTTATTAAATCAATTTTCCCATCTCACACTATTTATTTATTTACTGTTTGTAACTGAAGAAAAAGATTACCTAAAATGTAAAACACGGGGGAATTAGCCAGTTGGAAACTACTTAAATGGATTAATTATTGTTACACAGTGGGTGCAACTTATGAGTAACGCGACAACAAGTGAAGAACTCTACCACAACGCTAGCAGATGGAGCAACACGCTAAAGAACGGTATTCTGTGGTTTAGCTGAGAAACTGCGCGTGACCCCAGGAGAGGCCTTCCGGGCTTAGATGGCCACGACCAGCTGCTCTGCTCCTGAAGCTCAGTCTGCAATGATCAAAAGCAGACACTCCTGGATCTGTGGACCCTGGCGAGACCCCGAGCAGCAAATCTTCCATAACTCTTGCTCTGCTCTGCACTTGAGTCAAGTGAGAATTTCACAGGTCACTTATTAGTTGTTCCCATTGTGTGTTCCATCCCAACATACAATGACTTACAAACAATATTCCAAAGATTAAATACTTGCTGTAACATTAGCTTGACTATACAATAACTATTTATATCTAAATCTGTATATTTATCTCCCTATATCCTGACTATATATCTATACCAGTTAAATGCACAGAAAAAGCACCGTTATGAGACTGAGACAATTTGTTTGACTAGGAATCCCAACAAGTTGCAATGTTGAGCACATTTTAAATGCTATAACTTCAAATGAGTTTTTACCATAGATTGTATTAATACTATATTGATATATTTATTTTAGACATGCAGCTATTAACTACTCTTCTAACAGGGTTTTAGTTTTTGTTTTTCACTTGTTATATGACTAAATGAGGAACGTATTTTATGCATCTTTAATTTATACCTCATTAATTTGATAAAAAGTAAAGCAACTGAAAAAGCAATGGGGATGTTAATATTCTCACAAAGATTTGACCAGTACTCTTCTCTGTCTAAATAAAATTCTAAGTTCTTAAAGGAAGTCAGTGTCTACATGAGTAAGGGTGTAAAAAATAGAACCAAATGAATCAGGTATAAAGCCCACATAAGTTGCTCAAGTATATGACTAATCACGTTACCTGGCAATATATTGATAATAAAATAATTGTTTACTTTTTATGTCCATATCATATGCAGAGTATGGAGGAAAGGTGAGCCACTTAACATTTCAATAATCTGATTAATAACATTCTTAAGACCATTAATCAGGAAGGAAAAGGTTTATGTAGGGGGTTGGTTTTGAGTAAATTATGTCTCAGAGAATATGCTGTTTTACTGCCAGGAAGATATATTTAAAACTTTTTGTGTTAATTTTGCAATTTAAAATAAGTATTGGGACTTCTCTGGTGGTGCAGTGGTTAAAAATCCTCCTGCTAATGCAGGGGACATGGGTTCGATCCCTGGTCTGGGAAGATCCCACATGCCGTGGAGCAACTAAGCCCGTGCGCCACAACTGCTGAGCCTGTGCTCTAGAGCCCGTGAGCCACATCTACTGAGACCTCGTGCCACAACTACTGAAGCCTGTGTGCCTAGAGCCCGTGCTCTGCAACAAGAGAAGCCACCGCTCGCCGCAACTACAGAAAGCCCGCGCAGCAATGAAGACCCAACACAGCCAAAAATAAATAAATAAAATAAATATATTAAAAAAAAATAATAAAGTAATATGAACCACCCTTATTCCATTAGTTTTGTATTTGATAAAATGCAAATAAAAATGTAATATTCACTGAGAGGAGCATCTAAACCATGGAAATATACACCTTGATTAAGCATTAAGGCAACATTAAATATATGCTTCTAATGTTAATCTCAGGTGTTTCCTACTTCTTACATAAACCCTTGCAGAAGCAGTGATGTGTCCAAGAAGGCAAAAAATGACACTTCCTCAAATCCAGTCAGAACACCCTAGGGAATGGAGATGGCCATTATCAAGCTAAATGATACTCATTAGTATCATAGTGTAACAACCATTCTTTGAGTGTGATGTTTCAGTGAATTATAAATTATTTACACTGAAACTCTCCAAGGAAGCTGGGAATTCAGGATGACTCTATAAGACAATCCAGTACAAATAATAAAGCACCCCACTGACCTCAGGATCCACTGCCTAACTCTTGGGCCATGTGTAGATTCTCCACAGACAGCTTCTCTAGTGCTAACTACCTCATCATTAGCAATGATAGGAAGAGCTCGCTCATGCTTTCTACTACCTCCAATTACTGCAGAGTCACTCTTGATTGTGTTAGTGACGGGTTCTCTGTCATCTCTTGTTCCAGAATGATCTGCAGTTAAAGGACAGAAAAGGGGGAAGAGGGGGATATCGGTGAGTAAAAAGAAGAAATGTTTAAAAATTCATAAACTTTTAAAACCAGAACAGAATTATAGAGGTCAGTGTGGGATGTCTGCAATTTTAACCTTAAGCAATGCCCACATGCAATGGTCCACAGGAATAAAGAATTGAGAATCTAGGAGAGAAATGGGCAAGGACTGAAAATTAAACAAAACCAATTTCAAGAAACCATCTTGAGAACACAGAGTCCCAGCATTAAAAGATTTTAATATCCAGTGGACAAGCTGTGTTTGGGACTGGGTAAAAGAAGAGCCATAGGCCACCTGCAAAGGAGTGTGTCCTCTCCCTTGATGTGGCATCGGTGCCAGCCTGGGCCACACAGCTGGACTCTGTCACGTGTCCTGAGATGGTGATGGGGGCTGGGCGGCTGCGGTGCAGAGCGGCCTTCAGCGGGACCACGTGGCTGACCTGCACAGCAGAGAGACAGCCCAGGAAGCCCTGTGCACCTGCCAACGCCGTCTCCTGGTCCACGTCACTGTGTTCTGTGAAGCCAAAGAAACACCACAGGATTGATGACAGTGAAGGTGCAAACGGGCATTGCCACAATGGAATATTCCAAGTCTTGACAACGCAACAGCAATACATACTCAGCTGTTAAATTCCCTTTGCTTTTGTCTTTATTATAAGAGATCCATTAAATCTTTCCACAACTACTGGTGAGACATCCCAGGCTAATAAAGACAAGTTTTTAAGTATGGATAATTAAACATACTGAGAGCTCTCTGGAAATAATTAAAGTCTCTACAAGAATGGGTCAGATAATGAACTGATCAGGGTTCCTGCAAGATGTTATCATGTTAGAGGTTGTATCTCGAAAGCTTTTAGAGACTCTTAATTCTTCACGTACAGCAGTGAAAACTCTCATACCTCACTGACTTTTCTCCCTGTTTCACCGTCCACCTATCACTCAGACTGAGGTATGTGTGTGCCCCCTATACATAGATAACCCCCTCCATTTTAATGAGCATTTAGTTAATATGGAACTATTGTGGGACAGAGATTGGTTTGAGTGTCAAGATATTAATTCATAATTTTACAGTGAAGAAGATATTTCATGCTTGGCAAGCATGAAATCTAAACAAGGGGAATTAATTGTAGACTTTTAACGTTCAAATGTTATCAGATTACGATGCATCCACCCATCCTACATGATCATAAAGCAGCAAGACTACTTTCCCCTGTGCTGCACATACCGGGACACCAACACTTGCATTTCGGTCTTTTCAAAAACTAATATAATAAATACTGAATTTACTGAATGCTTATTATACAGTAGGCAGTATTCCAAGGGATTTGCATGCTTGTGTTTAAACCTTACAGAAGCCATGAGAATCCTATTCTAGTCACACAGACAAGACCCTTTAGGTTCAGAATTTTAGTGATTTGCCTGAGGTTAACTCAGCTGTTGGCATTATGCACTGGACTCCAGGCCTGTTGGACTCCAAAATCATAAGCTTCTTTTGTTTATAATTGACACATTCTTTCCTTCACTCCACTTATATCTTCTGCGGTGTATTTTTGTTTTTTGGCTTGGTATCTATTCTTGAAATGACTCTGGGCAACTCTGTTCTGATTAAGCCTGTCTTGTTATATCAAGGTTTTTGAAGAACACTTCCTTCTGCCCCATTTTCATGCACGTTTTATACCTTTTTAATAAAAATACTGATTAGATGTTTAGCATCATGAATATCACACTCTAAAAAATCTGAAAATTAGACAGATTACATCACTTTCCTGTTGTGCTGGGGGATACGGTATTCAGACCCAGGTATCCTAGCTCTGGAGCCTATGTCCTTACCAGTAGGCTGTCCTGCCTCGTAGCACAAAGAGCCCTGAGAGGCTATCACTCTGCTGCTCCGTGAGCACACAGGGAACCCTCAACACCCAGCACCACACGGTTACATAGGAGGCGCTTCATCAATGTGTATAAACCGAAGAACTACCTTAGTCCCCCCACACAGCAGTCACCCATTTGAATGGATGGAGATACATTCAAATATACATATTTTTAGAAAAAGACAGCATTCTTGCTTCGGAGTTTTTTGGTTTATTTTTTTACTTTAACAAGGAATAAAAAGGAATATACTTTAATAGCAATATAATCAGAACAGTGCTTTTCATATTTCTTCTACAAGGTTTAAATCCTGAATAAAATTTCTATAGACCTTAAAAAAAATCTTACATTTTGAACAACAACAAAAAAAGTAAATAGATAAAATTCACTTCTCTGGTAAAAATCTGATATGTGGCAACTTTTAAAAAACCCTACACCTTTAAACTGAAAATATTTACCTATTATAAAATATTGTAGAAAAAAGCTTTAAAATCTAAAACTTAAACTAGTCTGTCAATTAATATTTGTTTTAAGAGCTAAATATACAGGCAACGCATTCCCTGCTGTTTGAGCATCTTACGTTCTAGTAGGGGAGACAGACGATAAACATGAAACAGGAATGGATGAAAATTCTGAAGACTGATAATGCTATGAAGAAGTAAATTAGAAAATGTGATGGAGTGTATCTGGAACAGAAATTTATCCTGATGGATTAGGTGATTCTTTGTGTGTCTATTTTAAGGATGACTCTACACAGCCCTATTCTCTTAATCGTCTTTAGATATCTTACTCCAGCATCTTCTGGCTCTATCACTTCGTTCTTAAACTTTGTAAGATTCCCTGTGATTTAGGAATTGTTATCAGATTGTCCCTGCTGTTTATCTCCTCTCATCTCTTACGCATAGACCACGGTGGCCCATTTTAATCTGCAGACGCAGGTTTTTCTTTAGCTTGGAAAATTTCATATGCTGTGCAAGCAGCTATTGTTTCACTTTCATCCTTTTTATCCTTCTGGACTGCCGAGTATTCACGTTTGGTTTCCTCTGCATATTCTTTAACTGCTTTTAATCTCCCTTCTGATTTCTATCTTTTAGGACTTGTTTTTGTGCGGGTCACGTGCTTTACTCACTTGCTCTTCCAGGGGATGATTTCAAGTATCCACAAAGATCATTCTCTTTTAGTCTGGAAAAATCATACTTGTCGTTCCTCTAGGTCTTTTTGCTGCTTTGCTAGAATTTCCTTACAGCGCTCTTACTTAGTTTCATTCAGGATGGGGTCTGTCTCCTTGAATAGCTTCATTCTGGTTGTTTCGATTTCTCTCCCACTTGATTGCTGTTGAATCAAGGGTTGTATATAGGGTTGTTTTTCTCATCTGCTACTTGATTCTCTGTCACTGCCTTCCTTAGGTGGCTGACGCCCAGAGAAGGTAGACAGCGTAGCAGCTGTACTTGTCAGTGAAGCTGCCATCCAAATGCCCACCCAACCTCAGGATAGAGAGGACATGGTCCAAATTTCAGGATTCAGGAAATCCTCACATTTCAGGTCATTCTCTCCTCGGCAAAGAGGGAGCACAGAAGCACTGAGTTTTCAATGCTGCCCTTTCCCCACGGGGTCCAGGGGTCTCTGCAAGCCAAGCATTTTCCGGGATCCACACAATTCAGGGTCTCCCTTAAGACTCTTCAAGGCTGGTCCCCAGACTCTCTTCCAACCAGAAGCAGGGAGTCTCACAACACTGTCTCACTGGCAGCCCCCAGGCACCCCACCTGGCTGCGCTAGACCATCAACTCCCTTGTTTCAGGAAAGTCAATGGGTCGGAACTAGAATCTGGAGAGAAAGGGAACTATGGCATTTTGCATCCATCTTCCCAGAGTTGAGTCCAGATGAAGTTAACAGCTATATTAAGTTGCTTATAAGCAGTACATAGTATCAGAGAGCTGCACTGACAACTGTGTTCATAGAGCCAGTGGACAAAAACATTTATCTTTCCTATTATCTGACTCCTGAAATGCCAACAACATGTAAGGGTTAGAACAGCACAGGTGGGGGAATTGTAGATAAATGCCTCTTACTTCATTGAAATCCTGATAAGACAATTATGTTTGGGATGTTTCCAGTTAGAAAAATTCTTAACTGACTCAGATTTTGCAGGTGGTCTTGCCTGTTAAAAAATTAGGCTCAACTGTATCTTCCAACCAAGGGAATGGCTTCTGCTTTTGCAAAGAAATCTACCAAAAGTTCTACGAGAAAATAGAGTAACAAGAAAGTAAAATTCGTATGAAGCGTCTTTCTATTTATTACGCAGAGAGAGGACTGTTTCTGGAAAGGATATGAAGTAAATGAAGAACAATTAAAACAAGAAGTGCTTCATGAAACTTCTTGTGGCTGTCAAAACAACAAAGAAAAACAAAACAAAACAAATAACTCAAAAGAAACCTAAGTAGTTTGGCCATACCTATGGAAAAGGGGCCACCTTAAAAAAGGATCTCAATGCCTTTAATCTATAAAGATAAATAAAGCTTGCCAGAAAATGGTGCAATGAATCAAAGGAGCGTGCTAATGACCAGCAGGACATTTTTACCATCACAGGCAATTACAACAAGGATTCAACAACAACAACAGTTGGTGGAAAAGTCAAATGGCAAAGCAGACAGCAAATACTGTGTGGATAAAGGAGCAGTTTTTTTTATAAACGGTATTTATTTGCCAACCAAGCCTACTGCTCTGAGATACAACCTTGAGAACCTGATTAATGTACAAACTATTTATAGTGAGGCATCTCGGGGTAACCTGAGCTTCTCTTTTGCTTTCAGCATGACCCATGTCATCTGAAGTGTCATCTGACTGGACATTTACAAAATCACATGTCCTTAAGTAACTGAATTAAACTTTCTTGTGTACCCTTTGGCTTTGAAGCAGGTTTTATATAAAATGTCCCTGAGATTGAAGTCCGTTCCTGAAGCTCTTCTGTGAGATGCCGTAGACATCCTCTTCCTTCTGACCACATACTTTATTTACATCTGGCCTAGATCTCCACTGCAGAAATCTGAGTTACTTCCTGGCTCTGCAGCCTCAGAAGAGATAAATGATCCCTATGTGGTCACTGCCTTTAAATATACCAAAGCTACCGCTCACAATGAGTGAAAACATCTTCAGGCTTTTAGAAAACTCTTCTAACATAAAAAACAATCTGTAAACACAACTCAGAACTTAATCTAATGAGTTGTGGATAAACAAAGCAAATGTAATACAGCCTATTAATTATGGAGGAATATGAACCCAGTTTATTTGATGCAACCTGGCTCTTCCCACCATGACGTACCCACCGATTTTTGCTGTCAGTGGTCTTGCACCATTACATACCTGACATAAAAAAGTAATAAATAGTCGAACTTCACTCAGCCTCTGAATAGTAATTTTCAGTCATTTTGTAATAGGTTAAATTATATCATTATTCAAAATGTGGGCACATTTGCTATGAGAGGTTTTATGCAATTTCAAGAGTATGCAATGATCTTAATTGAGGTTTTTTTTTCATGTGGTGGAATTGTGACCCAATAAAAGCTTAATGAATTAGCAAAACAACTTTATACCTGCATATCTCCTTTGATTAATTACATAATTACATCATAGAGAGATGTCTCTTTATATAATCTTTGAGTAAATAGGTCTCTTAAAGGAGCCGATTGAGGAATCATTCACTTTGGCCTCAGGACTTAACACATTTTGAACATGCTTAACAAAGAAACGACATCAGACTGCCTGCCTCTTCAGAAGGAAGAATAGAAAGAGAGGAATTGCTTTCTCTCTGTCCTCCAGTACTCACTTCTGCAAATGAGAATGGAATGTAGGAACACTTTTTGGCTCCAGTCATCATTAACAAGCATTACTGGCAGCTATCAAGCAAGGAGGATAATATATAGGTAACAATATCTTACTCTGATGACATGGAAACCATCTCCAACCCTCTTTTATACTTAACAGACAACACGAGCAGAATTCACATTTCACTGTCTTTCTTCTGACTAGTGCTATAGACCATCATTAGGCTGGCCGGTCCAGTAACTTCGCTGCGGCTATGCCCTCTCTCCACCCCAAAGGTCCTGTATCCGTACCTCCTGTCAATTCCATCCTCTCTCTCTCATCCATCAATGCCTGGTCTCTAATAAATTCACGCACACAATAGTGTAAGTCCCTGATCATGGCTTTATTTTTTACTTATTCCTGGTACAGGTACATTTTAAAGCATGTCAGTAATTAAAGAAAGAAACAGTTGCTTTCTCCTTTTTAGTTTAGAAATTATTTGAGTTTTATCATTGTATGAAGGCTTCTAGATTGTGGCAGCTGATAAATATATAATTTGGGATTTGTGACTTTGGCTTTTATCATTTAGTATTTTTTGCAGTGTAAGTTGACCTCTGTTTTACGATGTTTGACGGCCAAGTGAAAGTGATGTAGGTGACACCCTTGTCAAAGGCGTACACTTGCCCATCCCACCTGGAGCGTGTACTCATGATTATATGTGCCTCTGACAAAATCCCACTGTCTACCTTATCATTTGCTCCATAGTTAATATCAGATAATATGTTTCAGCGTCATGAGTGCTCTGTGCTTTTGGAACATGACACTTCTGATGGATGCTGGGGTGTCACGATGAGGAGAAAAGCTGTTTTTAAGTTTCTAGGTATGGCCAATTCAAAGTGATGTAGCTGACTGTCTGGAAACGATTAAAGCCGCCACAAGGATGAAGTCATGCTAAGTACTGAAGATGGTCTATGACATTTTAATTATTAAAATTTTCAAAACTCAAGCTGATGAATACAAAAACATGACTTTAAGTAGATTCCTTACTTTTCTTGCTCTAAACTATACTTCTCTTTTAAAACGTGCTTTTAAAATAACGCCTCCATTATCTTAAGGGACGTTTCACAATATATTTACAAAATTGCAGTGCCCTTAGGTTACCTGGCTCATGTTTTTTCCTCACGTCTGGGCTCTTAAGTGAGTTTTACATGAACGGTTCCTGACACATTGAGATTGTTCTCAAAGCTCTTCATCGGAGACTGAGTAGATGTCCTTTCCTAGCTGACTACAGACTTTATTTACATCTGGGCTAAACCTCCACTGCGGTAATCTGAGTGTACTCCCTGGCTCTATGGCCTCAGAAGAGAGAAATGATCCTCAATGGTCATCAATCACCTCTAATATACAAAAGCTACTACTCAGGATGAGTGAAAATAGTCATCCAGCTTCTACTCAAATAAATCATAAAACATATGATTCTAACATATAAAAGTATCCAGATATAGAACCCAGAGTTTAATTTTATAGTGCATTTTAAATATGAAAAGCAAATTTAATGTACTTTATTGAATACAGGAGTATCTAAATCGAGCTGCTTGGCAAACAGCTGGATCATCTCACCCTGGCTCCCAACTACTAATGACTACTAATGCCAAAGTTATTGAGTCTTTAAATATTTTAAGTGTAGTAGGGAGTTAGAGATGGTTTCCATGTCATCATAGTACAGCTTGATATTATTTCTAAAAGTTAGCCTCCTTTTCAACATCTGCTAGTAATGTTGATTAATAGTGACAGTAATCCAAAATTATTCCCATGATTCTTCCTAAGTTTAAGAAATGAGTACTGGAGAAAAGTGAAAGAGGGGAAGAATTTCCTTTATTTCTGGGTTTCCATCTAAAATGGCAGTGGATGGTCATATCCTTAAGTCTTTGGTTGAAAATAGGCAAATTATAACCCCTCCCAAAAAACTGGTCAATGTTTTTTTCTGCTCCCTTAAAAGAAATATTCAGAAATTATAAAACGAAACAAGTATTTATTTTGTTTTATTTTATTTTTTTTGGCTGTGCTGCCCGGCTTGCGGGATCTTAGTTCCCTGACCAGGGATTGAACCCGGGGCCCGGCAGTGCAAGTGCTGAGTCCGAACCACTGGACCGCCAGGGAAGTCCCACCGTATTTTAATTTGGAACTATTTTATCCCAAGCAACATAGGGTCCATTATACTCAATTAGATACACAGGCACATTGTGCATAATGATTATCTGTATGCCCACTAACCATAAATTCTGTGAGGGCAGATGCAGTGTCTGCCTTGCTGAGTGGCATTCTCTGTGTACACACAGGTGATCACAGAGTATGTGCTAAATGAACAAGGGAGCCAAACGGACTTACAAAAATGAAAAACACAGTTGATAAGTGTGAGCACATGAGAATGTGTCTTGCGGACCTCCAACTAGATGAGAGGAATTGACCAAGGGCCCCAGCTGCTGGGCTCTGAAATCCACCCTCTTACTTGGGCCAGTGCCTTGCTTCCCATGGGCTGTTCCCAGCCAACAGCTGATCATAGCAGGGACTCTAAGGCAGACCCATCCTTTGGAAACATGGGACTCCTCTGATGGATGACAGACTCATGGGCTCCCCAAAGACTGTTTAACCTTTGTTGACTGCACAGAAGTCTAGGATGCTTCTGTCTAACTTTCCCTCCCTCTCTCCTTCACCTGCATGGCATCTGATGGCTCTCCCAGTCTTGGCAAGCTCTCTCCACACGTTCTCTTTCACAAGTGTCCCCTTAATAAAATCCTCACATGGTTAATTTTGTCTTGGCAGTGGCTTCTTGGAGGACCCTGACTAACATACTAAGAAACTTCAAGATTGAGTAACTCTCTGGAAAACTACTAGTTCCATTTTAGCATCAATTTTGCTATAAGTTAATATACCATATTACAATATAATAATATAGTACATAACATTTTGTTGTAAATTCATATACCATACCATATGACCATAAATTTTTAGTCTCCTTTGAGTTACAAATGATTTGAATGTAATATTAGTCCTTGGTCAAGATCCACACCTTAGGCACGTACCAAACAAATTCTTACTTTTGAACTTTAATCTTAATTTTCAGCATGAGTGATACGCATTTTAATAACACTCTGTTCTTGAATGAAAACATTAACATCTTTAACTCCTCATTAATCTGCGACATTCATTATAAAAAGGGAGACAAATATTTATATAATGAATGCTATTATTCTACTGTTTGAGTAACACAGTCCTCCACATAAAATGCAGATCAGTTTCCCAATTCTTTTATAATATATTTGACTTACTTCTATTCACACAAAATATTTTCATCAGCAACTCTGGCATTAAATTTGAAGATGTTATTTCTTCAAAAATATGATTTTATCAACATTATGCATAACTGTTAGAATTTTCTATCTTGCATTTTACATTTGTATGTAAAATGCCTCATCTCAGACCTTGCTAGACTGAGGAGCTCTTGAAATCGGGATTGGTTATAATTATCTGATTTTTTAATTACTGTAGTTGAATTTATGTAACTTATACTATGAAACTCACTTGGGATATTCCAATTAAGCTTCCAAGTATCTAAGTAGTACTTTGCATATATTTTTTGTCTCCACTATAGCATACTGGAAGAACAATGCAATTGATACTTCCCCTGCTTGTTTGGAGAATAAGAGCGTACAACACCGGTGCCTATCATAGTACTAGAAAGCCTATAAATATTTACCAACTTAACTATTAACCTTCTCAAGGGCCGATATTTTGATCATTCACCCACAGGTCTGATCAAACATTCTCAAGATTCGGAGATTATGTACAGGGAATGCAAGAAATGGTATATCAAGGTATAAGTAACTGAAAAGGTCAAAAAAATAAAAGATTCCATTCATTATCTTGGACAAAATATTCGAGGTTAGGGTCAAATATCAAACTAGGAAGGAAAACCAGACTACAGAAAGTCTCCCACCCCCACTTTTATAACTAAAAAGAAAATCCCTCTTAAAATGTACTGCCCCTCTTTCCGTTTAGTCCTTGCTGGCAAGTAGAAAGAAAAACGCACATATTTTGATGTTAAAATGGCAAGAGTATGTTTCTACTTCAGTGCTATTATCAGAAGTAACTAGTGAATAGAAATAAGAATTATAAGGCATTTAGATAGACACTGGGTTATAAGTCATCGGGTTCTAGCAGGAGTGGCTGGCCACTGCATCTCAACAAGGCAAACAGGATCCAGGCCACAACCTAAAGCATGTTCACTAAGCAGCAGAAAAGCAATTGCTTCCTCCTCCATTTTCTTTTAGATCTAATCCTAGTTTTATCATTAGATGATGGTTTATATATTTGGCAGCTGACTGATACACAGTCTGTTATTTCTACTTTTATTTGATATTCTTGAAGTGTGAGGGCAGTACCGTGTTTCATTACGCTGGACTGACGCGTGGCATTACTATCCAAGTAGCATGCTTGCTCATCTTGCAGAATGTCCCTACTCACGATTACGTATACCCCTGAGAAAGTACAGCTTCTGCCTTGATTATCATTCACTTCAGAAATGAAATTATGCAAGAGATTTCTTTTGGCATGATGAATTTGCATGTGGCGTGTGTGTGTGTGTGTGTGTGTGTGTCTGTGTCTGTGTGTGTGTGTGTCTGTGTGTCTGGCGTATGACTCTTCTGGTCCATGTTTATGCATCATGCTTAGGCGAAAGGCCATTCCTTTTACTCACCTAGAATCCTGCCCAGTACAAGGGATCTGACCGCACTGAGTTCTGTACCTGATGCAAGGTGGACTTGTCTCCTCGCTTTCCCATCAATCTATAAAATTGGTACATGAGGTGCAAACATCCAAACGGATGCCGTTGTTGAGAAGAGGACAGGAGGCAAAGGAAGACAAAAGAAAATGATAAAATAGGCAATAGTTAATATGGCCCCAAAGATTGAGGAAAACAAAGTTTAAAGAGTTAGTCATTTATACAGGTGAATATTATTTTCTAAACTATTTCTGTGCACCCTCAGATACCAGTGCACCCCACCTTCTATCCCCTTATATCACTTTATTTTTCTCCACTGTATAAGAAAGCCAAAATGGGGAAAACCAGCAAAAAGATACAAGCTATTCTCATCTTGATATTTTTACTTAGCTGGGTATTTTCACTTGAGTCATTCAGCTAAGAAATTTTCCTCTACCTAGAGGGCTGAAATATTAGTGCTTTTCTTCAAAAGCTGGTAGAGTGAATAATTCAACTTTCTCTGCTGTAATTCACATCATTTTAAAATTTATTCTGATATTGCAATCATTAATTTCTGTGCTAGAATTATGGTTGCATGTATACCCATCTGAAGTAAACTGGTTTCATTAGAGTAGCAATGGTCTTACCAATAGCATAATATGCTAAACTAGAAAGTATTTCCCTCCTGAGTAAAGCAAAACAAATAGGAAAGTTTGGCAATTTTAAGTATCAAATATTAATAATATTTTGGACAGAATCTTATTGCTTAAAAAAACTGAACACGTCTGATGGTCTATGATCTATCCAAGAGCAGCAACTGAAAGGATGTCTTTGTTTAATCTATCCATTATCCAATTTCTGCTGTAGGTCCTTCTTGCCGGGGAGCATAATTTCAACCATTGCTTCTGTTGCATTTTCTCTATTACCTCCACAAAGACCACTGCTTCTTCCCTGTTAATCTTTACGTGGTGAAGCTGTCCATCAGCCATGTTTTTGAAATCAAAGTTAACAACGTCGGGTTCTTGATGTCTATTTAGCTTGTATCTGATCTGCAAACTTCCTAAAGTAGGGGGGAAAAGTTATATTTTAGTTAAAATTGTATTTTAAAAACGACTTAAAAAAACTCAAGAGTCCTGTTTTGATATTTATTTATTTCTGAGGGAAAATTCACAGTAGTTCATTTGGACATACCCTTTCCTCATAATCCCTAGAAGTCAGTTTCCATGTGAAATTGCACTATTTTCAAAATCAAGAGCAAATGTGCTGCGAATAAGCAGGCTCTTTCCTGCAAAATTTTAATTTGTCAAATATGTGAGCAAGCATTTGCAAATCTCTGTACTAGCCTCTAACTTAAAAAGTAAGATTTAGTATATTATGAAGCGCCAAACTACTGTGGAATATTGCAATAACGCTGTTTCTATCATCTCATCTTTCAAAAAATATATATCTACCATTCCTGAAATGCAACTGATGAATGGAATTATTATAAGCAAACACTACGCACTTAATTGCCTGCAAAGATGTCAATAAATTTACTTCACAGGATATCTTCCAGTTTAACAGAGAAAATGTCCTAATATATGTAGATAAGCTTCAAGCTCAAAATGTATACAGTGAGGAGAAATATATTTATTGGACAATATTATTTTTATTTTGGTGTTCAGTGACCTTGGGCCATATTTGATTTAGTTGAAATGATATATTCACATGTTTGTATGTTCGTTTGTTTTCCTCACCCAGAGGATTTACTCATAACATTTTTATCTCTAACCCAGACAAAGGGAAGAGAACAATAACAGTAAGTGGTTTTCTGTAGCACACACGTCCTAAGCCGCATACCATTACCCTACATCGATGTACTAGCATTTCCCGTGACTACTTTATGGCCGAAAATCAGAACCAACAGATTATTTTGTGGACGTTTTCTTACACATAATGCTAGTTTGTTAACGTTCTCTCAAAACTTCTCTACTTTGACTCAAAGGAAATTACTTGTTATGTACAAATAGGCATCTTATTTCAAAATGAACCACAAAACTGATACTGATAATGGAAGAGTAAAGTGATCCTAGCAATGATAAAATATAATAAATATTTTATCTACATAAATAAAAATTCACACTGATTGCGTTAAATTACCCAAATTATAAAGCGATACAGGCATTTTAAGTGTTTTAAATAGTCCTTTTAGATTAAGCTGATAGGACAGGACTGAAAACACAAAACTGAATACACAGGACAGGCACACTTCTTTTCCTGTTTGTAGTTTGAGCAGCGGGAGCAATGAGAAGGATCCACGTTGTTCCTGACCTAATGTTCTAACCCAGTTTTCCCTCGTCTGAACAGCACTCACCATTTTTGGCAATGATAACTGAAAGGTATTCTTTATAAAAGGAGTTGACGTAGAGCAGCAAGCTCGGGGTCCGTGTGGTGCGGAAGCTAAACTTGATCGTTTCCCTGCTTAGCCTCATGTCACCGTGAAATGAAGCCGCGTGGGAGCTGGAATTTTTACTTAGGGAGTAATTTTCTTGAAAATTGTAAATCACAGATGAGCCAGATCCAAAATAGGCAGAAATCTCTGAAATGATAAGCACATTTTACATTAAAAAATTTAAGAAACAAGGATGTTGTCTCGGTTATACTGATACTTTTCAAATTTAAAAAATAACTATCCAAACTTTTAAAAATCATTTTACTTACACAAGATTAATATCCTAAATTCACACATAAACACACACACACACACACACACACACACACAAATAGATTTGTATAAAAGTGAAGAAGGTGGTGGGAGAGGTTAACTAGCTCGGGATCCCAGAACTCTGCTTTCCTCCATTACTATACAGGGCAGTTGTTGAACGTGAGCTTCAGATGGTGCTCACAGATAACTGTAGCAACATCTCCACTCCCTCAGGGCTTTAGGTTTTTTGCCTGTTTATTATTTTTACTATGTATAGATACATGTTTGAGATACTACATAACATGTGGATGCAGAATAATATTCCTGATTACACTTAGCAAGATGAACTGGAAAGCATTTAGATCCAGAAAATAAAGGCATCCTCTTATAAAGACATGAGGATGTAAAGACACAGGTCTTAGTTCTAACTTTAAACGCGAGAAGCATAGAATGGTAGCAGCAGTGATTGATTACCACAGGTTGATTTCAAATGATAACTTATTCCTGATAAAAAGTAGATGACCTGAAGAGTGCACTTTGGCCAACTTTCCATTAAATAATCTCAAAGGCTTTCATTGCAAATCAGGGACTGATTCAATTTGCAGCCAGTTTTCGTTAGCCTCCTTCAGGTAAAGGTTCAGTAGCCCAGAAACACTTAAATAAAGCAACTGAATTAAACTGGTTGACATTCTTCTATGAGGAACTATAGCAAACATTTGTCTATTCATGGAAGTCTGTTCAGAACGCTGAGTACTACACTCAGTTCGTTCCTTCTTCCATGACACGGATCAGTGAACAAGACCAGCTGAAAAACAGTCCACTGTTTCACTTCGCCAACAGACAGTAGGCATTTCACAGAGCAAAACGACCGAGTATCTCTATTTTGTTACACATCAATACTGAACGGAAGCGTTATTTATATTCCTGGAAATAATATTTGTTTGGGAAAACAACGAAGCTTCCTAAATGTCTTTGCATTGCTGACCATCTTCAAAAATAACAATAATGCTTTTAATGATTTGAAAAATGAGAACTGCCCATGGGACTGGTTGTTGACACCCATATTACTTAAGAGCATTAGCTGTAGATAGAAAAGATCAGACTGCGCAGCCAACACTCTACAACACCTAGAGGCGACTATTACAGGGTTTACCATCGATAAACACGGTGTTCAAAGAACCGCGGCAAATATTTAAGTAATGAAATGTCATTGGCATAAAATAGGCCATTTGCCAAAAAAAATTCAGAAATGGAAATACTTTTGTTTCAAACAGCTACAGAGAAAAAGAACTGTGGGAGGTTTTATTCACGTTCGATTGTCTTGCTGCTGGGGCACCCACGTCACACTCACCGTCTGAGCAGAACGGCCCTGCGTATGCAGAGGAGGTGCAGTCACAGGAGAAGCCGCTGGGCTTTTCCCTGCACTTCCCACCGTTGTGGCACAACTTCCCGTAGCTGCTGCAGTGCCCTCTGCAGCCCGGCTCCACTCCCGGAGTCACCTTGGCTCTTTCTTCCAGGTCCAGGGCCATTCCGTTCAACTGCAGAGACCGAATGCATCCCAGAAAGCCCCTCTGTCGGGTGGCCGTTCCACCTAAAAGGGAAATACTGCAAATGCAAACACGTTCCTAGGTGTTTTGTTCAGGATTTTAAGACCACACAAAACTGAGGCCTCACGGAGGGCGGCCAAAATCATGGCCTTAACAGAGAACCACTGGAGTCTGAAGAGCCAATATACTTTCAGAAGCACGATTTGTGACAAAATAGTAGAAGAATTCAAAAAGATAAAACATTGATTCACGTTTTTTTCCCCCAAAGGTTGAATTTGTTATAGATTTGTTTTCTAAAAGAGTTCTATTAAACTTTAAATTGGAGACTTTTTTTTAAATCAGTCTCTTTATTTTAAAGAACTTAAAGGCTCTTTCATTCAAAATAACAGTGATATGCATTGATATTCTTATGTAGAAACTAACCTTTTCCTTGCAATTTTAAATAAGCATATATTTGTGGGTAAGTGTGGTTCGTCCTTCACATTGAAACCTGATCCTGATGCCGGGACAGTTTTAATTTAGTGAGAACTATGAAGGAATCCTTGAGTTTTTCTAACTTGACTGTGCGTTGATGTGATCTTTTGGTTGTTATCTTTTCATCAAAAACACACAGCATCAGTTTGAGCACCAGAGTATTTGCTTCTGTCAGGCATATTTCCCAGTGAATTTTTTCTAAGTGTTGGACCAATGTTCATTGTTAGAGATTCTCAACGAAATCAGGAAAGGGGATTAATGAGGACACACAGTGGTGTAACATTTATTGAATAATATATAACAACATGTATTTACCAAGTCACCCTTGAAGAGGTTTACAGTGTTTGGGTGGAATCAGACCCTGCTATTCTAAGGCAGAGGTTCTCAAACGTTAAGGAATATGAGTACTACATGGAAAGGCTTCTTAAAATACAGGGTCAGGGGCTTGTCCCAAGAAATACTGATTGTGTGGACCAGAAAAAAAGGCTGTGAATCTAAACGGTCAACAAGCACACAGGTGAACCTGATGCAGACAGTCACTTAAAGCACTGTCTTAATGGGAATGTAAGCTCTGGATGCACTTGCACATACACTGGTGCCCAGGAACACCATACATTAATGCTCAGAATTTGAAGGAGGAAAATAGTGTCCTAATCTAAATAATCTGGGTGGTTTACCCAGAGACAGTTAGGTGGTCTTGGGGCCTCTCAAAAGGAGCTTCATCTTTGAACAGACGATGTTGCCTCACCTCCAGGATCCCACACCTGCTCTGTACCTGTACTCTCTTCCCAGAATGTGTTAACTCTCCCTACACGCCCACCCCCAACTTCATTTAGCTAGTTCCTCATCTAGCCTCATTTACCTAAGGTCTCCTATTCTCAGAGATTCAACAGGTTTTTTGGTTTTGGTTTTTTGTTTATTTTTTGGTATTTCAGAACCAAAATTTGGCCAGAAAGGCCCCAAATAAGTACGTCTTTGTCACCATCTAGCAAGCTTTACTTTTGTACAGTGTTCCTTGTATATTATCAGTGTATCTCCAGCAAAATACACATTCAATAAGGGCTATTTCAATCACACTATATCCCCAAAACAAAGAACAGTGCCTGACACATAATAGCTGTGCAACTATTATAATCATCTATAATTATAATTATGTATAATTATAACTAATTATCAATTAATACTGATAATAATTATTACTTCTCAATGAATTTACTGTTAGTAAATAATTAACACACTCATTCACTAAACCAACTGTACCTTAGGAGTAGTAGATGGGAGCTTGGTGCTTCAAAAGTTGAAGAGAGGTACAGCCTTTCCTCTCAGGGATGTTTGGGTCCCTGGGACTGAGATTGTTGATAAAACTCAATAAATATTTCTGAATCGATTAATTCTATGTTTTTGGATAATGAAACACCATGAAAAGGACAATACAAGAATTTCTGAGAATTCTGAACTCATGGTATTAATGCTACTTAGTCTTATATTTCAAATGACTGTATTTAAATATCTGTATTCAAATGGCTTCAGCTGACATAATTTGTGTCTTTTCAATGAAGAATATGAAAGTCTTAAGGGTGTGGGTCATATTTTCTATTTATAAATCCAGTTGAAGTATGGTACGGAGCCAGACATCTTACAATTCCAGTTTATGTGGGCAAGGAAGAGAAGGACTTGCTTTTATCCCAGAGTTTCAGAATTGCTGACACAAATTGTTTCATCCGTCCTACATTTACTCAATCTCCTGCCATCCTTGAAGTCTCTCTTCTCCCCTTACCTTGAGGACATCTTTTCTCTTCCTTCCACATCAAAGCTGCTGCTAACTCAACTCAGTAAGAAAGTCTAGGGCTCAGTCAAGTCTGTGACAGAGATTCTCTCGGCATCCTTGCTGGAGTTTTCTTTCCTGGGAAAGGAAGGCAGCCTGCAGCCTTGGTTTTAGCTTTGGCCCAGGCACTCGTTGGAGGAGGGCCAGATACAGTGAAATCTGGATTAGAGGTGTATTCCTGGTGTATTTCATGGACTTCGTGTTACAGTATTTTAAATCACAGTGTAGAGTTTATAGTACACAGTAACGTTAAATCATGGCCTGTTATGTATGCATTTGTCACTCTGAAACATCTACAGTCTCTCTGATTTAGGGGTTTGTCTCATTCTACCAGTGACATAATGATAACTAAATAACCCAGAGTCCAACAACTGAATAATCTATTTTCATTGGTTCCAATTCATTCATTCTTGTTTGTTTTCTGCTGTTTTGTTTCAGATGATGAGGAACTAGAGGCATAGAAAAGTCCAGGGACTAGCCCATGGGCACAGCTGAGAAATTTTAGAATAAACACGTTTAGTCAGAGGCAGAGTTAAGACTAAAACCTACAGTTGGCCTTTTGCTACAAGGCCGCCCCTTTCCTCTCCATATAAGAATATGGTCAAAGAAGAAAACTTCCATTTTTTCTTCTCCTCAGATCACTTTTGGTTTGAATGGCATTTCAGTTCTGCAAGCTTTATTTAGCAGCTCTTTGCTGGACACCATCTGACATTGGAGGTACAGAGTTATATGCAACTAATCGTGGTCTCAGAGATCTCACAGTCTAGTAATGGATTTAGACAGAGAGACGTGAGCACAACATGGTGTCAGTGGCAGAAATAGATACCCCGTGGAGAGGAAGGTTAGAGGATGGGGATATTAACAGGTGAAAATACACATGTAGACATGTGAAATACATGCCTAAAGAGCATTCGTAATAGTGAGACGAAAATCAACAGTTTTGTAAACAGGACTTCTTAATTCCATACTTTTAAAGAGTTAATGGTTGCCTAATCAAACAGTTTAAAACTACATTTTTAAATTACCAAAAAAAATGTAATGTCTAATTAGATATAAACATTTGCAGCACACATGTATTGAGGATTTTTACTTTACCATTAGGTTTCAAGTTAATAACCTTTTATTTTAAGATGTAACTGTTCAGGAAAACATGACCAATGTAAATAGGATTGGGCCTGAAAGCTTAATTAAAGATTCCAATGACTTTTCTGGGTTAGAGTATGTCCAATTAAAATGAGTTGCAGTTTGATTAATTGATTCTGGAGGTTTCTGCTGAGCTATTGTGTTTGGAACTGTCTTCCAATTAATTGTCTATCAATTTACCTGCCATACTATATCAGATATAATGGATTCCGTAACTTCACAAACACTGAGTATTCTGTGAAACAAATACCCAACACTTCTACGTGGATGAATGTAACTGAACCTGTTCCCTTACATAACAGTATTGGGATCTGCACCTAAATAAGTGCACAAGGTGCTGCGTAGAGACTGAGCCCAATCCCTTTATCACATTCCACACTCTCAGGAAGTTAGACTAAGTGACAGATGCTACTGTCACAGAGTACAAGCTGGCTCTTTCCTATGCCAATTTTCCACTACTTTTGTGGCAGGAAGACCTTTCATTTTTT
Organism: Neophocaena asiaeorientalis asiaeorientalis; assembly: GCF_003031525.2. Lineage (NCBI taxonomy): Eukaryota > Metazoa > Chordata > Mammalia > Artiodactyla > Phocoenidae > Neophocaena > Neophocaena asiaeorientalis. The sequence continues at coordinate 4,904,187 of NW_020185335.1, read as the reverse complement.
AATGGCAAATTATTTATGTGCTGTGCTTGAATATTACTGAGGATTAACTGGGAACAACTGTGTGATTTGCCCAGGGGCCTTAGAGGAAAAAAGAAATCAAGATCCCCACACTTCTCTTCAAAATCCAAAGTTACAGAAGCTTGTCAGAGTACAGGGGTTCTCTCTGACCAGGGCGCTGTGCAGAGAAAGGCAGGGAAGGCCCTGATCATGGGTCACCTGGGGGCAGGGAAGTGACTGGGCATGAGGGCTGGGCCACGACCAAGTCAGGGGACTGACGGGAAAAGCGGTCCTCTGTACGTCACGCGTTGGACCTTCAGTCCTGTCCTTCCCAGCCATCCCCTAGGTCTGGGGAAGATGCAGCCCTGCAGCAATGATGGTATCAGTCAGTGTAGAAAGCTGTGAGCCTGGAAGCCCAGCTATAATTTTGCCATGGAATGTTCCTCACTGAGCAAAGCCCTGGGCGGGCTGGGAAGAGGAGGACTGTTTTCCCTCACGTTTAAAGAACGATCATGGTTGGAAGAGGCAGGTGGTGTAAGCAACCGTGTCACAGGCAGAAAATTCAGTCACTTTTCCCTGAACCAGAGTCAGTGGTGAGCACACGTCCCAGTGGTAGTGGCAGCAGGGAAAAATGGGTCTACTCAGACTTAAGGCCACAGCACTGTCTGGTTTGACCATACTAAGGTCTATTTCAAAGAAATGAATGTTGGTGGTATTAGTCATATTCTCTGATTTCAAGAGATCCCATCTGAATTCTGATTTTAGTCAACAGTCACTCAGATTTGCTCGCTAGACACAGAAAAGTACACTGGGAGCTTCTTTGGCTAATCATGAAAAAGACATCTCGAGGAGGGGAGAAGAAAATAATTGAAATAAATGATATGATTACATTAAAGAGAAATGTGACTTTTATTGCACTGCACTTTGGTAATGAGGGAACATATTTACGGCTACAAAAGAAAATTAGTCTGTAATAAAAATTATTCAAACATAAAGTTGTTTGGCATGCTCTTCCTGTAACTGTATTTTAGCCTATCAAAAACAAACCGAAAGCAAAAAGAAAAAAATCTAGAATATATTATAATTGAGAACTTCTGCTCATCAAAAGACACCATTACCAAATGTGAAAATGCAATCCACAGAGAAAAAGGAAAATATCTGTAGTGAATTTACCTGAAAAGGACTCATCCAAAATATATAAAGAATTCTACAATTTGTTTTTAAAAGAGGACAACCCTGTAAAAATGGGCAAGAGATCTGAAGAGCCACTTCATAAAGGACGCTGCCCAAATGGCCAACAGAGATTTGGTAGAGTCTCCTGATGCTTGGCATACGCTCATTCCTGTGACCCAATAACTCCATCCCACGTACACACCCCACAGATATACAAGCATACGTTCACCAAAAGACCAGCACAACGATGTGTTTGTAATATGCAACTTTGAAAGTATACAAATGCCCATCAACAGTAAATAAATATCTCTGTACTGGCACTGCCAGTGTCCCAAAAGCTCCCCAGGCCATATGAGTGTGTAAGCAGGTTGAAAACCAGCTTTCAGAGCTTCAGTATGCTTAGAGTTCAGCATTAGCCTTTGAGTATGGCATTTAGAGATTGTTTGCTCTTGATACTTAATAAATATTTGTAGATTTGATGCAGTTCAAATGCAATGTAAATGACTTGTGAGTCTACGTCAGGAGTCCTTACTTCTCCTTCGGGCCCTGGTCCCAAAGTATCGAAATGAAGTCCGCCCCGTTTAATAACCTGTCAGTGAAAAATTTAGGCTGCAAACAAAAATTTTAGAGCTGGTTGAATGAAAATCAATTCAAGGCTAATTTAAGACGCTTCTAAGAAAAATGCTGAGTTTACAAGCCAAAACAGAAAATGACCACTGTCACAATTCAGCTTAAAAAAATGACTGATTCTTTTCTCTGCCTCATTTCCGTGGTTGGAGCATGTCTGTGGGTGTAAAATCACAGCAGTGACTCTCAACATTGAGTCCTCAGTGTTTACAAGGTCAAGGGCATATGTTAATCACACCCATCAGCGTCATGTTGCTAAACTTCTTTTTGAAGGTAGGGAACAGCACCTCTGAATAGGACTGTTTAACTAAGATATGTCGTAAATCACACACACACAAAAAAGGACAAAGCGAGAGAACGTGAAAAGGTTGGTGAAGACCCAGTGCCATAATTTAGAAGAAGAATAGAGAAAGATGGGCTACAAATAGGAGGGGAATCATCATTTTTACACTGAAAAGCAAGGTAATGGTTGAGATTAATTGGGGGAAGGGAAGATGTTCATTGCATTGTCACTACTGTTCTTCATCTGACTACCACACTACATTAATGTTAACTTTTTCATACGAGGATTTCTGTTCATTATTTTATTACTCCTTCACTTCGCACGCCATCCTACAGTTTAGATTAGTTGAAGACAGTTGTGCCAATATTGGGAACTGCAGGGATTGTTAAAGTCCTTCTGTTATAATTCTGTGGTGTAGGCTAACACCAGCTAAATCTCCAAAACTACCTATCATTTCCTTATTCCTATTTCAGCTGCCATATAATTGTTGCCCAGCTGAATCACGTTTTTAGTCATGCTTTCTATTTATTTTCACTGATTTTGTTCAGAAGTTAAAGCATTAGTCTTGCCTCAGAGTTTTACTCTGAGATGTGAACACACTTTATGATTGGTCTTTAGGGGACAGAGTGAAGCAAGCAATGGAGAAAAGCACACTGGATTCTTTCATGTTATCCTCTTGTGGCAGTCACTTCTGAGAGACTGCCAAAAACTCTAATCTCAAAAAAAAGTAACGTGGACAAATATCATCAACATAGGTCTGGCTGTGGTAGCACAGGGAGCTGGACAGAATAATTTAATTCAAAATTAACATACATTCAAATATCTGCAACGTTCTACTTGTAGGTAAAAGTGTTAAAGATAGTATCTCAAACAAACAAATTTCTACATTATCGAAATTTCTACTGTTTCATAATTGTAGTACTATAAAATAACTTCATTTAGTATTTGAAATATTCCACAACAGGTTTACTGTTTTGTGCTATATTTGTTTACAAACAAGAAGGTGAATTTTTGGTAAAAGCTGCTAAATGCTGGGGTAATAACATAATCTAACTTTGACAGACTGATACTAACTTGGTCTTTCAGTTTTGCCCTGTGGTTATAAAAACTGTGTTTCCACATAATTTAAAACATCACCGTCATCACCATGTGTCTGAATTTAAACATTTTTATCAGGGAAAAGAAAGTGACGCTGAAAACTATAGACTTACTCCTTGCAATTATCTCTATCTCATTCATTTGTCCTGATACCAAACACAAATGATAGTCGTTATGCACGGCTGAAAATACTGATCAGTCATAATTATTTTTTAATATGGATGGGTGAACTACAAATTAAGCTCTTGAACCTGTAAGTAAGGGAAATGAAATTGCCCTTTAAAATTTTAACCAGAAAATCAATTATATTGGATTAAAGCGGAGCCAGTCACCCAAGGATCACTGGCTCTGAGAGCAGACTTAACTCCAGCACTTTGAAGGTATTAACACACGGGCAAACAGTTTCTAAGACAACGTCCTTCTACGTGTGACGCGCTGGCACAGAACATATGAACAAAGCAGCCAGATTTCCTCGTGAGAGTGTGATTATGGGGCGGGTGGAACCTCATTGAAGGAGGTGGGATATTTTCTCTGGACTATGAAGAAAGACCAGGGGTCTTTTCCAGCCTGGCACAAGTGTGGTCTGTATTGTATATGTGGGACCAGGGAACAGCTTTAATCATGCTACAAGTTAGGATTAAGGAAGAAAACAAGAAAAGTTAACTTCAGGTGAAATTAAAGACTGAGAAATGATGTGAGTAACGCAAAGACCTTGCCAAAGGTTATTAGCAGGAGTAAAAAGAGTGAAACACTAACAGCGATAACCGACGCACTAGCAAGTGGTGTGCATCTCCATGTAAAATATGTCCCAACTCTCTTTATCACCATTTCCCCTTTAGCCCATGCCACCACGATCTCTCATGGGGACTGATGCCGTGGCCTGCTTCTACCCTTTCCTTCCATCCATTTTCCTCACAGCAGTAAGAGAAAACATGGAAAACGTAAATGAGACCATGCCACTCGTCTGATGCTTTAGAACAAAATCCAAATTCCTCACCATGGCCTTTGCACCATCCTCCTCTCACATCAATTCTCTCCTCAGCCACCACGACTTACTCCTTAACTCCTGAGAAGTTCATTCCCACCGCCTGGAATTCTCTTCCTTCGGATATTCCCAGGGTTCCCTCTTCTGCTTCATCTGGCCTCTGTTCCAATGTAAGGTCCTCAGATGGGACTTCCAAGAGCACCCTACTTGACATAGAAGCCCCCCAAACCAAACTGTTGCCTGATGCCTTACTTTACTTTTTACTTTATTGTATTTATCATTACCTGAAACTTTATATACATACACACACACATACAGACATATGTGTGTATGCATGCCTGTGTGTGTATATGTAAATTGTTTTTATATATATTTATATACATATTGTTTTTCTATTCTGTCTTCGTTTTTACTCTTTTATTGGCTGCCTCTTGTCTCTTCCACTGAAACATACTCTTATGAAGGCAGAGAACTACTTTTGGTCTCGGTAGTGCTACATTAAGCTAGCTGTAATTATTACTAGTTTTTTACTACTTTTCACCCACTTTATGCTAATTCAGAATAACCTTTTAATTATAATTTAAATTCTATTGAATCTTCCCACAGGGGAAAGGTATTTTCATCTAGAAATTTAAAAAAATGCTGATTTGTTTGATAGTAATGTTGTAAATTGACAAATTACCATTTTGTCTTGTATGTATTATCCTATTAGCTTGGTTGGGGCCCTTTCCTAAGAGTGGTACACTCTTGCAGTAGAGGTGAAGATGAAAACAGACCCTTGTGTGGCCTCTTGACAGCCAACAATGTGCCTCTACCTAAGGCTGCAAGCCTTTTTTTTTTAACATGAGTCCATCTTTAATATTATCACATTAACCACTTCAATTTACTCAGTTACCTATGAGTAGGAAGGAGGGAACTGAATAAAGAGATTGTTATTAATAGATGTAACTTTTTATTCAGAGATCTTTCTTTCTGCCTTTCCTTTTTAATTTTCAGCAACTTTGACTTAAACATAAGAAAGATTTCAGTTTTTAAAACTTTCAAGTAACACAATCATCCTTGAATTTAACACATGTAGGAATGTCAAAAGCCTAACCAACTGCCTCATAAAGATGAAGTCTCTTAGATCTTATTAAAATTATAACACATGACTGATGGCAAAAGACTCAAGTCTGTTCGAACACACAGTTGTGTGTCATAATAGTACTTCTATTCATTACAACTACCTGAAACCAAATTAAGGCTAGGATTCCCATCAGACACAATATATAGTGACTCCATTTCTATGAAGTTAAAATTCATACGAAGAATGAAAGGTCATGCACAGGCAAACTGCAGCAGATTTCACTGAAAAATTCGAGGACTGTTTCAGCCTTCTCAATTTCTAAGAATAGTAAGGCTATTTCCTAGATCCTGACAGATTTGAAATTGCCATACCTTTTCTTGTGGCCATCTCTTATTTTTCGTAACTCAAGAAATATCTATGCCAATTTCCTGACTGAGCTCCTAGCATGTTATTGAAAGAAAAGTTATGTATTTCTTTTCATGATTTCTTTGTGATTTCCATACCCTTAAATAAGCTTCATCCTTTGCAGTGAAAGAGAATAAAACAAGGCTGTTAAGCAAGAGAAGATGTAATGGGGATCTGATGAGAATTTTGTCCTAAAACATAACTCTTACAAGTGCTTGAAATATAACTTCTGACAATTTACAATTTATCCTGCTTGACAGCATTACTGTGTCCTCATTTACACTAAAATGTATGAAAAGTGATCAAGGCATAATTCCTTGAACTTAACGGTCAATAAGTTCTGTTAAGTAATTAGCAGAGATGTAAAATAAAACAAACACACCCAGAAGGATTCTGCTATCAAGTCTCTAAAATACCAAGTGAATGTATTTAGAAAATAAAGGAACAATGTTTGGATATAAATATGAAGTAGGTGGTCACAAGACATGAGAAAAACAGGGAAAATAAGGGACACCAGAAGAACTGGTAAAACTGGTCAAATCATGGATCCTACACACTTTGCTCGTGCTTTTTTTTTTTTTTTTGCCCTGCTATTGGCCTGTTTTACACAGGGGTCACTGGTTGGCATCAGCTGGATTTACAAGGAGGGTTCTTCCACTTCCTGGGGAAAAGAGGTAAACATTTCCAATGTTATATTAAAGATATTAATATTAAAGAAAAACTGAAACAAGTCACATAATCTGTAATAATAAGAATGTGTTAAATTTATACAGTGCTGTATGTCAATTATATCTCAATAAAATGGGAATGGAATAAAAGAATGCAGGTTTAGGCATCAGTCAAACACAAATCTGAATTTCATTTATTAGGTGGATTTCTGAAGACAGGTCATTTCAGCTCCCTGAAACTCAGTTACCTCGTCTGTAAAACAGAGATAATACCCATTTCACAGGTCAGTTACGAGGAAGTAATAGAACACCTGGCGCAGCCTGGAACATAGGTTCTCAATAAATGGTGATTTGGTGGTGGTGTTATCATTATCTTATAGTTGGTGTTATATTTTATTTTGGCCCATCTCTGCACTTACATCATGCAATGAAAGACAAACTCCCTAAAAGCAGGACTTACCCACAAAGAGCTGACTGTTGAGCTGCAGGAGGACATGCCCATCAGCCGGAGCGGGTTGCGTCCTTGGTGAGAGCTGATCCACTTGAACAGATGCCTCTTTCGTGTTCCTCTCAACCCTAACGTGGTGCCACTGGTTGTCGCTGAAGTGAGTGGGTGACTGCACCGAGATTTCAAAAGGCCCGTTCCCCACATCGAATGAAAATGTCACGACTGCAGGAGCTGGAAATGTCAGACATGAAGATCGTTCACGTTAGTCCCCGTGGTGGAGAGCTGAGTCTTCAATATACTCAGGAATAGCACCATAGCATCAACGGTCACTAAACATGAAGACAATGGTTTGAACCCTATGGAAGGAACCATTGATGTCGGCACAGAATAGATGTGGAATGAGACAGTAAAATACATTTGTATTTTGGGGAAAAAATGGATTCTAAGAAATTCATCACCAGAGTTAATTTTTCATGGTGATAAAAATGAAAGCTATTTAGCCAGGGCAAGAAAACTAAACAGCATCTGGTATTTTATATAAAAATAATTTTGACAGTGATTCAAAATTTATTTAATTTCAAAAGCATGCAATATGCATTTGATATCAAAATGCTAATAGCAGCCTAAGAGGATATCAAAACAATACAGCTGGTTGATTTAATTAAGTAATTTTGAAATTAACTGAGAATTTGGATTTTTAAAAATTTTTAATTTTTTGAATTTAAAAGACTTAAGTTGGTTCTAGAGAAGACTAGTAATTTCCCCAAATTATTATATATGTTAAATATCAAGTAATTTTCTTGCAAAAACGCTATCTTAATATCAGTTTTTTTCAAAAGGACACAATGAAAAGATTCAGATGATAAAGTAGAAACATAGTACTTTAAAAATTAGTTAAAGAATTTACTCCTAAATAGAATCCCATAGACTTCTAAGGAAAAGAAGACTTACAGCGTAGCTCTATCCGTATAAAATCAGTAATCCCCAGGTTCTCTAAAAATACCCCAGATGAAGCTGTTGTCTTAAAAAAGAAAGACACGTCTGCACTAAGTTCTCCGTGGAAAGTAGGAAAATGAAGGTATGAAGCCTCAGTATTGAAGGAAGCTGAATTCCAAAATAACCCTGTTTTTTTTTTAAAGGGAAAAATAAGAAAGGAAAAAAAATTCATAAAATAAATGACATAATTACATTTTCTTTTCTTTTTTTTTTTTTGCAGTTTTACTCTTAAAATATTGCTAATTTATACAAACCTGCTTTTCTTTCGGCTGTTAATTATACAGTATACAAGACGTGAAAACATGATTGGAGATTTTACAAGGGTTGAAATTCTGGATTCCTTCCAACATGGGAGAGGAATGACCACTGCAGTAACAGTCTGAAAGTTATATTTCATATAAGAAAAATAACCTGCAGCCTAAATACCAAAGCATTATGATAAGATCTACCAAACATTAATAGACATTTTTTTATAACTTGAAATTTTAAACACCTACATTACTTTGAATAACAAAAACTCTACAGAAGCTCAAAGTGTTTTTTGTTCTAATACTTCTAACGTACCTTACAGAGTTACACCACCAACTAACTGTTTTCATTAATGGGTTTTGTGATTTTCTAAACTGAGATTGGCAGTCAAAATATTCTCATCTAATTAAAGATCAAGACACTACTTACTCTGTGCTATGCTGATATGCTCATGAAAATGCACTTTTCATTCAAAACTATCTTTTATTTTGCTTATAATAGTGAAGTAGGAAAAGGGTTCTCAACATTTTTTTAAATGCTCAAAATAAGGAGAAAATGTTTAAAAACTGTAGTATAAAGTAAGATGTCTACAAAAATTATGTGGACTATAAAGTAAATTATAATTTCTGTCCAAAATACAACTTCTTATTTTCACCTTCCCATTCATTTTTTTGGTTACATCTACAAGTTTCTACAAGTTTTCTTTTGAAAAAAATATTCTCGGTCTTATAAAAACAAAGCATGGAAAAGAAAATACACATGCAGTGGCATGAAGTGACGGAAGTGAAATCCAACTGGATACACGTGGTTGATGAGAAGCATTATCGGAGAAATGAACTACGCGTTGCCGCTGCCACCAGCAAGTTGTCGACACATCAAAAATAAGTATACATCTTCAGTTTTAAGCAACAGCCATCATATGTACTCACAACACTGAATGAAATTCTACTAAATTATCTTCCTGGAAGAAAGACGTATTGATCCTCTGAAGTTAGAACACAGGAATTTCAAAACAATGTTTTGTTATGTTAGCAGAGAACAGATACCTCGTTAAGTTAAAAGTCACGAACTTGACTTGGCTTCTATTTGTTCCTTAGATTATGATTTATTTTCTATAAATTCTGGATCCAAACAACCAGTGCTTACATCTATTGTATTTTTTCCTGAATTTCCTATGGACCTGATTCAAAAGTCAATCCTCAGCTCGTATGTGGACAATTTTAGAGCTGAGTTTATTCAGCTGCGAATATACTTAGAGGGCTTTTTTTTCCCCCTACAGCCAAATGAAACTGTATATTTTCTGAGTATGTCGAACTTTGCCCTTATTTCCATTTTACAGCTATTTCTGTGCCTAGACATTTTGCTCTCTACGAAAGACAGCAAGCAAAGCAAAATATCAAGCCGGGGTAATAACACATTAGTGTTCTTAGAAGTGTTTACCTGACCTATGTTTAGAAGGAATTAAATGCCTTTCTGTTGAAATGTGTGAACATTAAAATAAAGCTGTAACTTTAAATTATGGAGTATTATTAAATCTTGCTCATCTGGAGTGATTACTAAGAGGAACCCTCAGAATTACTTAAAGGTCTAAATTAGATATTATTACTATAAGAACATAATATCCCACTTGTTTCATTTTTATATCACAACTAACCCAATAAAGCATCGTACAGAGGGCTTCAGGGAACGGGCTGAAACAGAGGAACAATTCTTTGAATTGCTATTTTTACAATGAATGCTTCTACAGTAATGAAAACAATTTATTACCTTAGGTAGTTTAAACATTCACACACACATAGAACCACATTTATCTGGTTAGCAAACCTTATTTTACAGACTCACAATAGGTAAAAAAAATGAAGTAAGAACACTTTATTGAATTAAGAAATTGCTGCTAATTCACAACAACTATAAAGACAGGAAAGGCCAATATTTCCAAATGATAGCCCCGCTCTTTACAGACTGTGCCAGGAAGCACCCAGGAGGCTCTGGGCTGCCTCTGAGAAAGGAGGGGCAAGAAAGAGGAAGCAGAGCAGAGCCCAGCAGGCAGACACCAGCCAGAAGCGGCAGGTCTTTTGAAGAGAGGATTTCATGGCTGGGGTGGATTAAAAATCCCTCAGCTACGCCTGGAGCAGACCAGAATGCAATCACTTACTATATGAATGCTCTTTATCTTCCCAACAAAATGCCATTTGCAGCAACATGGATGGACCTTGAGATTATCATATGAAGTGAAGTAAGTCAGACAGAGCAAGACAAATATCATATGATATCACTTATATGTGGAATCTAAAAAATGATACAAATGAACTTATTTACAAAATAGAAACAGACGCACAGAAACAGAAAACAAATTTATAGTTACCAAAGGAGAAATGTGGGGTGGGGGAGGATAAATTAGGAGTTTGGGATTAACATATACACACTACTATATATAAAACAGATAATCAACAAGGACCTACTGTATAACACAGGAAACTCTACTCAGTATTCTGTAATAACCTATATGGGAAAAGAATCTGAAGAAGAATATATATATATATATATATATATATGTATGTATGTATGTATGCTAAAAAACCATGATGCATTATTCTAAGTAATATTACTAATAATTAATAAAAGTAATTAATAATTAGTATGTTCTCAATTACATTCAATATAGGGTGCTAGAGATTTGGAAAGATTCTTTCAGGGATGCCACTTACTTATTAACTTCCCAGAATTCAAAAGAAATTGTAATGAATAACGGGATCCATGTGGTTTTTTACATAGAAAAGGAAGATGTACTAAGTATTTAATTCCATACATAAAGTAAAAAGAGCCCGTATAGGAACATTAACTTAGTAGAATATTAAGATTACAAGTAATTTTTAAAATGCCTGTTTTGCTAAACTTTTATTTATATCATTTATTAATGATAATGATTCTCCTTTTAAAAGTAACAGATTTATAGAGACAGAAAGTAGATTAGTTGGCTGGGAAGATGGAAGGATTGAAAGATGACAGGGGCTAAGAGGTGAAGACTTCTTTTTAGGGTAATGAAAATGTTCTAAATTGATTACAGTAATGGTTACACAATGCTATGAATATATTAAAAGTCACTGAATAGTTCACTTTACATGGGTGGATTGCACGGGATGTGAATTATATCTCAATAAAGATGTTTAAAAAAGGACAGTATTTGAAAAATCTGTTGTTTTTTAAGACATTGTTTTACTTTTAAAATCAAAATGCATATGACATGCTAAAACTACCTTTCCTTCTTTTTCAAAACCACTTATATGAAGTATGATTGACAAGTGAAAAGCTGTACATATTTAGTGCATACAACCTGATGAGTTTGGTAACACTGCCTTTTTTAAAAATTTTATTTGTTTATTTTTGGTGGCTTTGGGTCTTCGTTGCTGCGAGTGGGTTTTCTCTAGTTGCGGCAAGCGGGGGCTACTCTTCACTGTGGTGTGCAGGCTTCTCATTGCGGTGGCTTCTCTTGTTGCGGAGCACGGGCTCTAGGCACGCAGGCTTCAGTAGTTGTGGCGCGTGGGCTCAGCAGTTGTGGCTCACAGGCTCTAGAGCGCAGGCTCAGTAGTTGTGGCGCACGGGCTTAGTTGCTCCGCGGCATAGTGGGATCTTCCCGGACCAGGGCTCGAACCCATGTCCCCCGCATTGGCAGGCGGGTTCTTAACCACTGCGCCACCAGGGAAGCCCCCAACACTACCTTTCTTAAAAGTGAATAAAATAAAATGAAATACAGAAATGCAAAGGCAAGGGATAGTTTACTAGTCAAATGAATCTTTCTGAGCACTTAATCATTTTAAAAAGCTGGAAATATGGGTTTCTTTAATGAAAACTTTTATTTTGAGATAACTGTAGATTTTCATGCAGTTGTATGAAATAATAAAGATTCTGTGTACCCTTTACCCAGTTTCCGACAATGATAACATCTTGCAAAATTGTGGTACAATATCACAACCAGGGTACTGGCATTGATACAGTTAAGTTGCAGAACGTTTCCATCACTGTAAGTATTCCTTAGGCTTCCCTCTTAAAGCCATACCCTCTTCCATCCTGCCCTCAACCCCTCCTTAACCCCGGCAACCACTAATCAGTTCTCCATTGTCATTTGAAAAATGCTCTACAAATAAAGGCATTTACTAATAAAGGCTAATGCTCAAAGGCATTAGCGTTTGAGACTGACAATTATTTCACTTATAATGACTCTCTGAAGATTCACACAGCTTGCTGTGTATGTCAATAGTTCATTCCTTTTATCTGCTGAGTAGTATTCCATGGCATGGATGTTTCACAATTTATTTAACCATTCACTTGGTGAAAGACATCTGGGTTGTTTCCAGTTTTCAGCCATTAGAAATAAAGCTGCTATGAACATCCACGTACAGGTTATTGTACAAATGTAAGTTTTCAGTTCTCTGGGATAAATGCCAAGGAGTACAATCACTGGGTCGTATGAGAGTTGCATGCTTGTTTTCTATGAAACTGTCAAGAGTTCCCAGAGCGGCCATATCATTTTACATTGCCACCAGCATGTATGAGTGATCAGTTTCTCCACATACCTACCAGAATTTTGTGTTGTCACTATTTTCTTTTTTAATTTTAGCCATTCTGAAAGGTGTGTAGTGATATCTCATTGTGGTTTTAATATGCGTTTGCCCAGTGGTTAATGACTTTGAGTATTTTTTCAGGTGTTTAATTGCCCCCTGTATTCCCTACTTGTTGAAATCTCTCTTCATGTCATTTACCCATCGCGTTCCTGGCTTGCAGATGGTTGCATTCTCACCATGTCCTCACATGGCCTTTCCTCTGTGCACAGGTGGAGAGAGAGAGGGCTCTCTGATGTCTCTTTGTCTTCTTATAAAGACATGAATCCAATCAGATTAGGGACCCATGCTTATGACATCATTTAACTTAAATTATCTCCTTAAAGACCCCACTGCCTAATACAGTCCCATTGGGGGTTAGGGCTTCAACATGTGAATTTTGGGGGTAGGGAACAATTCATTTCATAACATCCATACTTTAATTGGACTGCTGCTTCTTTTTTCATTGTTGACTTTTGAGGGGTCTAGTATCTCTAGATACCGGTCCTTTGTCAATTCGCAGCCCACATCTTACTTAAACCTATCAGCAACAATTAATGATTGATTATTTTCCTCTCTTTGAAATATTCTCTTCATTTGGAGTACAGGATACCAGCATTCATCTGCCTTTCTCATTAGTGGTATCGTTCTCAGTTTCCTTTCTTTCTTCTTCCTCAACTCCCCAACCTATCAGTGTGGGAACGTCTCAAGGCCCTGTCATTATACTACTCCACCCATAAAAACTCTTGCGGGCCATTTCATGGCTTTAAATAGGCTGCTGACTTATAAATATACAGCTGAAGCCTGGAACTCTCAAACTAACAACTCCACATCTCTATGTAAATGTCTAAGAGCATCTCAGCGTTAATATGTTCAAAAACAGAATTCTTAACACTCCTCTGCAACTCCTTGACCCCAGCAGCAACCTTCTCCATCTCAGTTAGTGCCAATTCCATGCCTCTAATTGACTGTGAGACCAAACACCTTGGTATCATTCTTGACTACTCCTTTTGCAACCTACATCAATCCATCAGCAAATGTGATTGCTTCTCCTTTTGAACAATACACACGTTACCACTATCATCACTGTGCCCATGGTCCAAGCCATCACTATCCCTCGGCTGTTGGTGATATGCTCGTCAGCTCTACCCTGTTCAGTCTCACTAAAGCATAAGTTAGACCACACTGCTCCTCCTCCCAAAATTCTCTCCTGTTTTCCATTCTCATTCAGGTTGAAAAATAAAGACCTTTCAAAACCCTCAGTGATCTGACCACCAGTTTCCTCTCTGACTTATACCCTTCTCCTCTTTGCACACTCTGCTCTGAACATACGGGCCATTTTGCTGTTCCATGACCATATCAGCAACAGTCCCATCTCTGCGTGGATACTCTGGCTTTCCCCGCTGTGTAAAGTACTCTTTCACAGATACTCACATGCCTTGCTCTCTTATTTCCCTCAGATTTTTATTCAAATGCCACCTTCATAGTGAGCACCTAATAACCATCGTATTTTAAATGCTCAATCCCACCCCAGTCCTCTCTCAGCTGCACTGCCTTCACAATACTTATGAGTGTCCGTCACACCCGATTACTTATTTGTTGTCCATCTCCCCCACCTCAGGAGAACTTGAGCTCCAAGAATGCAGACCTTCTTCTCTATTTATTTTTGCCTATTTCGTTCACTGCTGTTTCTCTCTCTCCCTGTCAGTCTCAATATGGGGAAGACATGGTACAGTGTATGGGCTCAATAAATATTTGTTGAATGAAATTATAAGATTCTCTTTGTCATAATAGCAATCAGAAAGCTTAGAGTAATTACACCCAGTTTGGTTGTATCACATGTATCTCATAAATATACTCAAATTCTTTGGTAAACAAGTAGAAAGAGGAAGGTAAAGAGAGGAGACCGAAGGGAAAGAAGAAAGAAGAAAAGCAAGAAGATGAGGGGGTTAAAAGGGTGGAGAAACTTTAAGAAAATTAAATAAAGGAAACCCAAGGAAAGAAAACAAAATGAAACATAAGAATTAACGTAAAAAGAATTTATTAATGGTGAAGGATTATCAGATATAGTGGAGCTTGCAAAATTATATGATTATCTGTTAAAATGGAATTGATCCTCATTCTTTTTAATAGTTTATATGTAGTCTGCCAAATGGAACAGAACTCTGTCAATGGAAGAGAAATTAACCAAATCACTAGTCAACATCTTTTTCCAGTCTAAGAATACTACTTCTGCAAAGTTATTTATTGCCTACGTGCACCTTTGATTATTTAACGCATTCTGGCAGCTCTGATTTCTCAGACAGCTGAACAAGTCGATGCAGGCAAAATGAAGAAACTAATTTCAATGACAAGAGTCTAAGAAAAAGAAACTTAGAACAATCTTTTCTAACCATGTAGGTTTTGAGGGTGCCTTGGTGAGACATAAAATTTCAACACAATGAATTAACTGAGAAGAAATACATTTCATAAAATTGGTTGAAAAATTCAAATGCCAAAGAGTTAAAAATACTACCTTGTCCAGAAAAACAAATTGAGAGCAGAAATTTAGATCATGCTTACAACTCTTTAAACCGATTATAAAATGCAGGTATACATTTTACATCACAGCCTGTTTCAGGAAAAATTAATACCAGCGCACAAAACTGAGATGCATCCTTGTTAAGTACTGACCTATAAGGATAACTATTCCTTAAGTTATTCTGTCAGAAAAAGCAAATCACCTCAAGCTGGAAAAGTCAGTTTGGCCTCAGAATTTCCCACAGCAACATTAAAAACTAGAAGATACAGGAGCGCTGTCCACAAATTTCTGAAAGAAAATGTTGCCAGCCTAACTTTTTTTTAAGCATTAAGGTAACAGATAGACCTTGTCAAATTTGAAAGAATTCTGAGAATAAAGCACATACAAACTCTTTGGGGGAAAAATAAAAATAAAGCATTCCTTCATAATGAAATATAGTCCATCAAAAGATACATAGAGGGCTTCCCTGGTGGCGCAGTGGTTGAGAGTCAGCCTGCCGATGCAGGGGACACGGGTTCGTGCCCCGGTCCGGGAAGATCCCACGTGCCGCAGAGCGGCTGGGCCCGTGAGCCATGGCCGCTGAGCCTGTGCGTCCGGAGCCTGTGCTCCACAACGGGAGAGGCCACAGCAGTGAGAGGCCCGCGTACCGCAAAAAAAAAAAAAGCAAAATAAGTCATAAGATATTTTTCTTTCTTCAAGAAGTAGTATTTCAGTTTTATAAAAACACTGTCTTATTAAAAGAGTGAAAAATCAAAAGTATTAAGTAAAATCGTGTGCTTATTTGAAAGCACTTTCACTGCCTCAAGCCCACGTACATGAATGAGAAATGGCTCAGGATGGTACTAAACATCCTTTGTACTTTGTGATTTTTAAAATTCAGAATAAGTCTTTCAAAATATAAACTCCTTTAATTAAAAGTATATATTTGCATATCATTTAATTGCTTATACAATAAAAAACTTATTCCTGTTCTCTCACGAGTAACTCCAAGCTATAGGTTTCTGGAGCTGTGTATGATAGATCATTCTCATTCTTTCATAAGCTGCTATTTATTGATTATCTTTCATGTAACAGGTAATGTACTAGGTGTCAGGAATACAATAATAAATGAGCAATGGACCTGCTCTTGAGAGGCTCAGAAATAATTAAAAGCCAGTATGATAAGTATATCTTCGTAATTTACTGGACATCCTTTGAAAGTGTAGGTAAAGTCCTCTAGAGACCTGTGGAAGGCTTCATGTAGGAAGGGTGTGAATGTGAGTGTGCATGGTTTCAGTAAAAGGACTGGAGGTATGCTGCAGATGAAGGAAAGAAAGCAAGTGAAGAGGAAATGGAGCCAGATGCCATCAGTGGTCGATGAATTTTCTCTGTGCTGCAGGACCTGCAGAAACAGGGGAAGTTCCGTGTAGGTATCCTCCTGATTGATGTCAAAAAAATTTAACCCCGGGGGTCAATACTACTATGCTTTCTCCATAGTGTGAGGGGAGAGTTCTGAAGATAACGCAACTACACCTGACATGCTCTCCAATAATATTTAATGCATGCTGAAGTTGAAGAATTATTGGTGTAGAGCAGCGCTCCCCAACCTTTTTGGCACCAGGGACCGGTTTCGTGGAAGACAATTCTTCCACGGATGGGCGGTGGCGGGGAGGGACGGTTCAGGCGGCAATGCAAGCGATAGGGAGCGATGGGGAGCAGCAGATGAAGCTTCAATCGCGCGCCTGCCACTCACCTCCTGCTGTGCAGCCCGGTTCCTAACAGGCCACGGACCAGTATCAGTCCGCGTCCTGTGAGTTGGGGACCCCTGGTCTAGAAGACTTCTGATGGCACCTCAAAAATGAAGATGGTCCCACTGCTCCCAGGAGAGTGAGCAGAAACGAAAATATATGTACGAGCCCTCCTAGTTATAATCTTTCTATTAACTGTAAACCCAGATGTTTTCCCGTGATTCTTTCCGTTGACCCTTTGTCTCTAAAGTTAGTAGAAGTCAGAAACATATTCAGTAAGATCCTAGGAGTATCCTGGAAAATACCCATGTTACTAAAATCTTTACTAGTCAGTTTCTTTGTTTTATTATTCTTTTACAATTTCAGCCATTCTAATAGTTATATATTGGTATCTCCTTGTGGTATTATTGTACATTTCCCTAATGACTAATGATGTTGAAAACCTTTTTATGTGTTTATTTGGAATCTGTATATTTTATCTGACAAAATGTATGTGCAAATCTTTTGCCCATTTGTTAATCTGAATTTTTCTTTAATTGCACTGTTAGGAAGTCTTCATATATCCTGGATACTAGCCTTTATCAGATATGCGCTTTGCAAATATTTTCTCCCCATGTGTGGTTCTTCTTTCCATTTTTAAAAAATTAAGTTATATTGGAGTATAGTTGATTTACAATGTTGTGTTAATTTCTGCTGTGTCCCAAAGTGAATCAGTTATACATATACATATATCCACTCTTTTTTAGATTCGTTTCCCATGTAGGTCATTACAGAATATTGAGTAGAGTTCCTTGTGCTACAGAGTAGGTTCTTATTAGTTATCTATTTTATATATAGTAGTGTGTATATGTCAATACCAATCTCAATCCCAATGTCATTTTAAAAGCAGTTTTTAATTTTGGTGAAACCCAACTTATCATTAAAAAAATTTATGGATCATGTTATTGATGTTGCATCTAAGAAATCTGTGCCTAACCCAAGGTCACTATGATTTTCTTCTATATTTCCTTAGAGAAGTTTTATAGTTTGTGGGTATACATTTAAGTTTGTGATTGAGTTAATTTTTATATGCAGTTTGAAGTATGGGATAAAATTCTTTTATTGTTTTTGTTTTTGCAAATGGATTCTAATTGTTCCAGCACTGTTTCTTGAAGAGGACTATTCTTTCTCCCTTGAGTTGCCTTATGTGCATATGTATGTGTGTGTGTATACATATACCTATTCTACTCCATTAATTGATTTGTCTATCTCGATATCAATGTATACTGATTTGAATTGTGTAGTTTTGCAACAAGCCTTAAAATCAGATAGCTAAGTCTCCAATTTTGTTTTTATTATTCAAAATGTTTTAGCCAATCTAGCTTCTTTGCTTCCCCCTATACATTTTAGAATAAGCTTGCCAATTTCTGCAAAAAAAAAAAAAAAAAAAATGCCTGCTGGATTTTGATTGAGAGTGTATTCAATCTGTACATCAATTTGGGGAAAACTGACATCTTAACAAAATCAAATCTTTCAATCTATGAGTATTACATTTTTATTTAGTTCTTTAATTATTTCTCATAAATGTTATGTATTTTTGTTATGTTTATACCAAATTATTTCATTTTTTTGGTGCTGCTCTAAAAGGTACTTTAAAATTTTCAATTTAAAGTTTTTCATTATTAGCATATAGAGATATAATTTATTTTTTGCATATTGACCTTGCATCCTGTAATCTTGCTAAACTCACTTATTTTTTTACAAATTCTTAAGAATTTTCTACCTAGAAAACCATGTCTTTAGCAAATAGAGACATTTTATTTCTTCCTTTCTGATCTGTATGACTCGAATTCCTTTTCTTGACATACTACATGTGCTAGGACCAACAGTATGATATTGAATAGGAGAGGTGAGAACAGATCCTTGTCTTGATCCTGATTTTAGAGAGGAAGCATTAAGTCTGTGACTATTCAGGATAGTCATATTTTCAGATTTTCACAGATGCCTTTTGAAACACTGAGAAAGTTTTTTTAAGTTCGTAGTTTGCTTAGTTTTTATCATAAGTAGGATGTTGAATTCTGCCGTTTACTTTTCACATATTTTTCAAAAAACATATTTCCATTTCATAAATAAAGAAATTCTTTAAGGTCAACAATATTTACTAAGTTTTATATCTGCAGCACAACTTTAAAGGGGACTTTGTCATTCATATCTTTTGTGCTTTTGGTAAAACACCTAACGATATTATCTATGACTTCTGACATTAAGCAATAATAGCAGTGGTAACACAAAATTTTATACCCATCTACATTTAAAACAATGAAAAGAAAGACTTGGAGTTAGGAGCAAGTTCATATCTGGTACCTGTAGGTCTCACTCATTTTTGTTTATTTGTCCTGCTTTCTCAAGGCTTCTGTCTTCTTTCCTAGAAAAATATGGCTAGATATGAAATTTTCAACATCTCTGGTTTGTGTGATAAACCCAAAATATCATTTTTTTATTTTCATCTTTCCATTTTTCTGTTCAAAGAAAATCTAAAAATTCTGTGTCTCAATGAAGGGTACTAGCATTCTTATTGTCTCAACAAACGGTGCTACCTGCTTTACTCAAGTCGGAGGCTGGAGATCATCCTCACAGCTTTTCACCCTCACTCCCGTCCAAATCATACTGAACTTACCTCCCTAATTGAGCCCCTTATTTAAGCCCCATGACAACTATTGCCTAGTTCAAGCCTTCATCATTTTCCTTGTCTTACGTCAAAGGTCACCTTCCTGTCTTTAGGTTTGTAACTGATTTCCATGCTTTCAGTTGGATCATAAGAATTAAGCTAAGTCTTAAATTATCCCAGGCCCAACTAGTGTTCCAGTCCTAATGCCTTCAGGATAACATCCACATATCTTTCCTCTGCTTATAAGGCCCACTGTGCATGATCCCATATCTAGAAGCCCTACATCTGCCCAGTGTATCTCACTTGGAAAGGAAAAAAACTGTGTCTAGGGCATTGCACCCTCAGAGATACAGTCTGCCCATACAGAGAAAATGGGGGCATTCATTACGCTGCCACCATCATTCTTCAGACTGAGAAAGTTTTTAAAAAGGGCCCTTTATGCAGAAAATGCTCTATGACCTTATGTGGCGATGAGCCTCAACGCTAAAGTAGATATGGGGGACAAGAAGGCCAAGGAAAGCTCTCAGTGATTGTTTCATTAATAAGTCAGATATTAATCAGCAGGTCTCTAAATCCTTACAGTATTTGTAAATCCTCATTCCTGATATTGCCAGACTCCTTCTGCATCCCCGTGGTCACAAAAGTTTAACGCTCTAGTTTCTCAACCTTAAGACTATGGGTCTTTTGGACAAGATAATTCTTTGTGGTGGAGGGCTGTCTTGTGCACTGTAGGATATTTACAGCATTTCTGGCCTCTCCCTTTAGATGCCAGTAGCATAAAACCCCTCACAGTTGTGACAGCCAAAACGGTCTCCAGATATTGCCAAATGTCCCCTGAGGGAGCAAAATCACCTTGGATGGAGAGTCACTGCCCTAAGGGAAAAGATGCTGTGTGCTTAAGTTCATGACAGGAAGTCTGAAAGAAAGAACCCTTAAGGGACAGAGTTGGGAGTGACCTTAGTCAAAGCAGAACAATTCCCCAGGGATGGTGGCAAATGGAGGAAGCCGGCCTGAGCCCCTGAAGGCTTAAGATCAGAGCCAGCAGTGAAGAGTGCATGTGATGTACAGAACAATTTCTCTATAGTCACGCAAAATCATTGCATTCCTCAGGATGCATCCTGTGTTGACAATCTCATCTCTTTGCACATAACTTTTCTCTGCGCGAAATATCCTATGTCATCTTTAAGTGGCTGTTTAAGGCCTACTGGCAGAACAGGAAGTAGAGGTGATAAAGATTGGGGATGGTAGTCTGGGGCACGAACCCGTGTCCCCTGCATCGGCAGGCGGACTCTCAACCACTGCACCACCAGGGAAGCCCTAGGATATACTTTTAAGGTAAATAAATATTTCTTCTATTTGCATTTTAAGTTCTGGAAATAACTAAAAGCAAAAATAATTGACGCATCAGTCTCTAACCTAGCTGACTTCAGAGAGGTTATAAATGGATATGTATGCTAATTTCATTCCCTGCTGAAAATATGTATTTTCTATGAAACTATATTTTAACTAAAAAATTCCAGTTTAGAGTGTTAATACATTGAATATACAAAACAGCAGGTACCACTGATTTAGACTAAAAACACACACACACAAACTGGAAAAGAAAATGAGATTAAAAGTTGAAATGTGTTTGATTAAAGTAACATTTGATTCTACTGATGTTGTAATTTCACCCCAGGCCCAACAGTATAAAACTCACCATACATTCGTGATAATTTTATGTAGCGCTGAGGCCTTCCTTTATAGACAATGGCATGCAGACATTTAGGAATGATGGAATGAGTTTATGAACCAATCAAATAGAAATGCTTTGTGGTTTCTTTCTCTTGAACTCGTAACAAGGTTTGCTGTAACAGCATTTATTCCCGGGCTTTGCATTCTATAAGGGGCGCTTTGTTGATTGACTATAGGAATGATTTCAGACACTGCTTGTGAGTTTTCACAAGAGAAGTCTGATTAATTATTATAAGATAGAAACATGGTTCTTAAGTGACATCACTTTCCTCAGACATGTTTATGGCACGTCGCCACCACTTACTGTCTCCCCGGCAGAGCAGAGGCCCTAGTTTATAGGCTGCTGCTGAATGTGGTCGACCGGTGTCTGTGATCACAATCTTAGTTACTGGCAGATGTTCTTTATAAGAAAGGAATCCCGTGTCATTGGTCCTAAAAAACAGTAACAACAGCGAGATTCTTAAAATTATTCTGATGAACATAGTTATAAAGTAAACAATAGTCCTTATTGCATTTCAAAGCCAAGATGTTCTGAGCTACATTTGCACACACAGAAGAGTCAGGATCAAATTACTCATCTGAGAATGGAAAAATATGGCAACATTTTAGTGTCCCTTGCAGACGGAGTGTAGTTGGTGATTTTTAAACTCTGTTGGCCATTTTCTACCTTTTAAATGAGATGGTTAATCCACTGCCATTTAGTGTAATAATTGGTGGTGTGTTTCCAGGTCTACCGTTCTGGTATTTGTTTCTTATTTTTTTCCCACAGGATATCTTGTATTTTTGCTCCCCCTTTCATGCCTCCTCTTGGTTTACTTCATATTGTTTTGCATTCGATTTTACTTTTTTACTCACCCTTTAGCTATATGACTGTTTATTGTATTTTAATATTTTCTTTATAGATTATAAGACGCATCCTTAATCCACCACAGTCTACTTATATTTTATGTTGTATTACTTAATATAAAATGTCAGAAGCCTACCATTGGATAATTTTTAACATCCTTCCCTACATAAACACCTGTTCTTTGTGCTACGGTTGTAATAATATATTTTAAATCCAGATGTTATAAACTTTATAATTTAATTTACCTAATCAAGAGAAAAATTTAAACACTGGCTTTTACGTTTACTGACATATTCATGATTTCCAGTGTCCCTCATTCCTTCCTGAAGATCTGTGTTTTAATCCGGTGTTAGTTCTGTTTAACCTGAAGAATTTCCATCAGTATTTCTTACGGTACAGTTGTGTTGACAACAGATTCTCTCAGCATTTGTTTAATCTGAACAGGAATTTACTTTACCTTCATTTGTGAAATGTATTTTCGTCCTGTAGAGAATTCTGGGTTGACAGTGCTTCCTCTTCCAGCACACTAAGGGTATCATTCCATTGTCTTCTGACCTGTGCTCCTGATGAGAGGTCAGCCTTCATTTGTATCCTTATTCCCCTGTATGGAATGTCTTCTACCAGATTCACCCAAACTGGCTACTTTGAAAACATTCATCTTTATCACTGGTTTTTGGCAACGTGAACAACAAACCCAGGTGTGTTTTTCTCGGGTTTTTATTCTGCTTGAGATCTTCTGAGTTTCTGGAATCCATACACTGAAGTTGTACTAGTTATCTACTATGGCATAACAAATTATCCCAGAACGCAGTGACTTAAAACACGACATTTTACGGTCTATGATTCTTCTGATTTATGATCCTCTGTCTCAGGGTCTCTCCCAAGGCTATACTCAAAGTGTTGGCAAGGACTGCAATCAGCTCAGTACTTGAGTGGGGAAGGCTCTGTTTCCAAGCTCACCCTGTGGCTGCTGGCGGTTGGACTGACAGCCTCAGTTATTCACTGGCTGTTGGTTGAAGGCTACCCTCAATTCTTTGTCCACGAGAGCTCACGACATGGCAGATTGCTATACTGAAACAAGAAGGCTAGAAGACGCAGAGAATTTTGAGCAAGTCAGAAGTCACAGTCTTCTGTAACCCAACCTCTGAAGTGACATCTCATCACCTTTATCATATTCTGTTCTTAAAAGCAAGTCACAAGGTCCATGTGACATACAAGAGAAGGAAATTACACAATGGTGTGAACAACAGGCAGTGTGGAAAATCGGGGGCCATCTTGGGGGCTTGCTTCCAGAGATACTTATTAAGCAAATCTGAGAAATTTTCAGCCATAGTTTCATCAAATATATATATATATATGGCTTCATTTTATTTCCTGCCCTTCTGGGACTCCAATTTCTTGCCTGTTAAATCATTGATATTTTCCCACAAGCCACAAAGGGTCTGTCAATGCTTCTCTCAATCTTTTTTTTTTTCCTGTGTTCTTCAGACTGAATGATTTCTACTTATGTACCTTCAGGTTTACTGAAGATTCCTTTTGCTATTTCCCATAAAAGCTGAAGTCTATCCAGTGAATATTTTACTTCTGATGATGTTGTACTTTTCTGTTCTAAAATCTACATTTGCTTCGTTTTTTCTTTTCTTTTCTTCTTTTTTTGGCAGCGTTGGGTCTTTGTTGCTGTGCGCGGGCTTTCTCTAGTTGCAGTGAGCAGGGGCTACTCTTCGTTGCAGTGCATGGGCTTCTCACTGTGGTGACTTCTCTTGTTGTGGAGCATGGGCTCTAGGTACATGGGCTTCAATGGTTGCCACACACGGGCTCAGGACGTGTGGCACACGGGCCTTAGAGCGCGCAGGCTTCTGTAGTTGTGGTGTGCGGGCTCGGGAGCTCTGTGGCACGAGGGATCTTCCCAGACCAGGGATCGAACCCATGTCCCCTGCGTTGGCAGGCAGGTTCTTAACCACTGCACCACAAGAGAAGTCCCTACATTTGCTTCTTTAATAAAGTTCTCATTTATCTGCTTAGAATACCCTTTGTTCACTTGTGATTATTTTTACCTTCAATTCTTCATATGTTTTTTAACAGTTGCTTTAAAGTTTTTGCCTGCTGATCAAACACCTGTGTCCCAGGGCCTGTTCCTAATGGTACTTTTATTTTCTTGACTTTGGATCAAAGTCTACTCTTTTTAGGAATAAGCAATAATTGTTATAATATTCTGGATATTATGGGTGATACATTGTAGAGACTCTGGATTCTGTTATCATTCTCTGAAGACTTCTTTTGTTTTCACAAGCAGTTAAATCACAACCTTATCACAATAATGGAGGTTTTACTTCATCAGGGTGGGCCTGTGTCAGTTTCACTTGTAGTTTTCAATCATACTCAGTTCTTGGACATCCTCTTTGCTGTAAAAGGCAGTGGACCTTCTGTCATTTCTATGGAAAGATGAGGGCTTTACAAAGCCCATCTCAATTAATGAGACTTAAGCTCTAAATTCTCTCTCTCCTCGGGTGGTTGCTGCTGAAATTCCTGTGTGGCTTGTTCACTTTCCCAGCTGCATCTCTCTGCTTGGTTCCTAGAAATCTCCCCTGTGCATGTGCAGCTCAAGGGTCAGGGGTCTGAGAGGAGTTGATATAGTGGTCTCCCCTTAAGTGGTTTTCTCCTTTCTGACATGTCCAGAAATCAATTTCTAGTCATTCTGGCTGCTCTGAACTTTCCTCTGATACCCCCCGCCAAAAAAAATCTAGTATTCTCTTTGAGTTCTAGCCACTCCATGGTAGGCGGTCTGGTGAGTAGCCCCAAGGAAAAGGCACATAAACATAAATCTCACCCACTCAAGTTCCCTTCTTTTAAGGTTTGAAGGCTCCCAACCCTGGTAGTTTCTGCCTACATTTGGTTATTCTCCACTTGCTACAAGTAGGTGTTTTTAATAAATAGTTTTCCTGGGATTACAAATGTTATCTGGGGTTAGGTTAGTTCTATGCAAGCTACTTAAGCATAAGCAGAATTTAATATGAAAAATTTCAAAGTCTTATTTTTAAAAATTATTTTTGATGAATAAAATGTCATGCAGACATTGGAGAGTTATTGGTGATTAGATTAGTTTAAAATTTTTTTATTCACATTTAAAAATACTTATTACTGTGTGGGCATTTTCTGTGAAGGCAGAGAGAAGAAAAAAAAAAAGTAACTCCCAAAGGAGTAGAAATTTTGAAAAATCTTGAGTAAGAGAGACAATATTCTTCATACTGAACATATAACAATAAGAGTATAATCAATGACTCCATATAGAGGCCTCCTTTAGGGTATTCTAAAATAATCTGGTTTTTGATATAACAGTCTTTGATGTTTGACAAATGAATAAATGGGATATTTCAAGCTCGATTTTCAAATCCCTAAATATTATAGATTTCCTTTTTCAAAATATGATAAATGGAATATTAGTTTTTCATAGCATAGTGTATCCTTTAAGAAAATAAAAGAGCTACACGTTTAAATAATTGTGGGAAATTCTAAGTTTATATATTTAAAGGTTTTATAGGCAGATTATTGAAGAGATGTGTTAGTAATTAAAGGCTGTAAATATATTTTGAGAATAATATAATTCTTAATTATACTTAATTTTAAAGAGAATGATAATTGAATTAAAATGAAAAGCAGACATGAAACAGATGCCTCTGTTTCATCATATTACAGAAATAAAAGGTGTATGACTCATGATCCATTACCAAAAAATTCAAATGAAAAGACAGTGATCTTACCATTTAGAATTCAGGTTGTAATACATTTCATCAAAACGTACCTTTAATTTCTTCACTGTACTACCTCGTTTAGTATCTGCCTACTTATATATGTTTTGAGTGACTCATTTAAAAAAATGATAAACTTGATTTTGCATAAGGAAATCATATGGAAATCACCATTCATTCCGGTCAGCATCACAGTTGCAGTAATATTGAGAATCAATGCAGTTCCCCTCTAATCCACAAGTACATTTTTGAGGATCAGGTAAAGAACCTCCCCAGTAAGTTTGTGTTTCATTGGTTCTTCCAACCCACCAGCTCAGAGGGGTTCCATCTGAAAGACAAAGGTGAGAAATGTGACATCTGTTCTATACCCCAACCCTTCCATCCAGTATAATTCCCTCCTTCCCAAGTCATTAAAAAGAATGAACGGAGAAAGATTGATTTGATGTAGTGATATTCCCAACACTGTAATTGATGGCATTTCCTTAAGCAAGTTTTTAAAAAAACATTTCATTATTTAAGCTTAAGTGATTGATATATTTTTCTTTGAGTAGAAAAGAAACCAGCAGTTCCTATTTAATTCAGGCATAATAGTAAAAATAAATGTATTGAGAGCAAATCACACATGTAATTTTGTTAAAAATAATTTTTTGAAACAAGAAGGCATCAAATTATAAACCACAGTAATTAACATATGAGAAACAAAATTGATTTGAGATCATGAAATGCCCATTAAAACATTATGAAATGCTATGTAAAGTTAGTGATTTATCTCAATATATTTATTGGCTAAAAATAAACTAGGTGTTTATTAAACATTAGGCATATTACAGCATTCCCTTGTTATGATTTAAGATATGTTTGAAAGTGTATATTTTTTCTTCCATTTACTGGCTTGGCTACTTATTTGAAGACTACAGAAATAACACTGAGAGATCTTTACGCCTGAAGCAGATACTCCACTCAAAAACAAAGTTTCCCTTAACCAAATGCATTTATCTCTATGATGAATGTTCAGCGACCAGCTCCTTCACAGAGCTAAGACTAAACATGATGCCAAGGAACTAGAGCAAAGAATAGACAGAACATTTAGATGCGGCATGCAGGCAATCTGTCTTAGGGAAACAACAAGTTAGAGAGGAAAACTCATAGTCACTTGAGAATCACGGCATGAGAAGAAGGTGACATCAAATCAGTCAGCTCCTCAAAGGTGCTTGATCATTTTTCCATTGACTTACAAACCTTTTAAGTTGCTGCCATTAGCCCTACTTTTACTAATTTCTCCCTTACTTACAAATGCCAAACCTCATAAAAACTTATTATTAAATTGGACCTGTGCTGATGCAAACAACCTCTCTCGCAGCGTTACTACACATTCCTGTCCACTATGCCGGGAAAACAAGGAGTTGTTGGAAGCTTGTGTTATGCGTTAATTAATATCAAGAATCTTCATCTTCTTTAATTGCATGATTAACTGATCAACTGAAGGCGAAACCTGCTTGAAGCATTTAGTAGATCTATTTCAACATACTGCTTAAAACGTTATGTGTTCATAGATTTAAAAAAATAAATCATTATTCCTAAATACTGAATAATATTTTCGCATCTAAATTTGCTATCTCCCTGGCACTTCCCTCGTGGTTCAGTGGTAAAGAATCCACCTTCTGATGCAGGGGACGCGGGTTCGATCCCTGGTCAGGGAACTAAGATTCCACATGCTGTGGGGCAACTAAGCCTGCACGCCACAACTATTGAGCTCGTGTGCCTCAACTAGAGAGCCTGTGTGCCACAAACTACAGAGCCCACACACTCTGAAACCCACACCACAACTACAGAGCCCAGGAGCCCTGGAGCCTGCGTGCCACAACTAGAGAGAGAAAATCCGCACACCACAACTAGAGAGAAGCCTGTGTGCTGCAACAAAAGAGCCTGCGCCGCAACGAAAGATCCCGCGTGCCTCAACAAAGATCCAGCGTGCCGTAACTAAGACCCGACACAGCCAAAAATAAATAAGTAAATAAATTTGCTATTTTCCCTACAAATAGAAACCACTTAATGTTTTAAAGATACCAAATACCTTCAGTTTCCTCCAAGACTTTTTGAAGTGTCCTAAAGAATTTACATAAGTATAAGGAAGAATTAAGAAAAACATGAAAAAATTTTAAAGTTGAAATTAAAATGATAAAGTATCAGAGATCATGGTAGATCATTTCTATTCTCAGAGTTAAAATCCCAAATGGCTTGAGTATTCATATTGAGCATCCTTCCAGTGTGCTGAGCTGCAGACCCACAGGTTGCCGGAAACATTTTCATATACATTTAACTTGATTCATCCACAATTATGGCACCATTATTACTTGAAGCTGCTATATTCTCAAGATCTGAAACTTTAAATTTAACTTGTCTGACACCACCTTCCTGATCTTCCCCGTACATTTCTTACTGTGACCTCCAAATCCAAACTGTTCCCTCTTTTCCACCTCAAATCCATTCTACATGAATTCTAGCGTCACAGACCTGAGGAAACTCTGTGTATTTAACAGTTATCCTCATCATCTGTTCTACAGCCTTCTAGAGTTTACTATTCTCTTTACTAGTGGTTGCCAAACACCTGGGAATCCTTCACACTCCTTGTTGTCCCCTTGACTTCGTGTGGTGCTCGCTCACTAACATTCTTGGGGATTCCGTGTTCTGGTTCTTTTAGAGTTTGACTCATTTGTGATTTTGATGATTGTCTTTCCTTTCCTTTCTTCTCTAGTTAAGCAACTCAGTTCATTTTGTTCCATCACATTCATTTTCCCTTCTAAAATTATGGTTCTCATTCTTCTTAGAATACACTTCTGTACTTGCTTACCTACTTTTCTTTTTTAGATTCCAATATCAATATTCACTAATAATGAACAATCAGCTGCATACTGAACTGGTAGGTTCACTATAACCACGACGCACTGGAGAGCTGGGAAGAGAGGAGCTCACTTCATGCACTTTGTATGTGTTATGCCACCCAGCCACGACCACGCCCCCCTGAGGTTGGTATGATTGGGCCCAATTCAGTGACGAGAAAACAAAGACTGAGAAAGACTCTTCTATCCAAGTTCTGTACCTAATCAACAAGGGACCTGGACCTTGAATCCAGATCTCTCTCCCCACCTCTAAATCCTATGCTCTTTGTACTACAACTGTCTGATGGTCAGTCTCAGATGGGATTGGGGTTTCAGGGGGTTAAGATTTGAGGGGATACCAGCAAGATGAGAAGAGTTAGGAGGGGTTAAGAGGCTGAATGAGAACATTCTGAAAAAGAAGGAGGAGGAAAAGTTGGAAGAGGGAGTGGAACTCAGGCATATGGGAGAAAATGATCAGACTGGATTAAGTGGGTGGACAAGTAAATAGGATTGGGGCTTAACTGGAAACAAAAGATTCAAAGGTCATACCAGGAGTTCAAAATTTTTCTGCGTGACCCACATAACACATGATATTCACATATGAAACACATTTCATTTTAAAGTTCTTGTCATTCTGTCTGGAACGCCAACCTCGCTTAAGACGACAAATGAGAGGGAACAAAGCAGCTTTATTTTGCAGGTGTCTTAGAATCTTCTCTGACTGCTGAAGAAAAATACACCTGATTACTGCTGCTAGAAAACAGTGTGCTGGGGAGCGGCATGAAGGTTCATAGGCAAGTGAGTCCAGAATACGCAGCTGAGGCGTCCAGATGGAAGAGTCCGTACTGGACGGAAGAGCTAGGAAGGCACTGGAGCTTCTTAAACAGTAAAGTGTTGTGATGGAAGCAGTGTGTTTCTTACAGGTGAATTCTCTTCATGAAGATTAATCTTTTGGATGATACAGTGGGTGGGCAGGAGATACGGACTGATGACCGGCTGAGAGGCCAGTAGGAAAGATCTTGCAGTAACTTCATATATTAGGTCATTAAAGCCCGCACTAAGGCAGAGCTGGTGGGACTCGAGATATTGTCACATAATGAGATGCTCTAAAGGGAGAAAACACAAGACCAGAACTATAATTTAGGAGGAGACTGGTTATTAAAAGTAGAGTAAAAGAAAGAGTTAAACATGGTTTTCTGATTCCTCTTTGAGCTGCTGAAAAAAAAAAAAAACTGTTTCTAGCAGACTGTTCTAATTTTCAGTTATACCCAGAGGGTAACTGTCAACAACCCGTGAAAGAGTCACACAGAATAGTCACTTTCAGAAAACGAATTCATATTTTTATTAACCCTTTTCCATGGTAAAAACCAACCGTATGTGTCACTTGCCCTTTATGAGGGATCAACACCGCGCATTCATCGAGTGTCAGAACAAAGCCCTTTTCTGTGCAGTTCTCTGATTAAGGGCAGGCAGAGACTCTAAAGACAATCAAGGCTTTGAACAAAGCTCAGTGTGAACTGACCTTGTTCTCTTCTTCAGACAACAGCATCTCTGTGACTTCCAGACTGCGACACGTTTGCTAAAGACACAGGGAGCACACACACTAGGCGGCTCTAGGCCTCCATCTTGGCCGACTTAAACTCCGCAGGAGCTGGTTAAGTAAAACATACTGTGCGACGTGTGTAGGGGGACAAACGCCCCAATGTACTTACCTTCCTTATTTACAAGTCGTGACTTCTTGCAGTAGTAGGTCAGCTCCTGTTCACAGTGCTCCGCACGGTTAACTGTGGCCTGCAGTTGCTCCATGCTGGCCACGTATTCGAAAAATCCAGCATAGGGGTTCTCTGGATTGGTACCGCGGACTCTTGTTACCTCGGAGCCATTGTGCTGGATGATGGTCCACGCAGTTTCTTGTATGCAGAAATGGGGGAAGAAAGAGAGGAGACCATCACTAGTCTGCAAAAGTTAAAATAAATAAAGAAAATCAAAATCACCTTTTATCTGAGTCAAAGTTTTCTAGTCATCAAACCTCTCTGAGAGGTAGAATCAACACAAATGGATTCTTAAAACTTTTAAATTATACTAAAGTGACTTTTTTCCCTGAAATTTATACGATTGCCACGCATTTGCAGCGTTTTTATTCTACTTTTTCATATAATTCAGCCAGAAAATATTCATGGTGAAAAATGTTAAGAAAACTGATTATTAAAATTTGTGGTGCATTTCATCAAATCTGACATTCTGCTTTTAGAAGATGTGTCATTATTTTTCGATTGTTAACGCATCCTGAATTCAGAGATGCTACAATATGAAAAAAAAATGTATCCTTGAATTTGTAAAATATTTTAAATGACATAACGTAAACAATGACTTTTCTAGTCTTATCGTATCCTGCCAGCAAAAAGAAAGTCAAACTTTTATGGCCCGTATATATACCTCCCTTCAGACAATTTTTAATTATGAGTGTACATGTATTTCTGTTTTACATCAAGTTTTGGATAGAGGATTTTTTCACAACATGGGAAAATGTACAAAATATTTAAGTGGGGAACGCAGGATACAAAACTATATATAATATGATTATGATACATACACAAACACACACATAAATATATATTCATCGGACACAGATGTTAGGAAATTACACCAGAAATACATCTATTTCTTTTAAAATCAAATCTGAAATATTCATCTTGGTATCATGTGATCTGCATAATTATGCAATGCAAATAGGAAGTTACTTTTTGTGTGTGTGTGTGGCACGCAGGCCTCTCACTGCTGTGGCCTCTCCCGTTGCGGAGCACAGGATCCGGACGCACAGCCTCAGCGGCCATGGCTCACGGGCCTAGCCGCTCTGCGGCATGTAGGATCTTCCCGGACCGGGGCACGAACCCGTGTCCCCTGAAGCAGCAGGCGGACTCTCAACCACTGCGCCACCAGGGAAGCCCCAGAAGTTACTTTTTTGAACATGCAGTACAGCATCAGCAACTCAACTAACACAAGAAATAATATATCTTTGAGTAGGTACTAGAGCTATCACTATTAGCACCTGAATGTCTGTAAACATTTCAATCATACTGATTACCAAAACTATTTAGATGAAACAAAAGTCCGACAAGGTTTGTAACAGAAGATGGCATATTGTATCTATCCTTCAACTTTCCCAGCAATAAATTTATTATATTTACTGTGACATACGCAGACCGAAGAACACATTAATCAAAAGGCCTCCGATTTAATAGGTGAGAAACAGATTGGAAGTTGTCAGAACTCTGCTATTAATGTGCTGTTAAATCACATAACTCTTCTGTATTAAGAAGAATATTCCAAATTGGAGGAAAAGAGTAGGTAGAAATCCCCGCCAGCCTCTTTTTAGCTAATACATTCACATGGACCAACGCAATCAAAACAAGAAATTTCAGTCCCACCCGTCTCCTGGTCATCAGAATTTTGAGTAGAGAGTTCTGTTAAGTAAATGAGACAGGAGGCAAATTTGACAGCCTTACTCCCCTCCACGCGTGGATCATTATTTTCCTCTGAAACAACAGCTGTTACTTTTATTTCCACCTTGCATTTCAGCTCACCAAAGCGCTTTAACAGTAAATTATTTTCCTTAAAGAGGACATGATATATAAGCTCATGAAATTAATTATGGATGACCAGACAGCAGTACAGTGGAGAGATCACCAGGAGACCTGAGCTGCAGATCTGTCATGTGTCTGTGCCCTTAAGAAAGTCAGGCGAAATCTCAGCCTCCATTTCCAAATTTGGAAAAAAAAAAAAAAAAAAGGGCAGAATATAGGGGGCAATATATTAAGTCTGAAATTCTATCATTTTAGCCACACAATCTTGACTATTAGAAATTTAAGATTATTAACCAGGCAAATCTGTTAGTCTAGCCTCTGTTGGACTCTGCTTTTATTATTCAGCAGAATGATTCATCTTTTCTTGTGGGGAATCAACGGCGTGCATGAAGCAGCTCATCTCCGGCTGAGAAGCTGCTGAAAGAGCAGGACAATAAACCTCCTTGAAACCTTTGTCTCTTTGCTTTTTGGGTCACCCTGAGAGGGACTTCCCTATCGCTTAGCGTCCACTGGGTCATGAAGAACACATTGTGTTCTTGTAAGGTCTCTTAAGGTATTGTAAGAAACCCAAGGCCATAGTGCATGACAGCTGTTAAAGGGCTGCTCATAGAAATGTTTCCTTTTGAAATTCTAAAATTTCCATATGATAGTTTCTGTAAGTGATTTCATTTTCTAGTATAAAGCGCTACAAGGAGGAAGTTACCCGGGATGCCGTGCTTATCAGATAATCAAGATGTCCAGGGCAAAGCAGAGACAATGAAAGCATCACAATGGATTCTGAGCAATGGAAATGAGAGCCCAGCATCCATGCTCCAAATCGCATGTGCTTTACTAATAGAGGAACGTCTGCAAACTATTATACTGTTCTTTCGGACATGATTGTGTTATCTGATATTTCTACAAATACCTATTTAGAAATTACAACTACAAAAAAAAGTAGCCTTCACAATGCATAATTTAGTATTTTGTGATTTAATCTATCGGTTTTTCCACTATTAAAAGACTGATAGGTTCTGATTTGCTAACTACACTGATAGGTTCTGATTTGCTAACTATAGTACCTCCGGCAAGTGGGCTTGGCAAGTGCTGAAAAAGACATTAGTCACTGAAGGAATAAACATGTGAATGAATAAAAACAAAGTACTGTCCAGACTAGAGCACAGCCTTCCAGGTTATCTGGTTGTGATTCTGTGGTGGCTCTGAGATTTTCATTGCCTCTTAACTATTTTAGAACTTTGTAAATAGAAGACATCTGATGCAACTGCAAAATAATGATAAGGCTGAAACTGTGAAGGGTATGAGACATCCCACTTGCAAGCTAACAAGTTATCTTGCCTTCTATACACATTGTATCTATTTATCTTTAACTCTCTCACTCTCTCTAGATGCAGTGAGTGCCAGATGCACCTAAGCCTACTGCAGTTGTACCACGAGAGAGGGACCCCCAAATTACAAGACTTGGAGCTTATAGAGGATGGCTGGCACATCTCCACCCTGACAAAGAGTGAGAGAGGAACTCTGGAATGCAACAAATCTCTGAGGAGAGGGCGGTCTAGTTCTTAGGTTTTACAATGTAGGTAAATATCTCTGGGGGAGATAAGCTTCAAATCCCTCCAGGGAAATCCACTATCTCTAAGACATATTTACATTAAATTATCCTTTAACACAGACTTCCAGGTTTTTTTTGCTATTTGTTTTGCTTAGCAACCAAGGCATTGTTTCCTGACAAGTAATTCTGTCTACAGACCAGGAAATTCAACCTGGTAGAGGTCCATGGGCTCCTCCACTAGGGAAGAAGCCAGTTTTGCCTCCCTTGGCCCAGTCACTTCAGCATTACTGATGAATGGATATGTCTGTTCTTTGAATCCTCTTTGAACTGACTGTAACATCTTACCAGTTTCCTCAGGAATAAGGTTAAAAACATTAAACAAGATCTTCAAAACGTGATTTTTAGCTTTTATTTTCCTATCTGTGTGAGTGTCGTGATGTCATTTTTTGGAAAATTATCCTTTACCAAGTGCAAAGAGAGTTGTCAAGGTAAGGAAACACAGGGAAATAAGAAGAGACAGCAGAAAATCTATGAAATTAATATATATACTAAAACATTGAAAGGCAGTTTGGGTTTACTGGTGTCTCTCCCTGAAAGTGATTTCTAACATATAGATTGTATGTAAAGCAACTGAGTGATTAAGAACTTGATTTATCTTGGGCTGACTGCTGTTTTCTAGTGTGATAACAGTGTAAAGAAAAAACATGCTGTTTAAGCAACACAGTTGCAGAGTATGTGTTCCTTCAGGATTAATAGCTGCGGGTGATAGAGGTGATAAAGACTGTAAGAGTGGGTAGGAAGTGCTATGTTAAGGAAAGCTGGGAGATGAAAGAAAAGCTAGCATCCTGGAGCAAAACATGATGTAAACAAGGCTGCATTTGAATAACGATAGTGAGTTATTAACTCTCATAGCTATTAAGAAGGTCTTTACTATTGAAATCCCTAAAGTAAAGATAGTTTTGCTATTATGTCTTTTTTTTTTTTTAATAAATGTATTTATTTACTTTTGGCTGCGTTGGGTCTTTGTTGCGCGGGCTTTTCTCTAGTTGCAGCGAGTGGGGGCTACTCTTTGTTGCGGCGTGCGGGCTTCTCATTGTGGTGGCCTCTCTTGTTGTGGAGCATGGGCTCTAGGCACGTGGGCTCAGTAGTTGTGGCCCGCGGGCTCTAGAGGACAGGCTTACTAATTGCGGTGCCCGGGCTTAGTTGCTCTGAGGCATGTGGGATCTTCCCAGAACAGGGCTCCAACCCGTATCCCCTGCATTGGCAGGTGGCTTCTTAACCACTGTACCACCAGGGAAGTCTTAACACTCTCCAGACTTCTCATGAAAGGGTCTCAGGGGCCCCTATCTCAGAATCACATGGGGAGCTTGGATTTAATAGAGTAGATCTTGGTCTCTAAACTTACTGAGACAGTGAAACTAAATCCAGGAGTCTTGGTAGTGGGGCACTGGGAAAAGGTGACTTTAAACCATAGAATTAGGGATTCCCTGGTGGCGCAGTCGTTGGGAGTCTGCCTGCTAATACAGGGGACACGGGTTCGAGCCCTGGTCTGGGAGGATCTCGCATGCCGCGGAGCGGCTAGGCCTGTGAGCCACAACTGCTGAGCCTGTGCGTCTGGAGCCTGTGCTCCGCAACAGGAGGGGCCGTGATAGTGAGAGGCCCGCGCACCGCGATTAAGAGTGGCCCCCGCTTGCCACAACTAGAAAAAGCACTTGCACAGAAACGAAGACCCAACACAGCAAAAATAAATAAATTAATAAAAAATAAGGAATGATATTTTTAAAAAAAACATAATTATTTTCACAAAAGTTAAAAAGCCACGGCTATACCTCTCAGCAATTTCTCTGTGCTGAAACAACTGTCCTTACAATACAATATTTGATGCTGAGACATTTCTTGAACATAAAACTATTTCTTTACAGAGAAAGCAATGGCTTTAGCATACAAGAAGAACAAAAAAGCCCTATACATTTCAACAGAGACGACCACTGGGATTCATATTATCCTAATTATTTTAAAATTATATTTAGAATATTCTGCTTAGAAAGAATTTTCAGTTTTTAACATATTTTAGGAAATTATCCATTCAAAAGGGATTGTCTTTTTATCTTTTAGCTTGTAATGCTTAAAGATATTTAAATCCCTGTGAAATCATATGTTGGACAGTAATTCTAGACTAAGAACTTTTTTTTTTTAGTTACACATTTGCAAGCTGCCAATTCAGCATTTTGTCTTGCCTTCATAATTGGTATACCTGATTTCTGTACCTTGAGGATATGTTATTGGCTACAGGCAATGAGACATTGGTAGAATGTAGTCTTTTCTAGTGGAAACATTTTCAGGCTAGGAGACGGGACCAAGGTTTGATGTCTTGATCTATCCCTAATGATATTCCTTAGTCTGCCTCTGTCAACCTCCTTGAGACTTGCTTTCCGCATTTGCAAAACCATAACAGCAAGCAAAGTTTCAAGTTATAATGTGCATTTTTCACGGGGCTGTTACACTCTGGGACTGTCACTTTCGTGTGAATATGTTTCAATATTCCGGAGCTTCTGAAGATACTTCCCTGTTTCCTAACTGGATTATCTGTGTCTCTGTCCACTGCTTGCTCTTCAAATGGCCTTAAGTTTTGTGAATATCCTCTTTTTCATCAATACTTTTTGATAATTTTGCTAAAGCACCTTTAACCTCTGTGTGTGTATATATACATAAATCTACTTCTTCGAATTGCAGAGTTGAGACTCAGGTAACTAAAATAGGCATATTAGTAATATGACAAGGTAAATGTTGATTTAATAGAAATGAAATAATTCATTCAATAAAATGAAATTAATAATTTCCCTACCATTTAGATGGTCATGAAAAATGTACATGGCCTATAAATCACTGAATTATTATGCGTAATAAACATAATGTAGGCATGCATGTATGTGTATACAGTCCATCCTCATTACCTGCAGATTCTCATCATTTGTGAATCTGCCTACTCACCAAAATTTATATGAATCCCAAAATCAGTTCTTGAGGTGCTCTTGTATGTCTGCAGACACAAAGCAAAAAAACCGAGTTGCCCAATATGAATTTCAGCTGCCCAGCTGAAGTTGAACAGAGCCACACTCTGACTCCTTGCTTCAGCTCTCATACTGTAAACACGTATCCTATTTGTGCCATGGTCTTTGTGCTTGGTGATTTCACTATTTAAAGTGGCCTCCAAGCATAGAGCTGACGAGCTGTCCAGGGTTCCCAAGCACAAGAAGGCTGTGATGTGCCTTCTGAGAACACATGTGATAGAAAAGCTTCCTTCAGGTAAGAGTTCTGGTGCTACTGGTTGTGAGTTCAATGTTAATGAATCAACAGTATGTGTTAAATAAGGTGTCTTTAGTCTGAAACACTAGTAAAACAAGGTTATATATTGATCAGTTGATGAGAATACTATGACCAGAGGCATGCAGGAACCTAATCTTACTGTAATTCCCTGGGAGCAATGGTTCAGTATTCACTAATTCAAGTGTCTGTGGTTACTTTACAGAACATTACTATCACAGATAATGAGAACTGTGTGTGTGTGTGTGTGTGTGTGTGTGTGTGTGTGTGTGTGTGTGTGTGATATTACTTAAAGCTTTAAAGATTACAGATACTTAGAGGCATCTGAATCGCAGAATCAAAACTTCATAAAGCATGTGCATATGAATAGTTCAGGGTGCTTTTGTGGGAACGCAGGATTCACAGGGATGCAGTGATAGACTGTTAAATCTCGCTCACAACACAAACAGAAAAAATCATTGTGTGTGTGTGTGTGTGTGTGTGTGTGTGTGTGTGTGTATGTGTGATATTACTTAAAGCTTTAAAGATTACAGATACTTAGAGGCATCTGAATCGCAGAATCAAAACTTCATAAAGCATGTGCATATGAATAGTTCAGGGTGCTTTTGTGGGAACGCAGGATTCACAGGGATGCAGTGATAGACTGTTAAATCTCGCTCACAACACAAACAGAAAAAATCAGAAAGTTATTTGACACTTAAATTCGTATCTTTCATTTGCAAAATTTTCCTTTTCTCTCTGTGAAGTCTTCTCACATTTATTATGTTCAATTCTCACATAATAGAGCGGGGTGTTCTCTAAAGTTTGAGAACCACAGGTCGAAAACAGCTACTCCCAAACCTGGGTGCACAAAAGCATCAAATGGGAAGATTTTTAAAAACACTGATTTTATCGTCTCACCCCAACCCTCCTGCCTCAGGGCACTACCTGGTAGTCGGTGCTGTGCCGACTGGGGAATTTCATTGAGGGGGAATTTCATTGAGGAGATAAACATGTGAGAGTCATCAGCTGTCTCAGGTTGCTTTGGCATTTGGAGCGGTGCTATGGTCTGAATGTTTGTGTCCCCCACTAAAATTCATACGTTGAATCACTAACCCCCAAAGGTAATGGTTTTAGTAGGTGGCACCTCTGGGAGGTCATGAGGTCAAGAGGGAGGAGCCCTCATGAATGGGATTAGTGCTCTTATAAAAAAGACCCCACAGAGCTCCTTCTATCATGTGAGGATACAAGAAGTCTGAAATCTGGAAGACAGCCCTCACCTGACAATGCTGGCACCATGACCTAGGACTTCCTATCCTCTAAAACTGTGAGAAATATTTCTATTGTTTATAAGCTACCCGGTCTGTGGCATTCTGCTACAAGACTAAACAGACTAAGACAGGTAGCGTCCTCAACGATGGTGACAGCAAACAGAAGCCACCTGGTTGTGTTATATGAAAAATCTCTAAGACACATTCTATAGTAATTTTCCCGAATATTTGTGGCCAAGGTTTTACCACTACCCTGCAGTTTTCAGAATTACACATTAATACAAAGGAACTGTTGCTCCCATATTCAACTGGCTTCTCAGTTCCACATTTGAATGTGTAACAGACATCTCCAACTCAAAATGTGTAAAACTGAGCTCGTTATCTTTCCCTTCAAACCTTCTCTGACCACATCTCAAATAATGGCAACTTAATCACTCCAATTTGCCCAAGCCAAAAATGTGGTGTTATTTTTTTGGTTCCTTTTGTTTTCTCATTCCTCACACATATTCAATGAGAAAATTTAATCTCTGTCCACCATCTACATTGTATCAACCAGTACAACCCACCATCTCCAGCTTTTCCCTGGATTCTTGCGTTACTCGAACCTGGTCTCCAAACAGACTTCCAAACTCCAATTATACATGTACATCTTATCTATATGTATGTACGTATTTGGTACACACACACACACACACACACACATTTTCTAACTCCTTTCTACCCCTGCTCCTAGATAGGCATTTCCCAACACAGGAGCAATCATGATTTTATTAAAGGGAGTCAGATTGCATCTACCATTGCTTAAAACTCTCCAATGTCTTCTGAGCTCATTCAGGGTAAAAACCAGAGACCTTACATGTCGTAAGGACCCATGACTCTTCCTCTCCTGCCCCCGTCCACTTGATTCCCTCTTGCTCTCCTACTACTCCCAGATTACTCACCATACTCCAGTCACACTTCATCTGCTGCTGTTTTCTGAACACACCTGGTGAGATCACCTCTCTCAGGACTTAGCACTTCCTATTTTCTCTGCCCGGAAGGCTCTTTCCCTAGATATTCACTGCCAGATTTTAAGTAGTAAATCCTCCTCTGCCAAGCCTCCTGCTTCAATTTCATATTTCCTTTTTTCTGCTTATTTTGCTCCATGAAATGCTGACTTCCTGACACAGCGCTATCCAATGTAAACTTTTTCCAATGATGGAATAGATGGCTATGGAGCAGTTAAAATGTGGCTAGTGAGACTGAGGAATTGGCTTTTAATTTAATCTTATTTTAATGAATTAACTCGAACTTGTAAAATTTGTTTCAAGTCATTTCGTTGTATTAATTAATTTTAATTAAATGTGAATCTAAATAGGCATTTGTTGCTAGTGGCCACTACACTGGACTGCATGATTCATCTAGAATCTATTTGTGTTTGACGGTGAAGGGATCAACAGTCTTTTTTACAATATTTACAGACAATTTTCCCCAGCACCACTTGTTGAAAAGACCATCTTTCCTTCACTGTTCATCAGTGCCACCTTTGCAATGAATCAACTATCCATATATGAGGGAGTCTGTTTATAGATTCTCTATGTTGCTTCATTGGTCTATTTGTTTATCCTTGTGTCAATTACATGCTGTTTTACTTAGCCTATCAATATAATGTCTATATTATATCTGGTAGAGTTGAGTCCTCCAACTTTACTCTTTAAGACTGATTTGGTTCTTCTTGTCCCTTCAAATTTACTGATAAATTGTAGAATCTGTTTGCCAATTTTCACCAAAAAAATTACACCAATGAACAAACACACTGCTGAAATTTTAATTAAGGTTTGCACTGAATCAATACCTAGTTGGGAAGAACTGACGTTTATACCACCGTATTGAGTTTTCCAATCAAGGAAACTTTCATATTTCTCCACTTATTTAGGATTTAATTTATCTAAAGAGTATTTTACACTTACCTGTATAAAAGTTGTACACATCTTTTTTAAGATTTATTACCATGTATTTGAGGTTTTTGATGCTACTGAAAATAGAATCTTCTAAAATTTCATTTTAATTGCTGGTATACAAAAATGAAATTAATTTTTACATTAACTTGATAGCTAGTGATCATCCTAACTTATAATAGTTAGTCTGTAGATTGTTGAGAATACTCTCAATACATAACCTGGCCATCTACAAATAATGAGAGTCATAGTTCTTCCTTTCCAGTACATATATCTTTCATTTCTTTCTCTTGCTTTATGGCACTGGCTAGGACCTCCAAAACAATGGTGAACAGAAGGATAATAGCAGGCATCTTTGTGTTAATGTTGGTAACAGGGGTAAAGTTTTCAATATTTCACAATAAACTGTGATATGTGCTGTAGGTTTTTTTATGGGTCCTCTTTAACAAATTAAGGAAATTTTCTTCTATTGGTAATTTACTGAGTTTTCATTTTCTCTTTATCATGAATGGATGTTGAATTTAATCAAACACATATTCCAAGACTATTAATTCCTCTTTAAGTTTATGTTAGTAAAGAATTCAAGAATAAAATTCATTTTTGCCCAAATTTAAAAAGAAAATATTTTCAAAGCTTTCATGTGTATGAATCTTTTTTCTTTTATTATTATTATTTAAAATATTTTTCCACTTTATGTTGGCAAAAATTGTATATATTTAAGGTATGTAATGTGATGGCTTCATATGAATATACATTGTGAAATGCTCACCATAATCAAGCTAATTAACATTCATTACCACGGTTGTTACATTTTTTTTTTTTTCATCCCCCTACTCCCCTCCCCTTGGGCAACCACTTGTTTGTTCTCTGTATCTGTGAGTCTGTTTCTCTTTTGTTATGCTTGTTCATTTGTTTTGTTTTCTAGATTCTACTTATAAGTGAAATCATATGGTGTGTATCAATCTTCTAAGAGGAATAAAGTCTATCCTTTTTGTTTTGGGACTTAATAAGATACATTTATTATTAGATGTTCTACACAGATACCACATGCATAGAAAATAATGACATTTTAAATCACCACCATTAAACTATTTTTTAAAGATTTACTTTAAGTTCTTCTACTGAACAATATACATTTTAATCAAGTTGCAAATTATGTCAACCTCTTACTTGTTTCATTTTAATTTTGTGTGTTTAAAATTTAACTATTAAATGAAAATTGATTAACTCACCAGTCATATTGCAATATAGAAGAAATGGTTCCAGGGGACCACTTCCATCTGCATCTATATAGTAAAATCCTGAAGTATTTCCTCTATGCTTATAGGCTTCACATGACTGCTCATAGATAGCTGTAAAAAAAAAAAAAAAAAGGATCATCATAAGTGAAATAGTATAAAATTAATTTCTTTAATTTTAATTTGGACACAGAATACTCCAAGTCTTGAAATTTGTATGTACATTACTGACCAGGAGAAAAGGTAACACACACTTTAAAACAAAACTCATTTTTTAAGTTATTATGGTTGAAAGAAGGTTAGATAGAAAAAAGGAAGAATGAGATTGTATTTTATGGCATTTCTTTTTATGATTAAAGGAATATGAGAATAAAAATTTAGTTCATTTTTACATTAGGTAAAACAACAAAGGAGATGGTAGGTGTTTTAAATGTTAAGATCCTTATAAGTATAATGTGACTTCCATTTTGGACATGCATCCAAATGGATCTTTTGACAACCATTCTGGAATTTCTAATTCTAGTATCACCTTGTAATAACCTAACATGTGAAGCACAACAGTGTAATCTCCTTAAATAATCTGCTGTTATTCAAAAATTATGCAATAGAAAAGTTTTAAATCATGCTTTAACTAGTCTCCTTTCTCACATAAAATTATCTATAGGTAAAATCCTTTTCTCCATAAAACAAATACGATTTACAAAGCTTCTCGTGAATAATTTAAAAAGTAATTTACATAAGAAACTTTCTCTAATGCTCTGTAATGAGAATTTAAGACAATTAAAATTCAAAGCAGAAGAAATATAAAATATATGCCCTCAAGTGGTCTCAGTGTGTTTTGATCCATAATTGGATGTTTTTACTTACACAATTATATATTTGCCATGTACAAGGTTTGATATTAACAACTGTATATGATGCACTCATCGCATTGAACACTTGGCCAAATGTAATGGTGATTTCCATCAAGCTTTTAATTTTGTGAAATGAGAAATAAACCATCCCCTGAATATCATTCTGTGATCTATTCTAAATTTTCAAAATTATGTTAATGAGTTTTTAGATCATATGAAATAATGTAACTAATTTTCTCAATGTTACAGAGATTTCAGATAATCATACATATTTACTTCTCTACTCCTCCACGGTTTCTTGGTTTTATTTTATTGCTATTGTATATTACACAGACAGAAATATAAGATGGATTGGTTTCTAGTCACATTTGTATTTTGTGCAGTGAAGTGGGCATATGAAAATGGTTCATTTATATATTACTATATATACTATTACTATACGCGCATATATGCGTTGATAAATTCTTTGAAAGAGGCTGGGATATAAACATAACTTTGCAGAGAGGGCTGGTATTAGAAAGGACACAATTGCATGAGGGTAACTGGGAGTACTTTTGCTTTATGTGTATTACTTGGCTTTTTATAACATGACTGTTTAACATATTATTTTCTAGTAAAACCTTTTAAAAGACTCCCATCACTCACCCTCCCTCAACTCAGGCTAACGATACTGATGGCTTCATTATAATTGGGTTTGTCATCCTGGCCCCATTTCCCAGAATGGTCATTGGCAAAACCCTTCGGCTCCTTTACACTACCTGCTCAAGAACCTAATGAGTTAACTCAATGATTGGATCACATTGTGGGCCACAGATGAAAATACGTTATTTATTCACCGTCTGATTTTTTTGGCTCAGAGATGTTTGTGTTTATATTTAGATTTGGTCATTGATAACAGTTGAAAATAAACAAATAGTCAATTAAAACACATTCTATTAGCTTTCTGTTTTGAGTTAGTTACTACAATTGGGATGATACCAGATATGAAGAATTAAAATACACCGTCCCTTTGCTGCTGGTGACTTGGGACAAGTAACTTGGCCCTGGCTTGAGGGACAGCAGGCGTTCTTCCTGTTCTTATGAGGCACTCCAACCCACACAAGCTGATGCCCCAGGAAAGACTGGCTGCAGTGGTGAAGGCACAAGGGTGAGGCCAGAAGGTCCCGCTGCCCCTGCTCACGCCCTCTCCAGCCCTGAGTGATGACTTCTGAGAGTCCCTTGTGGAGGCTCCAGGGGTGGGAGCTCAGGATTCCAATCTCAACTCCAGCAGGAGTACAAAGCAGTGCACAGTGAAGAGACGAGAGTGGGACTGCACGTAGCGCCCTTGCCTGAAGTCATGGCTACGGGCCAATAGTACTGAGAGTTAAGCTGCTCAGCAATGTCAGCAACAATATGAAAAAATGGGAAGGAAAATATGGGCATTTGGGTCTCCCCATCCCACGTCCTGAACAAGTAGACAAGAAAATGACATGAGTCTTACGACACATGCGAAACTTTCCACCAGGAAAAAAATGAACAGCTTCTAACACAGGAAAAGAGTATTTGGTTGTGGTCCCAGCCTCTGGAGCACAATTGCAAGCGCTCACATTCTCACTGTGCCTCAACTATTTCAGGAGCTTCTGGGCATGGTGATTAATCTCTCCCTGTAACCTAGTAAACTAGGGATAATAACAATGACTACACCCACCTAGCAAGGTGGTCATCAGAATTAAATAAGTTGGGACATGTAAAATACTAGAGCAGTACCTGGCATTTAGAAAATACTCAGTAAAATTAACTATTATGATTAATTCCATTTCTACCATCCTTATTCTCATCATCCTTATTAATGGAGTTGCAAGAGAACTGAAGGATCACCTATTCTGCACTGCATTTTATGCTTATCCTTAGCTACCTTTGTTTTCTACACGTGTTTTCCCCTTACCAGCCCTCTTATTCTTTTCTGTCTTGCTTTATTTTATATGCTTCTGTAAGCTACCTTGACTACTTTATGAAAAGAAGTGTGGACTAAAAATAAACTAGAAATCAACTGAATGCTAATAAGATCCAGGGTTGTACACACATGGACATATATACACACAACAACAACAAAAAAGGGAAATAAATAAGGGAATCAGGACAGAGGCAAGAACCACAGGTGTGTGTGGCTTACAGTTGTGGCAAGTTGCTCCCCTGTATCCAGTGTTTGTACAGTTGCAGTGAAAGGTGTCCCAGGTCTGGGAACATTGACCACCGTGTTCGCAATAGTTGGGCAAACACCTAAAAGAAGGTGCAGATACAATTACTACTATTCATTTTGAGAAATCACAAAATACTGCCGATTTATACATGATCATGTGAAAGAATAATGTCAA
Organism: Neophocaena asiaeorientalis asiaeorientalis; assembly: GCF_003031525.2. Lineage (NCBI taxonomy): Eukaryota > Metazoa > Chordata > Mammalia > Artiodactyla > Phocoenidae > Neophocaena > Neophocaena asiaeorientalis. The sequence goes on along the minus strand of NW_020185335.1, from coordinate 4,859,403 downwards.
CAGTAACCTAACGAGTAAATACCGCGTGACTAATGGTCATTCCATTTGTCGTTATGGTACCTTAATCACAAAACTAAACCTTAGATCAATAAATTCATCAGGTTTCAACCAATTCTCAGGTAGCTGTGACTGCTTAATTTTCAACATGTCGTACTATATCATAGCCCTTTCTTTTCCCTAGTGACATAACACTAATTCAATATGTTGTCAGAAACATCAATAGTTTACATAAAATAACAACATTTAATCATACTGATTTACTATACTGAATATTTAAAGGAAGAGGGAATAAAGAAGAGAGAAGGAAAGAAGGAAGTGGGAGGGAGGAACATCTCTATTCACTTGGTGTATACATCCAGGAATGCTGAAGATGTACAGTAGAGATGCGCAAACTCCAAGCAGTGGGTCAGGGTGCATCAGGATGCTGCATCAAAATCATAGGGGCTCCCAGGATACCTTAAATTTTTAAGAGAAATACAGCCATACTCGACATCTGTCCAGCACTGTGCAACTTATTAGCTTGAGGTAGTTAAATTTTAACATTAAATAGTAATACATTCCACTTAATCACGTCCTATCTTTGAGAAGCTGGAGTCTTAGTAGTTGTTAAAAAGTAACACCATGTGAAATCAAGTTGAACAAAAGTAAGGGTAGCAGTGTCTGATCTGATCCCAAGCTTTGAAAGGTTGTACACTACATTAAAAATAAACTTAAAATATTTTTCAAATTTTATATATATAATTTTAAAAATATATAAAAGTAATATACGTATAAATTACTTTTTAAAAGGTTTCTAAATGGTTAGGACAGGGCTTCCCTGGTGGTACAGTGGTTGAGAAGCCACCTGCCAAGGCAGGGGACACGGGTTCAAGCCCTGGTCCAGGAAGATCCTACATGCTGCAGAGCAACTAAGCCCGTGCGCCACAACTACTGAGCCTGCGCTCTAGAGCCCACAAGCCACAACTACTGAAGTCCACACACAGAGAGCCTGTGCTCTGGAACAAGAGAAGCCACCACAATGAGAAGCCTGTGCACCTCAACTACAGAAAGCCCACGCACAGCAACGAAGATCCAAAAATAAATAAATTAACTAATTAATTAAAATAAATAAAGTGTTAGGACATAAACACTTATAAAGTTGCCTGGAACTAAGCCACTGTTTAAATGAAAACGTTAGTTATATCTTTTGGCTTAGGACACTGTGAAAAAATTACTGAAATACATTAAGGTACCCTGGACAAAAAAGTTGAAGAGCTTCTGGTATCAACTCAAAGAGCCCTGATCAAATAACTGATGCTTTTTAGAATTTAAATTGAAAGTTATATTGAGACCAATGCTCTCATTCACCCCAGAATAAAAAAATAAATAAATTACAAAACCCGTCAAGAATATATTCTTGATGAAGTTTCTGCCACCTCCTTTTTTAAAACTAGACTGGGAACTTCATGTTTTGCTTTTAGGATTTTCCCAATTTTAACTGAAAATAATGTTACTACTTTTCCTGATTATAAAAAATAGATATCCACTGTACAGAAATCAAACAATATAGGAAACAATAGAGAAGAAACATAATTTATAATTTCAATATATAAAAATTACCACTATAAACATATATGTGTGTGTATAATGTATTATGTTCATAAATGTAGTCATAAAGTACACGCTACTTTACAACCTTTTTAAGGATTCAAAAATAAATAATGGGCATCTTTCCATGCCAATTAAGTTTATATGTATTTTAGCATTTTTATAGATTCACAGGAATCTATTCAAAGAATATTTAAAGAGGTATTTAATTTTTTAAGCATTTCAAATCAATAACAATCTAGAAGAAAGAGGGAATTTTTAAAATAAAATTAACACAAAAACAGTTCTAATTGGTAATCAGAAAAGAAAAGGACAGAGAAGGCTATTCTTTAACAGACCTTGAACAATGTTTTAAAAGGGGGCAGATATAAGTGACTACACCTAAAATTCTAAAGAATGAATCTATTGGGATACATGACTATTTCTATTTGATCTGCTGCAAAAGATACTGTGTCCATTTTCCTAGATTCCTGTTAGACTTGACTTTTCATATTTTTAAATTACAATGTGAAAGACTGGATTGTGGATTTTATTTAAATTCATCATATAGTAGTTCTGTTTGACTACTAGTAACCTATGGCAAACTACATTGTATAGTGAAGTACTGATTCTCACTAAAGGTTTTAAACAATTATCTTTTATACTTTTCTCCCTGAGAGTCATTTCAATACAAAGTAGAACATAAACAAATGAATATATCAACATGCCCCAAACTGAAGTGGCGTGTATGACTTTATTTATTTATGGCTGTGTTGGGTCTTTGTTGCTGTGTGCGGGTTTTCTCTAGTTGCGGTGAGTGGGGGCTACTCTTCGTTGCAGGGTGCAGGCTTCTCTTGTTACGGAGCACGGGCTCTAGGCACACAGGCTTCTGTAGTTGTGGCATGTGGGATCAGTAGTCATGGCCTACAGGCTCTAGAGTGCAGGCTCAGTAGTGGTGGTGCACGGGCTTAGTTGCTCCATGGCATGTGGGATCTTCCTGGACCAGGGCTCGAACCCACGTCCCCTGCATAGGCAGGTGGATTCTTAACCACTGTGCCACCAGGGAAGCCCCAGTTGATATTCTTAAAAGGTTGATATCAAAAGATTTCCTTAATACTATTGCTTAATAAGTGGTTTAGGTCCAAGCAACTTAATAAATATTTATGCCCTTAACAATCGTCACCCCTACCCCACTCCCACTTGGGTTTCTGCCCCAAGACATGGGGACATAGAGGACAGCTCCCTTTGCAGTTCTATCCTCACCTCCATCGAGGGACTGATAGCCATCAGCCTCAGTCAGACCCCACCCAGATTTCCATGCAGGTCCACAGAGGACAAGGGGAGGGCTTCTAGATGAGTGTGTGTGTGTGTGTGTGTGTGTGTGTGTGTCTGTGAGTAAGAAAAGTGTGAGTGTGTAAAGAGTATAGGAATGATCTTATGAGTGTGCAGGTGCGTGTGTAAAGATGCTATGGGTCTATGAGAGTAGGTGTGTGAGTGTGCTTGTGTATGGATGAATGAGTGAGGAGGTGTGTGTGTGTGTGTCTGTATGTAGACTGTGTGTGAAAAGTGGCTTTGAGATATGTGAGTATATGCATGTATAGATGTGTGGGGGAGATTTGTACAATGACATTAGTTTACACATAAAGAATGTGTGTAAATGACTGTGTGGGTGTGAGTGTGAGCACGTATGTAAATTTATGTACACCTTTATGTGTAGGTTTGATCCAACTTAACGTTAGTTACAGTAAAAAGAGAACTACATTGTTTAAGATTCTGTCAGATGTTTTTTTTTTGGCTGTGCCTCATGGCTTGCAGGAGCTTAGTTCCCCAAAAAAGGATTGAACCCGGCCCTTTGGCAGTGAAAGCACGGAGTCCTAACCACTGGACCACCAGGGAATTCCGTCTGTCAGATTTTTAAATATATTTTTAATGTTCCTGTTTGTTTCAATTGCAATTTATTAAGCCATAAATTCTGTGTTTAATCTTCATAGATTAAGCATGAACCGCAATACATGTTGATGTGCTCCCAGGGAAGCGGTACAACATGGCAGGTAGCACGCAGGGCGACTTCCTGGAACCAGGGGGCTTAGATCCGATGCTGGGCTCTGCCTTTAGCCATGTCCTCTTAGCCAACTTACTTAACCACTCTGTGCATCTACTTCCATGTTTACAAGAAACAAACACTCTAAGAACAGATTCTAAGGGGTTTTGTGAAGATTAATTTAAATACATATTAATTAATTTATTTAAAATAAATTTTAGAACAGAGTCATTGCACAAGTCTCTCACACAATGCATAAGCTCACTCACATATCCAAAATCGCCCTACATACTCATACAAGTCGTGACACACACAATGACACAAGTCCTCAAGCATTAACCCATGCATGTGTACAGTCACACATGCACACGCTCACACACAGCCACACCATCCCTACACACACACCTGTAAGGTCATTCAGACACATTCCCAGGCCCCTCACTCACTCACATCACCCTACACAAGTCACTCACACACACACACACAAACGTAAATACTAATTCATGTTAAGTTAGAATACAACCCAGTAAACAGGGTTTCTTTTAAGTCTCTATTTAATAATGCTTTAGAAGCTATGTCAACAGGTATAGCATATACGACCAAGACAGATGGATACATATTTTCTTCTGAATATAAGAGAATGGAATGAACTTAGAGATACTTTTGGAAGTTTAAAAGGTATACAAATATAAAAGGTACGTTGGTTTTTGCTGTTATTTTTAAGATTTCCAGGGTTACCATTAGCCTAAAATTTTCTTTAAAAAAGGTATAGTCAAGACCTATCCATAATTTGCTACTTCTGAAAAGCGTTTTTAAGATGTGGTACCGAAACCATAATTCTCCTACTGTGCTGTAGCATGCTCTGTTTTACAAGCGTGCACCTCTGGAAAGCAGGCAAGATGGATTCCTTGTGTAAATGGCAGCTTCAGAGAAACCCATGTTGGAGAGGTGTGGGTCTACCTGTACCAAAAGAACGTTCTGCGATCTGAGACGGTCAAAATGACCATCACTCACCGTGTGGATGACCGAACCTCCCCACCCATTGAGGGTGAGGGCTCCCTGCTTCTGTGAGTGAGACCCACCTCAAGAGAGCTGGCCCAGGGAGCCTTGCTACAGGGCTTCCCCAAAATCAGGATTAACGCTCCTGAGCTGGCGTGGCTGTAATTACGGAGATGGTCACTGTCATTTATTCCCCAAATCAAGCCAACTGAGGTTTATCATCTCAATTCTCCCTTTATCATCTTTCATTATAGAAAGTATTATTTTCTCTACAAATTGAGTTAAATAAACACATATTCATAGAGAGGAAATGATGGCCTTCTAATCCATTGCTAAATAAGATTATAATTATTTTTCTCTACACATAGAATAATATCTACTAGTGTTCAAAACAGGATCAACAGACGTTGATAAACGGTCTTCAGATATAATAGATGTGTGTTTATGTTGATAAAATGTTTCATACAAATAAAAAGTTATTTTTAAAACTCAGAATTTGGGACTTCCCTGGTGGCGCAGTGGTTAAGAATCTGCCTGCCAATGCAGGGGACATGGGTTCGAGCCCTGGTCTGGGAAGATCCCACATGCCACGGAGCAACTAAGCCCATGCGCCACAGCTACTGAGCTTGCGCTCTAGAGCCCGCGAGCCTCAACTACTGAGCCCGCATGCTGCAACTACTGAAGCCTACGCACCTAGAGCCCGTGCTCCGCAACAAAAGAAGCTACTGCAATGAGAAGCCCACACACCGCAACGAAGAGTAGTCCCCACTCATCACCGCAACTAGAGAAAGCCCGCGCGCAGCGACGAAGACCCCACGCGGCCAAAAATGAAAAAAAAAAGTTAAAAAAACGTAGAATTTATCTGTTTGCTCAAAATATATATTGAACACTACTACATGGTTGGGGTTAAGTTTGTCACATTGCTTAATTTTTTTTAATCTGGAAAGGCTATGACATTCCACTGAACTCAATAATTAAAAATAACCGCCTTGATGACTGGCAAGATTATTTGGCTATAGTTGCCCATGCCTAAAAATACTTTAAAATTATTAACTATCAATTATCATATTAAAAGTTACTTGTCCTCTGCAATGAACGCCCAAAGCTTGCATTAGCATGCCCTGTACTGGAGTTCCTATTGAAACTACTGGATCATCCTCAAACCTTTATCAATACTACGGCTCCAAACTTTTTCACAGGGAGTTTCCTCTTCATTTTCCCTGCAGAGAAGATAGTAATGGGTTCTTAAAGGTACACATCAGGACCATAGCAACCAGTTAAATTCCTATGCCTCTGAAATATTATTCAGCTGTCATGGAAGCAAAAGCCAGTTTGATAACTGACCACATAGGTCTCTGATTTACTGGTACCTGATGGTCTAGATTACTGTTAGGGTATCCTAAGCTATTGCGTTTAATGATATATTTTTGATACATTTATACCCCTCTAAAATTATAGCAGCATCAACATCACCTTTGTGAATTGGTAGCTATTTGTACATATAAATAACATGGTCACATGTCTTCTGGCTAAATTTTATCACTGGAAATATGAAGTATAAAACTAAAAGAATATTTTCTTATTTCTAATGTGAATATTATCTCTTTCCTGTGGAACAGATGATGGTAAGAAAAAGGAGAGAAAAATGTTTGTTTTACATACAAATTTCAATCTGCTGCCAAAAGTTTGAAAATGGACAGGTCAAACTAAAGAAGTGAGATTGCCTTTACCTGTCTGTGATTCCACATGAGTCTATCTGAAGGTCGCTGAAGTTCCCAAGGGACTCCTGCTGAACTGAAATCAGATCTACCATCTTGTGATTGATAGAAATGAGTCTCATACATCCCTGAAACCCACCAAGTGGACTTTTACATTTGGATCCAAAGCTGTTGTCAGGACAACCTGATAAAAACAAAACAATACAAAGTTGATCAGGATACATCATAATGAATCAGGACTCAGTATCTTCACTAAAAAAAATTTTAAAATAGGCATTTGATTATTAAATTGAAATGGAGGGGAAAGCCTACTGCAGTCATCATTCATTTGATCTAAATTACAAATAGCAATTCATACAAACGTATTTCTCTTTATTACCATAGGATTCATAGGAAATTACTACTGTTATAATAATTATGTGCAAGGATACTAACTTGATCCCAACTTTAGAAATACACAGATCAGCTCCAGTATCCTGAACATGTCATTCAGCAGTATTAAATTATATATAACGCAAACACAGGAACTTAGTCTTTTGGGATGCAAAAAGAAGAGCATAAAGGATGAAAGCATGCACTGTAGACAAGAAAAGATAAATCAATAATGCTGAAATACCTTTGTGTTTAAGGCTATTCGGAAAAGGAGTTACGACGACTTGGAATAAAATTACAACTATTTATGCAATTAAATACTTTTCATATGCATATAAGAGCCACACACACATGCATTTTAATAACTCATAATGGCTTAATGTCAAAAACATTTCATTGTTTGACTTTATTTATTCTCTGCCTCATAAAGGAGTGTTCCATTTATACTGATTTTTTTTCTAACACTTATCTAAGACCTGTTTCTAATTATTTAAATAATAAAGAACTATAGTATTAACCATTTTTGTCTGGGGTTTAATGATGTTCTCAGTGTTTCTCTATCCAAGTGAAATAAACAATTTTATGGAGTATGAACACATATATTATACTTATGTACTTTTCATTAATCTTTCTTTGCTGTTATGGTTGTCAACCACTAATATAATTTCAAAGAATAAGAAATGAATCAGCAATTCCCTAACTCCTGTACAATCCATGCTAGTTTTCTACCTGGGAATTTCCATTATAATTAAATATTTTGACAGAGGATGTTTCTCCTTAATGCTTTTTTTTCTAACAAAATACTTTTACCCAGCAAGGAAAGGCCAGGATTCATACTTGAAACTGTTATCATGCACACTGAAATATTATATTTTAAGCAACGGAGACTGAAATTTTAAATTTAATATATCAAGAAAAGGGGACGAAAGTTTTTTCAGTATCAGTTAATTGTACATGGTTCTACACACATTTTCAGTGCTTAAAATTCTTCTGTGGTACAGGATACAGTTACCATAATTGGATGTGTTTTCTAGATGACTTATTAACCAATTAAGAATGTTAAAATAAAAACCAAGAGGAGAGCGGTTCAGTAATATTTGGGGGCAGCTACAATATGCCAGGAATATAAACAGCGCTGCTAATCTCCTTTTCTCCAAGTGGTGTTTCCTGACACATTTCAAACTATTTCAGAGTAAAATAAATTGTGCGGTATGCCTCTATAGGGAACAAAACTAAGCAAACTCACAGTCACAAGGAGAGGTCATGGAACTTTACAGAGAGCACAGCGGTCATATTATGAGGCCCTTCACATTCCTGGCTACAATGTTTAACAAGCAAGAGATTCTAAAGAACAAAGTAGGGTTCAACCCAGGTTAGTCTCATTAGCCTATGATAACAGACATCCACAGGTTAATATAATGCAACAGCAGAGAGAAATTCAGCACTGAACTGGTTTGGGATGAAAGTTCTAAAATATGAAGATATCTAGGGAATACTTTCATGCTGAATTAATGGATGGATCCATTACTAGAGGCAGGCAGCGTGGAAAGCACCTCTGAGATGGCAGATAAATGATCACTGCGCGTACCGGAAGTAAGAGGCCGGGTTTGACTCCAGGGTGGTGTAGCCAGTTCACTGGGTGGGTAACGTCTGACTTATACAAGCAGGAGTGTGAGGACTCAGCACACGGTCTAGTATCTCTAGCTTGTGCTACACGGTGTGCTATTCAATTGCACAAAGATTGCATAGGGGAATACACAGAAGTTAGACTTTCCTCCATCCTCAATCTGGAGAACCCAGATTTAAATTTTATCGTTTATAAATGACAAAAGCTGACCTCAGTACGTTTTTGAAAGGCATACATGTGAGGAGGGAGAAAACGTAAACAATGATGGGCAAAGAGTGGCGTGTGGCAGCATCTGCAGAATGCTGTGAGTTCCGGGCAGCCCACTCTCTCAATAGTCACACTCAAGACTGACACAGAAAACAAATACAACCCAGGCTGGTGGGACAGACTGCCCCAAAATTAACTACCTAAAAAAAGCCCTCCATCTAGATAAAACAGATCCTAGGAATAAAGGGGACTCATCCACACAGTGGAGAAGGTTTTCTAGGGTGACCAACCGCCAAGTTTGCTCTGGGGGTGGGAAGCAGGGAGGCTGTTCCCAGGACTCCAGGCTTTCAGTGCTAAAACGGGAGAGTTGGTGGTGCAGCAAAAATAGAAATAAGACTTCTCTTAAATAAAAATGAGATTTCTATTTTCTGATAAACAAGGAAAATAAGGAAACAGTGAACAGGCTGGGAAACAACATAAACAGGCCTGAAACAGTTAAGCAGTCTTGGTTATTCTTTAGCTGTTACTACTAACCAACACTTGTAGCTAGCTGGACTTGTCCTTCACAAAGCTGGTTACTCTCTGACTCCGTATGAATTACACTCTGCACCTGGCTTTCTTCTTTCCTTACGCTCCCTTGTAGCATTCTTTGTTTCAGAAAGAAGGTCACCGGCCAATAACTTCAGAAAAGACCAACCCCAGTTACCAAGTTGCCTGACGCCAGCTGTAGCTGTTTTGAAATTTCGCAAAAGAAAAAAAAAAAAAGCATGACCTTCATTAGGATATAAAATCTCTCCTATTCCCAGGGAGTGGGGGTGGGGGGCTGCTGTGTCCTCTCTTTGCGCGGCAAAGAATAAAGCTACTTTTTCTCGTTCCTCCAAAACTCTGCCTCCGTATTTCTTTTCGGCATTGGTGCATGGAGAGTCAAGATTTTGGCATCATTGGTCACCCCATTGCCAGTACCACTCAGACAATGAGCCCCTGAGCCAGTCCTGCCCTTTAGGGGACCCTATTCTAACCCTCCTCCAGCCATAATTCTGCCCATGGCAACAGGGGGTCTCACAGGGGAAGGTGATGTGCCCACTTGGAAACTGCTCCCCTCTAGCCCATCCCAGAATCCAGAATTCCCACCCCAGAAGCCCTACTTGGGCTTCCAGAAGGATGGACCTCCTCTACCAGGTCCTGGAGGCACAAGGCTGGGAGGAGGAGGGAGAAATGTGGCAGCAGGAGGCCTCCTGCTTTCCTTTGTACCCTTGTTCGCAGCCCTGGAAATGTCATGGTGCCCTGGGGCTTGCAGGGTATATACTTAGTGATTAATAGAATCTCATGACAAGATCAAACATACTCTGGTACTTAAGGTTACCAATTGAGAAGATGATTGAATCAACAGAGATGTTGCCTAAGTAAACTTAAGATTGGTTATTTAAATAAAAGCCCTGAAGTTGGCATTTTATTATGGAAGCTTTCACAGTATATTGTTCAGGGACTCAGGAATACCTGCAAAGATGTCAAATCATAAAGAACATGACAGGAGGCATAAAACCCCAATTCAAGACGATGGTTACCTGGGGAGATGAAGAGGTATGATCATGGAGTGACAAATGGATGTTGGTAATGTTATCTTTCTTAAGCTGGAAAATGCATGTGCAGATGTGTATTTTAAAAATAATAATTAGTATTCTTTGAATTGTATATATGATGTAAGATGCGAACAATACGAAGTAACTGGGTGTGGGCTATTTGGCAACTCCCCGTGTATCTTTGCAACCCTCTGGTAAATCTAAAACTATTCAAAAATTATTAAGTTCATTTAATTAAAATGGCGTATATCATATGTATCATAATAAAAACAAGCAAAATTACAGAGTGCACATGTGATATATTTCATTATAAAATATTATAGTATGAATAAAAATCAATCAAAATTTTGTACAAAAAATAGGCATCACTAAATCTGAACATGAAGGGTGTAAAATAATTTAAGAATGATGAGTCTATTTTCATTACTTACACTTTTATGCAGTCTGTTATTTTTATCATCTCTTTTTTGCATCATTTAACAAAATGTTTGGGTTTTTTCTTACCTCTTTTGGTGCTTCTAAATCTTTTCCTTTGAAGTGAAAGCTCTAGATTAAGTTGTTCTACACAGATCTTCCTTGACTTACAATGTGGTTACATCTTGATAAACCCATTGTAAGTCGAAAATATCCTAAGTCAAAAATGTGTTTAATATATCCAACCTGCCAAACATAGCTTAGCCCAGCCTACCTTAAACATGCTCAGGACACTTACATTAGCCAACAGTTGGGCAAAATCACCTAACACAAACCCTACTTTATAATAAAGTGTTGAATACTCACGTAATTTATTGAATACTGTACTGAAAGTGAAAACAGATTGGTTGTGTGAGAACAGAATGGTTTAAGTGTATCTGTTGTTTACCCTTGGGATTGCGTGGGTGACTGGGAGCTGTGGCTCGCTGCCACTGCCCGGCATCCTGAGAGAGTATTATTCCACATGTCATTAGCCTGGGAAAAGATCAAAATTCAAAGTACGGTTTCTATTGAATGTGTATTTCTTCGCACCATCATAAAGTTGAAAAATCCTAAGTCAGGGACTGTTTGTATATCCTACCATGTATTAAAGGAACATGTTCCTATGGACTGCTATAAAATCAATCATATATTCCATAAGGTTTTATAAACCACTTGGTTTATACATGAACACATCACCCTAAAGGAAGCAATTATATCTTTTAAGATTGTTGCCATTATGCTGCCTCTCACAGTAATGGATTAGGTAGGGGTTTTTTGGTTTGTTTGTTCACTCTTAATATAAGATGAATGATTCACGGTCTGTGTACTTACTGTCAATTCTTAGAAAGGAATTTGTATCTTATTGATGAATAATGAAGGCTGGGCTTTCAACCAAATTCAAAAGTGGTTCTAGACAGAAGTCATGATTACATTTCAAAATAACAAGAAGAAACACCTCAAGTCATGATTAAAAATAAGTCTTACTACTAACAGTTTTACAACTTTGTCTTTCTAATTAATGTTAAGTATTGTCTTATGTTAATTTTCCAGTGCTAAAGATTCATTTCCACTTCCAAGGTTTGCTTTTTGAAGATTTTAGTTCAATCGAACATCCACTGGACAAGTAAACACTTCATTTGTTTTTGTTCTTTAAGAGAGATGGCTAATGCCTTCATTTTATCAACTATATCAGTGCGTTATTACTTCGCAGTGAGAAGAGGCTTCTGGGGCTAATTAAGTTATATTTTTTGTCCACTGGCATAATATTGACCTGCACTGAGCAGCAGAAAAGCAATAAGAATGCTCTAGAAAAGCTAAGAGGCATGATCAGGAAAACAGTGCAATGCAATGAGCCCATAAAATCTGAAAAAGACATACATGTACGGCCATTCAACATTAGGAAAATATAACAAAATTTGAAAGTAAGAACTGAAGAGCATGGTCTACTTGCAAGCAATCTCATTATAGAAATCATAAACATAAGTCAGTCTACCTCAAAGAAATGCATTTTAGGTCACAATTAATCATCGTGATCTACTCAACATTTCCATGTTCAAAGAAAGTGAGAAATTATTCCATAATATTCACACTGGTTAAAACACGATGACTTTAAGACACAGGGCAAGTGACTGCGAACATGGTTCAATTGCCCATATGGAGCAACCGTTTCTCTTACCTCCAAAATAAGAGGTGCCCCCTGAATAAATCTGCTCAGGCCCCAGGGAAGGAGACGCAGAAGCCACTTGGCCATCCACCACCACGCTCAGGTAACTCCTTTTGGCAGACAAAGAGACGGAATGCCACTGCCCATCATTTAATCCAACACCTGGGGGAGGTAAAATTAGTTAAAAGAGATACCTCTTAACAGTGAACATTGTAAGCAGTTGGTTAGAAATAGCAATGTACACATCACTCAATCAAGGGCAGCACTCACAACTATTTTTTTTTTTTTTTTTTTTTTGCGATACGCGGGCCTCTCACTGTTGTGGCCTCTCCCGCTGTGGAGCACAGGCTCCGGACGCACAGGCTCAGCGGCCATGGCTCACGGGCCCAGCTGCTCCGCGGCACGTGGGATCCTCCCGGACCGGGGCACGAACCCGTGTCCCCTGCATCGGCAGGCGGACTCTCAACCACTGCGCCACCAGGGAAGCCCTCCAGCTATTTTTGACCACAAGCTTTCAGACAGAAAATGCATGGAAGCTCCATTAGATGCTGAAGCTCTTTGCCCTGTACTCATTTACTATAACACAAATTCCATCCTGGGCACCAAAGCTTATTTTTAAATTATATCCATGAAGCAAAAAAGATTTCCAAAGACCCAATTCTGATTTGGTTTGTGAAAGATAATGAGAAAGACCTAAAAACTGAAAAACGAAGAATGTAGGCTAGATACTTTTAGACACATTTTCTAAGAGTGGACTCTGAAATAGACAGCTGAATAGAGTTATATAATCCCTGACGATATGAGACTGGACTAAAATAAATCAAATGTCCCAAATTTGTCATCCTGTGCTTCCTCTAAGAGGATACATTTAGAGCGAAGATCCTTGTACTGAGTTTTGCGTCACACAGACGAACACTTCCCACCCTCCTCATCCCACCCTGCATCTCCCACCATCTCTTCCTCAAAGCTCAGATGTGCCTGGATACAAGGCTCTGCTTCTGTTATCTCATCTTAGGCTTTCCATTGGCCTGGGATGGTGCTCATCAAACTACCTGCGGTTATGGACATTTTCTTTTCTGATCTACTGCAGATTGATACTTTTATAAAATTCAATAAAAATGAATGACTGAAACATTAAAGAAAGAAGATATATAAAATGCAAGCCCACTGACCATATGCTTAGAAGGTGTGGCAATACCTTCTTGCTATAACGGTTTCTAGGAGATTACTCTCAATTTTTGTACTTATCTTGGTAATAAGTATTTCAGTGAACCAGTATATTCCAAGGAGCACCCTCTGAGTAGCAGTGCTCCAGGTAGCTGCTGGGTAGCTGCAGCAGGATAAAGTCAAAGGCTTGGGGACATCTTCTGTCAATACAGAAGCTAATTTACATTCAGAACACAAGTCTGAACAAGTTAAGAACAAAAATCATAAATCTTGCCCTCAAAGTCCACCTCCTCAATTTGGGATGATTTGTCGTCTAAAGGAGGAAAGGAAGGAAGGGAGGAAAGGAGGCAGGGAGGGAGGGAGGAAGGGAGGAAGGAAGGAAGATAGAGTAAAATAAAATAAAGTTATTAAAATAAAAAATAATTATTAAGAAAAAGAAAATTATTTAAAAAAAAAAACGGACGGATAGAACCCTAGGACAAATGGTGGAAGCAAAGCTACACAGACAAAAGTCTATCAGGACAGCCATTCTGCGATGTGACACAGTTAAATGCACCCATTTGCCCAGCTTGCGGGTTACGAAGTTGTGCTGTGTTTGCGGGAGGAACTTCAGAAAGCTATTCTTGAGCCTCATTTGTAACAGACAGCGCTTGCTTACGATGAGGAGACTTTTATTACCTGTCAATGGGATTTATTGCTCAAATTAAATAATGAAAGACCCATTTAATTCATTTCACCTAACTCTACATAATAAAAAGGATAATTTTTAAATTGGATTCTATTTTTCTTTTAAATCTACAGCTACTTCCACTTTAATGTCTGATGAGAAGTGAGCCCCTTTCCAAGGCCACATCATGGTGAAAGAGGGGAAGAAAAGGAGGAATTGCAGAATTTGTATTTTTTCTGATTCATGGTATAAGGTAACTAAATGCTAATTCTAGTACACGACTCTCACCACTCACAACTTTCAAAGGTAGGGGAAGGGATATATTGTTGGTATAATAATAATAAAATAATAACAGTTTTAGTGACTATTATTCATAACAGGTACTGCATGCTTTATATGCATCATGTCATTTAATCTTCAACATTACTACTGTCATTCTCATTTTAAATATGGAGAAAATAAACCTCAAGGGAAAAACAAATCACCCAAGGAAGTATCCAGCTGGTGAGCCGATTCCAAAACCCACACTCTTCTCGGCCTGCACGACAGGTGCTCGGCCCCCTTATTGTTTTGCTCATGTTAAACAATTAACTATGAGAAAGAGAAAAGCAGCCCCTAAGAGCTAGGGGCTAGTGGCCTGGTACTCTCAGGGAGGCCTTGGTGGTGTGAGATGCTGGTGGGCGTCCAGAGCTAGGCCTTGGTGTTCTCCCACTGAGCATAAACAAGCTCAGAGAACATCAATATTAGACAAGGTCACTCTGTCACTATAACGAACTGGGACCAAAAAACCCCCCCAAAACAAACAAACCCCAAAAGTACTTTACAAACTGGTTTAAGCACAGACAAAAGCAAGGCTACTGTGAAAACCACAAAAATACCAAGTCCTCTCCCGGCTAATATGAGTAACAACGGACTGTTTAAATCAAATACAGATTTAGCCTTATTTTATTCCTCCATCCTTCTAAATAATACTTACAAAGATACTTAACCAGTTACCCTCACCTCCTGGCAGCATTTAATCCCAAGCAATTTTCCATTTCCTTGAACCCCCCACGCAAAACAGCTAACTCAACCTAAAATCCTATGACAAGTCATCCTTAACACCTTTATAATGAGACTCTTCCATGGTTCCCCTGGGTGAGGGTTCTCCTTGTTGCAATAAGCAACAAACCCAAACTGTTTGATTGCAGGTATGATCACTGTGGTCTCTGGGTAGAAACCATTGACACCTCCAGCTGGAAGAACAGAAGAATAAATGGAAAGATTTGCAAGTGCAGGTGGCAGGAGAATGTGGGATCCTTTACAAGAACCTCCTCCCTCTCCCCTTCTTCTCCTTCTCCTCCTCTTTTCTTTTCTCTCTCTCTCTCCTTCTCTCTTTTTGTCTCCCTCCAGGCCCCAAAACACATAGACACACAAAATATAGGAGGAGGAAAAAGGTTTATCTCTGCTCCTTGTATATAAAATCAGGGACCAGTCTTAAACTGCTACAGAAATATTGTGACACTTTAGCTACCATCACTCTTTCATAAGATTATAACAGGCATCCATGAAGTAGGATGTGTAAAGGGGGAAAAAAAAAAAGCCTGCTATATAGGGTAGATTCTTTGCAAAGAAGCAAAAAGCAATTAAACAAAGGCCATTACTCAAGGAGCAACTGAAGGAATTTGCCTGTTCCAAGTAACTTTTAGTGCTCTGAAACTGTGCCAGACATTCCTATATTCACTAACTATAGCCACTAACCAGAATTAAAGATCCATGACACCAGATTGCTCTTGCCAAGAGGAAAATATGGAGGTCAATGCTGCCAATCACTTTAGGGGAGAGTGGGACTTTCAGGGAGCGAGGGGGTTCTAAGGTGAAAAGCAGGAATACTCCAACAGTGAAAGGGAAGAAGGGGGAACTTTAAAAATGGCTTCTCCTGGGTGAGGCAAATCAAGACAGCAGTCCCATTGCCAGGGCCACAAGAATCACGAAGGCCTAGTAACTGAAACATGCAGAGGCCTCTCATAGGCGGAGTCAAGATGGCATACTGGGAGAATGTGGAATTCGCGTCTCCTCACAACTAGGGCACCTACCAGGTACTGGTGGGGGACCACGGACACCTAAGGGAACGGGAGGAACCCCCAGTGACTGGGTAGGACGTGGGGTGTGGGGGTAGTGAAGGGGGAGGAGAAGTGGAGGCAGGATGAGATGGGCGCCCTTGAGGGCTGGCTGTGGGAGGGGAGGGGATCCCACACCCGAAAGGGGAAATTGGGGAACCACTGGGACGGCAGAGGATCAAAAGGGAGCATGGCCAGGTTTACCATGCCCACGTGGGACCCTGGGAGACTGCTGAAGACCCAGGCCTGATCCTCTGCCCACAGAGGCCCCCTCCAGCTGTGCAGGTCCTGAGGGAGTGGGAGGAAGGCAAGGCGGAGTAAAAGTAAAG
The DNA here is from genome assembly GCF_003031525.2 of Neophocaena asiaeorientalis asiaeorientalis. NCBI lineage: Eukaryota > Metazoa > Chordata > Mammalia > Artiodactyla > Phocoenidae > Neophocaena > Neophocaena asiaeorientalis. Next base: position 4,842,912 of record NW_020185335.1, on the reverse strand, counting down.
GCCGGACCTCCAGGACCGGCACCCCTGAGGGGCGGCTGGGGGAGGTGAGGAGCTCCTACACCAAGCAGTACCCACCCCCGTTAGGGGGCAAGAACCTGGGAGAGAAGGTGTGGGAGGGGCGCAGAGGAACAGAAAAGAACGCGGCCAGTGCGTTCCCCTGTCCACTTAGGCATCAGGAAGGCTGCTGGGCTCCCAGGCCTAATCCTCTGCCCTCGGAGCCTCCCTCCTGCGCACAGAGCCCAAGCCCCGCCCCCAAACCCCCACCCAGGGCCCCACCTCTACACTGGGAGACCCCGTCCAATGAGCTGGGCCTAAACCCCAACCACACACCCTCACTCAGGGCCCTACCTCCAAACTCTGGAACCCCACACTCCAGAGGCCCTCCTTTGGATGTGCCGCCTCTCCCCCTCCCCAAGTCCTAAGCAGACACCCCACCCCATGCTTGAATGTCACCCCACCTAGGCCCTGCCTCCAAGGGACTTTTCCAGCTACCTAGGTCCTGAGCCTAGGCCCCGCCCCATGCTCAAACGTCACTCCCCTAACCGCCTAGGACCCACCTCACCCTAAACCCCACCCCTGACTAGAGTTCCACCCCCACCTGCTTCAATTATAGTTTTATTTTTCCTAATATATTTTTTATCTTTCTAATTTTATTTTCTATTTTATTCTTTGATATTGTACTGTTCCTTTCTTTCTTCTTTTTTTTTTAACTGCACCATGAAGCTTGTGGGATTTTGGTTTCCAAGTCACAGGTCCTGCCCAAGATCCTGTGGTGAGAGCTCAGAGTCCAAACCTCTGGACTAATGGAGAACCTCAGACCCCAGGGAATATTAATAGGAATGAGGCCTCCCAGAGGTCCTCATCTCAGCACCAAGACCTGACTCTATCCAACTGCCTGCAAACTCCAGTGCTGGACGTCTCAGGACAAACAACCAGTAAGACAGGAATACAGCACCACCCATCAAAAAAAAAAAAGAAACAACAAAAAAAAATGTTACAGATGAAGGAGCAAGGTAAAAACCTGCAAGACCAAATAAACGAAGATAAAATAGGCAACCTACCTGTAAAATAATTCAGAGTTAGGATAGTAAAGATGATCCAAAATCTCGGAAACAGAACGGAGAAAATACAAGAAACATTTAACAAAGATCTAGAAGAACTAAAGAGCAAACAAACAGTGATGAACAACACAATTACTGGAATTAAAAATACTCTAGAAGGAATCAATAGCAGAATAACTGAGGCAGAAGAACGGATAAGTGAACTGGAAGATAAAATGGTGGAAGTAAACACTGCAGAGCAGAATAAATAAAAAAGAATGAAAAGAATTGAGGACAGTCTCAGAGACCTCTGGGACAACATTAAACACACCAATATTCAAATTACAGGGCTCCCAGAAGAAGAAGAGGAAAAGAAAGGGTCTGAGAAAATACTTGAAGAGATTATAGTCGAAAACTTCCCTAACATGGGAAAGGAAATAGTCAGTCAAGTACAGGAAGCAAAAAGAGTACATAAAGGATGAACCCAAAGAGAAACATGCTGAGACACATTAATCAAACTATCAAAAATTAAATACAAAGAAAAAATATTAAAAGCAGCAAGGGAAAAGCAACAAATAACATACAAGGGAATCCCCATAAGGTTAACAGCTGATCTTTCAGCAGAAACTCTATAAGCCAGAAGGGAGTGGCAGGACATATTTAAAGTGAGGAAAGGGAAAAACCTACAACCAAGATTACTCTACCCAGCAAGGATCTCATTCAGATTCGATGGAGAAATTAAAACCTTTACAGACAAGCAAAAGCTGAGAGAGTTCTGCACCACCAAACCAGCTTTACAACAAATGCTAAAGGAACTACTCTAGGCAAGAAACACAAGTGAAGGAAAAGACCTACAAAAACAAACCCAAAACAATTAAGAAAATGGTAATAGGAACATACATATCCATAATTACCTTAAATGTAAATGAATTAAATGCTCCAACCAAAAGACATAGACTGGATGAATGGATACAAAAACAAGACCCATATATATGCTTTCTACAAGAGACCCACTTCAGACCTAGCGACACATACAGACTGACAGTGAGGGGATGGAAAAACATATTCCACAAAAATGGAAATCAAAAGAAAGCTGGAGTAGCAATTCTCATATCAGACAAAATAGACTTTAAAATAAAGACTATTACAAGAGACAAAGAAGGACACTACATAATGATCAAGGCATCAATCCAAGAAGAAGATATAACAATTGTAAATATTTATGCACCCAACACAGGAGCACCTCAATAAATAACACAAATGCTAACAGCCATAAAAGGGGAAATCGACAGTAACACAACCATAGTAGGGGACTTTAACACCCCACTTTCACCAATGGACAGATCATCCAAAAGGAAAATAAGGAAACACAAGTTTTAAATGATACATTAAACAAGATGGACTTAACTGATATTTATAGGACATTCCATCCAAAAATAACAGAATACACTGTCTTCTCAAGTGCTCATGGAACATTCTCCAGGAAAGACGATATCTTGGGTCACAAATCAAGCCTTGGTAAATTTAAGAACACTGAAATCGAATCAAGCATCCTTTCCAACCACAATGTTAGGAGACTAGATATCAATTACAGGAAAAAAACTGTAAAAAATACAAACACATGGAGGCTAAACAATATGCTACTAAATAACCAAGAGGTCACTTAAGAACTCAAAGAGAAAATCAAAAAATGCCTAGAAAGAAATGACAATGAACACACGATGACCCAAAACCTATGGGATGCAGCAAAAGCAGTTCTAAGCAGGAAGTTTATAGAAATACCATCCTACCTCACAAACCAAGAAAAATCTCAAATAAACAACCTAACTTTACACCTAAAGCAAATAGAGAAAGAAGAACAAAAATAACCCAAAGTTAGCAGAAGGAAAGAAATCATAAAGATCAGATCAGAAATAAATGAAAAAGAAATAAAGGAAAGAATAGGAAAGATCAGTAAAACTAAAAGTCAGTCCTTTGAAAAGTTAAACAGAATTGATAAACCATTAGCCAGACTCATCAAGAAAAAAAGGGAGAAGACTCAACAGAACTAAAAATGAAAAAGAAGTAACAACTGACCCTGCAGAAATACAAAGGATCATGAGAGATTACTACAAGCATCTATATGTCAATAAAATGGACAACCTGGAAGAAATGGACAAATTCTTAGAAAAGCACAACCTTCTGACAATGAACCAGGAAAAAATAGAAAATATAAACAGACCAATCACAAGCACTGAAATTGAAACTGTGATTAAAAATTTTCCAATGAACAAAAGCCCACGACCACATAGCTTCACAGGCAAATTCTATCAAATTTACAGAAGTGCTAACACCTATCCTTCTCAAACTCTTCCAACATATAGCAGAGGGAGGAACACTCCCAAACTCATTCTATGAGGCCACCATCACCCTGATACCAAAACCAGACAAAGATGTCACAAAGAAAACTACAGGCCAGTATCACTGATGGACATAGATGCAAAAATCCTCAGCAAAATACTAGCAAACAGAATCCAACAGCACATAAAAAGGATCATATACCATGATCAAGTGGGGTTTATCCCAGGAATGCAAGGATTCTTCAATATACGCAAATCAATCAATGTGATACAACATTTTAAAAAACTGAAGGATAAAAACCATATGATAATCTCAATAGATGCAGAAAAAGGTTTTGACAAAATTCAGTACTCATTTATGATGAAAACTCCAGAAAGTAGGCAGAGAGTGAACTTACCTCAACATAAAGATGATCATATATGACAAACCCAGAGACAACATCGTTCTCAATGGTGAAAAACTGAAACCATTTCCACTAAGATCAGGAACAAGACAAGGTTGCCCACTCTCACCACTATTATTCAAAATAGTTTTGGAAGTTTTAGCCACAGCAATCAGCGAAGAAAAAGAAATAAATGGAATCCAAATCGGAAAAGAATTAAAACTGTCACTGTTTGCAGATGACATGATACTATACAAAGAGACTCCTAAAGATACTACCAGAAAACTACCAGAGCTAATCAATGAATTTGGTAAAGTAGCAGGATACAAAATTAATGCACAGAAATCTCTTGCATTCCTATACACTAATAATGAAAAATCTAAAAGAGAAATTAAGGAAATGCTCCCATTTATCATTACATCAAAAAGAATAAAATATCTAGGAATAAACCTACCTAAGGAGACAAAAGACCTGTACACAGAAAACTATAAGACACTGATGAAAGAAATGAAAGATGATACCAACAGATGGAGAGATCTACCATGTTCTTGGATTGGAAGAATCAACATTGTGGCAATGACTACACTACCCAAAGCAATCTACAGATTCAATGCAATCTCTATCAAACTACCAATGGCATTTTTCACAGAACTAGAACAAAAAATTTCACAATTCGTATGGAAACACAAAAGACCCCGAATAGGCATAGCATTCTTGAGAAAGAAAAACAGAGCTGGAGGAATCAGGCTCCTGGACTTCAGACTATACTACAAAGCTATAGTAATCAAGACAGTATGGTACTGGCACAGAAACAGATATATAGATCAATGGAACAGGACAGAAAGCCGAGAGATAAATGCACGCACATATGATCACCTTATTTTTGATAATGGGGCAAGAATACACAATGGAAAAAAGTCTCTTCAATAAATGGTGCTGGGGAAACTGGACAGCTACATGTAAAAGAATGAAATTAGAACACTCCCTAACACCATACACAAAAATAAACTCAAAATGGATTAAAGACCTAAATTTAAGGCCAGAAACTATCAAACTCTTAGAGGAAAACATAGGCAGAACACTCTATGACATAAATCACAGCAAGATCCTTTTTGACCAGCCTCCTAGAGAAATGGAAATAAAAACTAAAATAAACAAATCGGACCTAATGAAACGTAAAAGCTTTTGCACAGCAAAGGAAACCATAAACAATACAAAAAGACAACTCACAGAATGGGAGAAAATATTTGCAAATGAAGCAACTGACAAAGGATTAATCTCCAAAATTTATAAGCAGTTCATGCAGCTCAATAAAAACCACAAACAACCCAATCCAAAAATGGGCAGAAGACCTGAACAGACATTTCTCCAAAGAAGATATACAGATTGCCAACAAACACATGAAAGAATGCTCAACATCACTAATCATCAGAGAAATGCAAATCAAAACTACAATGAGGTATCACCTCACACTGGTCAGAATGGCCATCATCACAAATATCAACAAACAATAAATGCTGGAGAAGGTGTGGAGAAAAGGGAACCCTTTTGCACTGTTGGTGGGAATGTAAATTGATACAGCCACTATGGAGAACAGTATGGAGGTTCCTTAAAAAACTAAAAATAGAACTTCCATATGACCCAGCAATCCCACTACTGGGCATATACCTGAGAAAACCATAATTCAAAAAGAGTCATTTACTACAATGTTCATTGCAGCACTATTTACAATAGCCAGGACATGGAAGCAACCTAAGTGTCCATCGACAGGTGAATGGATAAAGAAGATGTGGCGCATATATACAATGGAATATTACTTACCCATAAAAAGAAATGAAATTGAGTTATTTGTAGTGAGGTGGATGGACCTAGAGTCTGTCATACAGAGTGAAGAAAGTCAGAAAGAGAAAAACAAATACTGTATGCTAACACATATATATGGGGGAAAAAAAAAAGGTTATGAAGAACCTAGGAGCAGGACAGCAATAAAGATGCAGACCTACTAGAGAATAGACTTGAGGACACGGGGAGGGGGAAGGGTAAGCTGGGACAAAGTGAGAGAGTGGCATGGACATATATACACTACCAAATGTAAAACAGATAGCTAGTGGGAAGCAGCCGCATAGCACAGGGAGATCAGCTCGGTGCTTTGTGACCACCTAGAGGGGTGGGATAGGAAGGGTGGGAGGGAGGGAGACGCAAGAGGGAAGGGATATGGGGATATATGCTTATGTATAGGTGATTCACTTTGTTATACAGCAGAAACTAACACACCATTGTAAAGCAATTACACTCCAATAAAGATGTTTAAAAAGAAACATCTCAAATACTGTAAGGCTGCATCTGCCAGTCCCTGCCCATGGGAGCAAGAAGCTTGTTTTCAGGCCTGATTTTCACCTTTAGGCAAAAGCAACAGCAGAAATGTAAAACTCATAGCAGCAATCTCAAATTTGACAATAAATAACTTGTTTTAAACAGGAAAATATAACCGTATTGTTCATTAGGTTCTTGATCTGAATGATTTTTGCTTTGCCATCTATGAAGGTGACAGAGACTGACAACATTTTATGTCATGAGTGATTTTGCAGTGCTGCTAATATGTCTTACGATCTAGACTATTATAATATCCTTAATATTTCAAAAATGACTGAGGCTGGCATAGTATTTTTTTGTTTTGTTTTGTTTTTTTGCGGTACGCGGGCCTCTCACTGCTGTGGCCTCTCCCGTTGCGGAGCACAGGCTCCGGACGCGCAGGCTCAGTGGCCATGGTTCACGGGCCCAGCCGCTCCGCGGCACCTGGTATCTTCCCGGACCGGGGCACGAACCCGTGTCCCCTGTATCGGCAGGCGGACTCTCAACCACTGCGCCACCAGGGAAGCCCTGGCATGGTATTTTTGAACCTTTCCAAATGACGATTTGTTTTTACATCACATTAAAAATTTAGCCTGATAATTCAAACACCTGCACAATTCCATTCTTCTTCAACATAATATAAATTTTTATTCCATTGCAAAAAGCATAAAAACTCTATGCTTTGAAAACCTGTAAGATTAATAATTTATATCTCCAGTAGCAAAGAAAAATTGAGCCATCCTTATAGAATGGAATGATTTAGTATATGATACTCACCCACCAATAATAGGTCATCCATTCTCTTCCGAGTCATTATGATACAACCTGACAACTGATTTAATTATCGAACACTGTACCTGAGAAAGTCTTCTCCTATGAGAGAAACAAATGGACCACCCACCCATACCATTTAAATAGCCCACCATCCAATGCAAAATGTACTTTCCTCACCGAAACTAGCCAAAATTAATACTTTAAAAGAAACTAGAAAGATGGGAATGGGGGAGTTGGCGTGTAAAGTCCTACTTGTGTTATCTGAAGTGTAACAGTTTTAATATATTGACTTTCATATTTTGTCGAGGATCCTTGTTATTAGCTATGGGCACAGTCACACAAAGTCATATGATGTCACAATAGATTACAGTGTACACGGATTTAAACATTAATTTTTAAAATCATTTGGGGTAGTCTAGATAGACTTACACCTAGTATTTTATTAAATTTGTATGCCTGTAAAGTGTTTAGAAATGAACTAGCTTCATGGGGCTCAGTACAATAACGCTGTACTGAAGCAGCTTCTTTAAGATGCTGAAAATTAGGCTATGGCTATAAGCACTCCAGAGGAGGTCAAAGAACATCACAATAAACTACACATTAATAGCAAGCTTACATTTTTAGCCCCTCATTTTAGGGAGCCTATTAATTAGTAATATGACACTGATTATTTTATTTCCTTTTGTCAAGCCTGCAAATCTACCACATTTTGAGTGTTGCATTAAAAGGTCACAGCACAGTACCTCTTAAAAATGATAATTGATACTGAAGTTTCAGTTCCCACATTTAAACTACAGCAATATACAAACAACAAAATAGATACACAAAGACTAGGCATATTCATTTGTATACCTGTGTTTCTTATATTTGGTTTCTGACTGTATTTTAACTTTTTTTCCTCTCCCAGTCATATTCTATTAATTTTGGTCATAGTTAATATAGATGAGTAGTACAATGGCATCTTTAAATTGTTTTTAAAGATCATTTATTAACTTGAGGTCGCAATTTACCCCAATGTGACCTCTAGTTGCTTGGCTTGGGTATTATTCCATATATATGAAAATGTGATGGAGCTCCTTTGTCAAGAATTATATAATTTTAATGAAGAGACAAAAATATCCCTCACCCAAAGCACTGACCTAAATTAGACATCAATTTTCCAGACACTCATACAGTCTCTTTAATTATATTCTAGTCATTAAAATGGTACCATATTGCCTAGAAGTGCAGAGAATTCCATTTGGTTCCCAAATGAGAGACTTTACACAAATCTTCTCCCCAAATATATGCAACATCACACGAACTACAGCAACAAGTAAAGTTAATTTGACTAAATATTTAGGTTTTACATTCACACTAATATTGAGATACAGTTAGAGATTCCAGAAAGACCCCTCCCCATCTCTCAAAGACCAGATAAGACTAATAATTGTGTTACACAAGACTCATCTTCCACCGAAGATACCCAGCAAACTTGGGGTCCATTTCAAAGTCTGTCATATTTTTCCCAGAACACATTTCCTCGGGATATATTGATTTACCTGGACTGGGCGAGAGGGTCATGGAAGGAAATTTCTATTGCCCCACAACTATCATTTTGGTTAATAAGAACTGCTCGTGTTGAAGACATATTTAAAAGAAAATCAGAATCGAGTTCCTCTAAGGAAGAGATAATCTTATTAACTCAAGTATTCATTTGTTAAACAAATATTAATTTTTGGGTTAAGCATAAAATTTTATGGAGAAGGGACAGAGAGATAAGGAAATCTTTCAAACGCATATACTTTGCCTGCAGGAATACACTTATTACCTGCTGTGATGTCACTGGGTAATTTTCCTGGATGGTAGAGATTCACCTTAAGTCTTCCATCATTAAGAAAGAGGAGGAGACCCCCTGAAACCAGCTGAAGCTCACTGAATAGCAGTAGCCCCTCCTTATTCCAGGTTCGAAATTGAAAAGTGGCAGAAACTTCGTTCTCCCCGGAAGAGCCCGGCAGTGCTAAGTAACTCCTGGGGCTCAGAAAAGTCACAGGCACAGACTGTGGTTCTGAACAAGAAAACAACACATTTCCCTGAGAATAAAGTAAAAGAAAAAGCTTTAAGAATGACACTCACATCACCTTAGTGATAAAATCTGAAATACAGAGGCTGTTCATCAATCTCTAATTAGCCCTGATTTAAAACAACAACAAAAATTGCTATCAACATGAATATTCAAATCCTTGCCATATGTCTTAATGGTTCTTCAAATCCAGGGATACATGGTCAGGCAAATCTTTCCCTGCGTTTTCTGGGTGAAATTATTTCCTCCCCATCTCTCAGTTCACAAAGGCATCTAACTCAATGCAACTGAATCCAATAAAAAATTTATGTAAAACAACTCTTTTCTATGTTTTACTTGGTTTTCTCTTCCCACTTATTTCACCCTTTTGCTGCCTTTGGCTTCTAACCCACCCCATAACATAACCAACATTAATGAGCTACTGGTTTTCCTTCCATGTTTTTTCATAATTCTCTCTGTTTCCATTGACATATACAAATATATATATATACACATATATATGTATATACATGTTTAAGTTATGTGTTCACTTATACGTACATTCACGTACACCTAAATATGTTTTGAATACATATACCTACACACTAGGCATTATTTGTTTTATTAAAATAGGAGCCATGTTTTATGCTGTTTACTGTATCATGATTTTATCATTAACAAATAACTTATGGAAATCCCTTTGAGTTATCTGGCAGAAGCCTAATTCCTACTTTTATTGATTGCATAATATTTTACTATGTGAATGTTCCAATTTTAGTCAACTGTTTCCTTGTTAATGTATATTCACTTTGTTTCCAGGTTTTGCCTCTCTGAACAATGCAAGAATAAATAACTCTGCATGCTTCTCTATGTGCTGGTATTTTCAGTTCTGCAGAAGAGGGTTCTAAAAAAAGAACTATTGTATCTACATGTTTTAATAAATATTTCCAGCTTCTTCTCTGCCCACCAAAACAAGTTAAATTCTCCACATTTCCAACAGTAGTATACAAAGGTATGCTTTTCCTACATCCTTGACAAAGATATGCTTTTCCCCACATCCTTGACAGCAATAGGTATTACATATCTTTTAAATTTGCATAAGTTCAACAACAAAATACCAGAGTGATGTATCATTCTTATTTCTCTTGCATTTACCTAACAGTATATCTAAGCATTTTTCATGAGTTTGCTGCTCTTCTGGACTCGCTTTCCTCAGAACGGTCTGTTCATACCCTCTGCCTATTTTTCATTTTTCATTTTATTAGGTTTAACATTGCATAATACAATGTAGCACTTACATTCTTTTTTGAACCATTTTTGTCTTTTTCTTATCATTATGTGCTTGTCTTCAGATTTACATGTATTATTTCTTATCTAATGGTTTTTAGGTAGATCTTCAAGATACATTAGAATTGCATGAATTTTCATTAAAATATTGTACATGAAGGATTATTTTGCTATTAGAGTTAAATACATATTTAAGGATTAAAAAAAAGAAACGTAAAGGCCCGAACTATTTAGAAATAATTAGAATGTTCCTTAACAGGCTTCAGAAATCAAGATAAATGTTTTTATTTTACCCGAAAATAATCTTCAACAAATTTTCTAAATATAGATTTGAAAAGTCAATGAAATCACTTTATTTAGAAGAATACACATTGGAATTAAACTACTAGTCTTGGTTAAACAAAAACATTTGGCTATACTGTGATTCTGTTAAAAGTGAATTAGCTTTCACTGCAGACAAATACCTTGCCCCAGTGAATGAAATAACAAAAGCAGAAGAGTGAAATAAACTGACCCATAATGTAAAGGCAATTATAAGACTAACAAACCTGGTAAAAATGGAAACATTTACCAGCTGCATTTGGACAGCTGTCTGCTACTCTACAAGCAGCAAATCCTCTTGGCAATGAAGAGTGGGTGCTAGTTGCATGAGCAGCTTCTGGAAACTCATTCTGCAATGAAACACTCACATCTATCTCTCTATAATATTTTTATTTTCCATTTAAATTCTTTTCCCTTTTTTAAAAAAAATACTATTTAAAAATCTTGCTGGATGGTGTACTCATATAAATACTATCAATTCACACAGAGAATTAAGAATAAAATGTTTTGTAAGCAATAAATAATCCCATGATGTGGTTTGGGTTTTGCTGACACAACATGAGCTTACATTTACATATTCTGAATTTTGAACAATTAAAGAAATGTATTCAAATGGATAGATGTGTCTGCTTTTCTGTCATTAAGCTGGTTAAGCTAGAAACCACATTTCACAGAATCTCTTTTCTTGTCTTGCTCTGGTTAAAATTTAGCCAAAAAGGGAGCTTGCATGATATGAGTCAGAAGTGAAAGGCTGGCCGTTTTCCCCCCAGAGGTTTTCTGTGTGTGATAAAGCCCAGTGAGGGAGGATCACAGAGGGGCTGGTTTATTCCAGCTTGTCCTGGCTTTCACTCTGCTCCATCTCTTCCTCCAGACAGCTGGGCTCCACTTTCCAGTGCCTCTGATGATTGTTAAGATCCCAGTCCTAAAATAGATCCTTGTTCCTAAACTCACAGTGGTGCTGCTTCCCTGACGGAACCCTGACCGATAACAGTTGTATTTAAATTCTGCTGCATTTCCATAGAATTAGAGTATAATGCAGCCTGACCAGCACTGCTCTTGGGACAGACTGGCAGATGCAATCTTGTAAAAGGCTATTAGTTTCTTTTATTGGTTATAAATGACCATGGCAAAATACAAATTTTTCAAATGCTTCTCTAATATAGATGGATGTTATCTGACTCCAGGAACTTGGTATGCTTCTTCAGAGAGTGTGTCAGGGAGTAACTTATAAAGGAAATTACAGAGTAAGAGAAATTAGTCTCCTGGGAGTAATAATATCACAACAAAATAAATTATCAGTTGCACCAAAAAAAGGCCTGCTTTACTTCATATAAATATAAAATAATCATGCCCTATGAATTTTAAATTTTTAACATAGAATTCATCCCTTACATGCATATTGCCAAGCAGAGAAATGTTTTTAAGGAACAAGAGTAAAGTCTAAAACATCACATCAAGTGGGAATTCAAAATGAAGCAATTGTTTTGTGTGTAGTTTTCCTCATTTGTTCACATGAAGACTCAAGTCTTACCATAATGATGATCTGTGGGTTCTGTTGCTTGGCCAAATCAATAACATCCACTCCATTATAATAGAGATTTTCTAAACACCCATGAAAATGTTTATGGGGGAATGACGCTGATTTTCCAGGTGCTGGAATCCCTCCAAAGCTGATCTTAGAAAGAAAAATGGCATCAATAATATTGTTTAGTGATTTTTTGATAATCTGCTTAAATAATTACGATTAGCAACTATAGCTGTAATCATCATAGATAGACCGATTTTTCAGTACCCTACACTGCCATATTGATAATTTCAAATGGAGATTAAAAAAAATTAAGATGCATATCTTGAAACAAATTTATATGCATTCAGTTTTCACTTACACAAGAGCTTGATTATCTTTTACAAGTTGCTCATCACACCTGATTTCAATATTTTTTGGTTGCTGAAGAAAAATACATCTTTATATCCATGCTAAACCTTGGCAGCTTTAACAATGTTACCAATTACAATGACATTTTGTTTCATATACATTTCTGGCACACATTGATATTTGTGCATTTGAACTGATTATTAATGAATCAATTAATCTATTTATTGCTACATTCTCTCCATAAATCTGCACTGTTCAGGAGTGCCCTTTACCCGCCCCTACCACCACCAATCGTGCAACACATTCTGTATTTACTTGTAATGAGACCTCTTCAAGAACATTTCCTACATGTGGCAATTTGTAACTACCCATTGCAGGCAAAAAAGATGACATTTCTTTGTAATAATAAATTAACGTACTGGAAGAAAGATGGGGCCTCAGTAGTATATGCACAAAATTTGCTACTTGAGTTAGGTCACCTAGAGGAACACTTCATCAGAACCTTGACTGACTCTGAACGTAGGTTTTCTATAGTACATTTTCTTTCATGTGGCTATACCACATATATATTACAAAGTCTGCATTAATTGAAACGTAACCATCACACCTCATAATCGAGATGTAGGTAACTGAACTCTCCCTGGGCGTGGAAACGATGTCTGTGCTCATCCACTGTAAAGTTGACTTGTTTGCCCAGGCGTTGGATGAGCACGGAATGCCAGTGCTGGTCGTCCAGCAGGCTGCCCAGGGTGAGACTGATCGGGCTGTGAGTGGAGGGCAGCTTAGCTTCACCTTAGAAGAGAAAAAAAATAACAGCACCATTATTCTCAGTTTAAAAAAAAGAAAAAAAAGTTCCTTTTGGGGGCACCAGAGTCTCTCATGATAATTGCAATCTCTTTCCATCCACTCCATCCAAAATGCTAGCCTGAATTTACCTCAAGTTTGAATATAATATGCTCTCAACCTTGTTGTAATTTCTTCCTCTGTTAATTCTCTTTATTAGCATTACCCACCATCACACACTCATTTTCAATATAAATTTTATCTTTGCTACAACCTCATTATTTTTACTACCTCGGTATTTTTCAATGACCCATCCCTTTCATCATGATGTCTGAAAATAGCTAAGTGGTTCTGTCAGCACTATGACATTGAAAGAGGGTCTTGTACAATTTGCAAATAGGAACCATTTTTACGTGCAAGTACAATATGGGCGTATATATATATATATGTGTGATATATATATATATATATATCACATACATACATAAACACTTGAATGTGGAAATATGGCACCTTAATTGTTAAAATAAGATAAGCTATAAAAGCATAAAGCTACTAAGGTGATATCTAAATGACCAGAGATTTTTCAAGCACTTTACCCAAATAGTTTTACCTGAATTAATAACTAAAAAGAGTTTTCCTCTTCTTAATTCCAGTGTGATGTGATCTCCATTTTGCCCTTGCCGGTGGAGTAGAATCCCATCGCTCTGCATAGTTTTAAATTTCAAAGAAATTATATCCTTTATTGGGCTCAGGGATTTTTGATCAAATCTGTAGAGAAGGCAGCTTTTCCCATCAAGATCAACCACCTCTGATCCTAGACAAAGATATTAAAAGTCATTCTAAGGATAAATATGCTTTTCATTAAAGCATTTTAAAAGTATATGTATAGAAAGAGCATTATACTTGTACCCATACATGTATAGTTCAGCTCCAAGCCAATCAAAATAATGGAAAATAAAACCACCAAATGTCTAATGCCTTCTAATTCCTGGGATTGATTCCATTTTAGTCTTTATTCACCTATTTACAAAATTCATGATCTAGAAATACATTTTGAAATGTATTCCTAATTTTCTCTTATATTATTAAAGGCTGTTTCTCATTCCATAATAAATTAGGGAAAAGGTTATAATCAATACCCATAAAACCACTTTGCATATTTCATGATCAATATTTTTAATGACATTCTTGAAATGTTGAAGTTAAATGGTTTTTTACCTTCTAAAAAAGTAGTTTTGAAATCTCAAAATTCCTTCTATATGGCATATATAAAAGAGATCGACACACAAATACAAACACATACATTGGACTCATCAATGCCACCTCAAGTATACATTAAACTGACCTTTGTGTTTTGTTTTATTTTATTATTTTTGTGGCTAAGTAATAGTATTTAAGAGCAATGCTATTTTCTGTCTTCTCAAGGGCACTGTTGGAAAGATATTCACTTAATGACATTATAAGGGCTGTTCTGCATTTGTGTCATAACTGTGACATTGACAGGTTTTTTCAGCTTTCTGACAGTGTCTTATCTACTCATTGTCAAGATCACTTTTATTCAGTTCATCTGATAAAAGATGTCATGTTATACCAGTAACATAACAGTACATCTGTCAAAATCAGTTGCACCCTGAGCAAAGAACTGATAATTCTCAGAAAGCCTTGCAGTGTTTCCTACATTTCACAAGTCAAAGATTTTTTTTTTTAAGGCAATTACCCTTGAGAGTGCATTTATGTAATAAATGAAGAGGTTAGGGAAACCCAATAAAATAGGAAGCTATTTTTCAACTGGTTAGGTGACTTCTCCCAGTCAACAAAACGACATTACAGTTCACTCATCTTGTTTCATTCGACAAAATTATTACATCAACTTGTATGTCCAAATATGCATTTCTTTCAGATTATCCATCATATGTAATGGGAACCATTTATATTCACCACCGCCCCCAATTTTTTCCAACTATTTTATGCAGCTATCTTTTGGAAATTCAGAGGTTTGATTTTTCCACGTCTTGTTAATGTGCTTATAAAAGAATTCATTCACCAAGTGCACATGAATAAACATTGCATTCTGTAGAAAGAATAATGTTAACTGAATAATTACTCCTTGTTATATAGCTGAATAAATGTGCATGGCAAAAACATAACTGTGACAAATACAAATAATGTGTTCTATGATAATTAGATTACAATAAATTAAGAAGAATTCCAATAAGACAGACTTTAAATGCTGACACATTTGGAGCCATGCAGTTATCTCTGAGTTAATGCATTGCTTAAAGGCAACCGTCATTATAATGATTTTATTTCAGATAAAGTCTATTTTTGGAATTAGCTACCAAGAGAATTTTTTCCCCAATGAACGTCTAGCCTGTGATACTTCAGCCTTCTATTTCTTTTTTTCTCTCTTCTTCACTACTGTTGCTATTACATTATAATGGTCATATCAGCCTTTCATGGCACAAGAGCTTTGTGCCTGGAATATCTCCATCAGTAAAATGGGATAGTGAGAAACATATTAGACTATTGATGCCTAAAGCAATGGTATACTACTTCATCTCTTAAATGGAAGCCACTTGGCATTTTCTCTCTTACCTATTATGTTCTTACTTCACAGGTATCACACTAAGTAGTTGGGTCCATTCATTCAATAAATATTTATTTAGCCCATCCAGTCTGAGGCCGTGTGATGGATGCTGAGATAAAAGAGGGATCAACACCAACATGGCCCTTGTCCTCACGGAACTTACATTCAGTGAAGACAGGCAACAAATAGCAAGTAAAAAAGTAAGTTCGCATTCCCACCAGCAGTGCAGGAGGGTTCCCCTTTCTCCACACCCTCTCCAGCATTTATTGTTTCTAGATTTTTTGATGATGGCTATTCTGACCGGTGTGAGATGATATCTCATTGTAGTTTTGATTTGCATTTCTCTAATGATGACTGATGTTGAGCGTTCTTTCATGTGTTTGTTCAAATGTAAAATAGATAGCTAGTGGGAAGCAGCCGCATAGCACAGGGAGATCAGCTCGGTGCTTTGTGACCACCTGGATGGGTGGGATAGGGAGGGCGGGAGGGAGGGAGATGCAAGAGGGAAGAGATATGGGAACATATGTATATGTATAACTGATTCACTTTGTTATGAAGCAGAAACTAACACACCATTGTAAAGCAATTATACTCCAATAAAGATGTAAAAAATAAATTAAAATTTAAAAAAAAAGTAAGTTCGTAAACCATTACAGACCATAACAGGCATTCTGATCAAGATTAAAAGAAGCCTGGGGTCACTTTAATTAAGGTAGTTGGGAAAGCTCAGTTCTCAGGTCTAGAAACCTGATGCTAAAGCAGATGGTAATCAATAATCTTCTTACTCTTGTCAGTCTTCAAGTCCTAAACTTGTCCGCATAAAATAATTACTCTTATGCTTAATTTTAAGATGGCTAGACATTCTCCCAACACATTCTGTCATTCATTATCATGAAAGGAAGCTCTGAGGATGCTGAGAAACTCCAGTGGCAGTCAGTAACTCAGCTCTCAGATTTCACATGCAATGTGAACAATACCCTTCGGGGAAAAAAAGCTAAATATATTTCAGAATGTAAGTACAATGTCAGTACAGGGAAACTTCAAGTTATATCCATGTAATATATTACAAGGATTTCCATAAAACAAAGGAATTCAGAATGGCCCTTATCAGTATTACTTTAGATAGAAAACTCACTTATAAACGCTATTTACAGAACTTATCTGATATATAAAAAGCATGCGATTTTAAACAATCATCATAAAACGTTGTGCTATGATAAATACAGTTAACGATATAAAAATCTGGAACTATCTGAAAAAAAATAATCTTTTGAGAGACAGAGGGAGAGAGAGGAAGAGAGTATCTGAATTTTCTCCAAGGATGCTGGTGGGAGAGACAGGTCTCTCTTGGAACTGATATCACCACTGTTAAGAAAATTGAAAAAGCTGGAAAATAAATCAAAGGAATAACTTAATGTCCTCTCAATGTCATGCTGGAGCTTTTTAAAAGAAGCCCGTCTAATTAATTCTAGGTGAATTCACAAATATATCTTATTTTACTATTTATTACTGATGAGGGCCAGTCTCTAAGTTACATGTTAAATTATAGTTTTGGGTTTTTTTTGTTTTCCCAGTAGAGATGCAAATAACTTCCATCAGATAGAAAATATATCCCCAAAGGTTATGGTTTTATTGCCCTGTTGGACATTAAACATTTGTGTACTTAACCTAGTGATAGTAATTCAACATTCTTTTTTCCAGCTTTTAGGAACCACTTGCATTCTTGGCCTATGGCCCCTTCCTTCTTGTATAGGACCAGCATCATAGCATCTTCAAATTTCTCTCTTTCTCATTATCTCTCATGTTTGCATTCACAGTCACATCTCCTTCTCTAACTCTGATCCTGTCACGTCTCTTTTATAAGGACCCCTGTGACGACACTGGGTCCACCTGGATGATCCAGGATAATCTCCCCAACTCAAGACCCGTAACTTAATCACAACTGTAAAGTACCTTTGTCATATAATGTAACATATTTACGGTTACAGAGCATTACTCTATCACAGCAAGTTACCTGCTCTCTTTGTCCCTGTTCCTTCATCTGTAACATGGGAATAATAGTACGTTCTTTTCTTTAAGTGAAGTATAGGTGATTTACAATATTTTGTTAATAACAGTATATTCTTCATAGGTCTGTTGTATGAATGCATATCTACACAATTTTTGGAAGTTGCTAGCATATAATTAGAATTCAATAAATTGTTAACTACTATTAATGCTATTACTTATTAGAACACTGGGCAGGGAAAGAGGGATAGCAAAAATAGTTTAATAAATACGTTTGGTGTGTTTATTTTTTAAAAGTGGACTCTAAAAAATAATGAATTTCTGAAGTGCACAAGAAATGCTCAATTACCAATGTCATTGCCAGGTTATGCAGCAATAATGATTTTGAACCATCTGTGGGTTCTGTGGCTTTTTCTCTGTCTGTCAGCAAATGCCTGAGCTGACTCACCATGGCAATTGTCGGTGACCTGAATCCTCCTCAGTGAATACCTCCATCTCAGATCTTCTCATTTAGAGCAGGAAGCAAGGAAAGAGGTGGCTCACAAAGACTGCAGGCCCTACTATCTTTATCAATTCTCCCCGTGACCCTGGGAAAGAGATGTAGCCTGCTTGATTTGCATGATTCAGAAATATAATCTCCCGTAGAATAAAGAGTTTTCTGAAAGAAAATATTCCTACTTCTTTCAGGGAGTTGTGTGAGAAGTGGAATTGCTGAAACACGTATCCTGCGCTCCTTCTGCAGCACATGTTTATGGAGACCTTTCCGCGAACACAGTGGAAGACACAGTAATGCATAACACGAAGAGCATTATTTTTTCCAGGAGCTTACGGTCTAGCAGGGAAGACGCACGTCCTTGAGATGTGATTATTCATGCTTCACTTCTGCATCAGGGCTGGGTCCTGAACGATTTCTAACACGTGCAGGAGGAGTTGAACCTCTCGGCCTCAGAGAAGGACGTTAACTAAAGGGCAGAAATGCTTCACCTCCGTGAGCAGCAAACTGCTTTTCTACCTCTGCATGTTTCACATGCAAACACACTCCTCATTGTCACATCTTCCACTTGACCCAGTACCGTTCCCTCTCCCTTGCAACCTATCCCTGCTCCAGAAGTTTGAGGCTTCTCCAGTTGTGAGGGGTTGCCATTTGAAAAAGCAATGTCTTCCCCACCCTGTAAGTGAATTACTAAGAAAAACACATCCAAGAGCATGATTTCTCAAATTGGGGTCCGTGGTCACACCACGTGAGAATCACCTAAGGAGAATCTCTTGTGGCCTCCGTAAACATTCAGCAAACATCCTGCACTCTGCCTGATGTCCGCTAATTTAGAATCTCTGAAAGACAACTCAAGAGTATAGGTTCCTGAGTGATCCTGAGGCAGACGACAGCATAAGGGTTATTTGACAAGAAGAAGAGGTAGCTTACACAAACCTGTTCTCTGAAAATGAACAACCTCATTGCACACTGAATTGTACCATGGAAAACAAAATTGTTTTATTTATCTATACCATAGGTGGTACTTGCAGAAAATTGTGGAGGTGGTAGTGACTTGTCCCTGAAACGTCTTTCAGGGAGAAATGGATTCTGTGAGTTAAACCATGAATCATAGCATTATTGATGAGATCAGTTGACTAAGAAACTTAAAAGAGAAAAATTGGAATAGAAAATGCATGAAATGGAAAACAAATCATTAAAAATAGAAAATTCACTTTATTGAAGGTCATGAAAGAGTTCTTGAAAAAGACATGAGACTCTTCTAATAATTCTTTGGGAATCATCCCAAAAACACAAATAGAAAAAGAGTGCTACCACTAGAGAAAACAGCTATGGACCAAACTCTTCTGGGCTAAATTGAATTCAGTCTTAAACACTGATCATACTGCCTCTCTATTTAAAAATTACTACCTATGAATCACTAAACAAACAGAGGTCCAATTTTGACTTCTAAAAAACATTAATCAGACTGAGTCACTGTTAAACTATTATATAGTGAAATATTAAAGCTACAGCATGATGTATAGGCATGTGAGATCTGCATTACAGAATTGTGCTTTTAAAGAGATGGAGAGGAGAGACCAAGCACCTGAGAAATCAACAGGAAATGGGTTGTTCTATTTTTGCATAGTAGCATAAAAGAACACAGAATGATTTAAGGGACTCTCAGGTTTAAAACAACTAAAATTAATATGGTGAAAAGGAAGAAGGCACAGGATCAAATGCTGTATATAACCACAGGGAAAAGGTGACTTTACTATCATGGTTTTTGTTTTGTTTTTTTCCAGTACGTGGGCCTCTCACTGCTGTGGCCTCTCCCGCTGTGGAGCACAGGCTCCAGACGCGCAGGCTCAGCGGCCATGGCTCACAGGCCCAGCCACTCCACGGCATGTGGGATCTTCCCGGACCGGGGGAAGAACCCGTGTCCCCTGCCTCGGCAGGCGGACTCTCAACCACTGCGCCACCAGGGAAGTCCACTATCATGGCTTTAAACAGACTGAGTTAAGGTCAGTGATAACACTCCAGGAGGTTATGGGAGCAAACATCATCATGGCCACTTACATATCAGTTTAAATTAACCTTTTAAATAGATTTGAAATCGGTAACATCTACTTCATCAAGGACGCTGGAGTGTATCACTGGAGGATGTAAGCTGGATTTCCGTTTCTAATATTTATTTGTTATTTTTGTGATGTCACAGAAATCACTTAAGTGCCAATTCTCAATTTCCTTATTTGGAATATGTGGAGAATAATTCCAACCTTTCATGCTATACCAAAAAAGCTGTTGGCACCCGAGGGAAATATCAAAATGCCTTGATAGTTATTATTTAGTATGCTATTATTATCATTTTAATAATAACAACTTTTGAAATTTCATATGTTCATCTCAGAGATATTTCTCTTCTCGTCAGTTGCTACTGCTTGAGGATAATAAATTTGGATGTTTACATATTTATTCATTTTTTGGTTTATATCATGGCTAATCAGATATTTTTCTTAATACCTCCACTTAACAAATAGTTACTGAACGTTTACTGTGCCAAGCTCTACAGTAGGAAGCTGTGTAACAGGGAACACATTCCATCCTCATGGATCCTCCAATCAGAAGGAAAAGAAAGACATCACATAACTCATCCCATCTGAACAGATGTTTTTACAAATTGTTAAGTGGAACTTGAAGGAAAAGGACAGGGTAATATCAGAGGTTTGAGCAGAAAGGTCTAAATTAGGTTACTGATTAGGGACGACATCTCCGAGGAAATGATATTTAAGCTGAGTAGATCACCACCTATGAGAACATCTAGGGTCAGGAAAGGAAGAGAAGGTCGGGGGAGAAGAGGGTGAGAAGAGCTGGGAGGGTGGGAGAGTCTGGAGAGGGATGGATGGTGTGGCAGAAACTAAATGGAAGAGTTCCACAGGGAGCTGAATTACTGGCAGATCACCTTGACCCTGTGAAAGCTTGGTTCCAGGTTTTTCTTGGACAGGTCTATTTAGGATTTGTCCTTAGTCCCAGGATGTAACAATTGGTCCTCAGTTACGGTGTTTATTCCTAAGGCAATGCCTTTCTGGCTTTTCAGGTAAAAGCCCAAAGTGTTTAACAAATCTCTCTAAACTGGCAGAACTTGGACTCCAAAGGTATCCTTCCCAGAACCAGGCAGATGCTGGATGAAGTCCTCAGGACTTGAGTCGCCCAGCTCTTGCTTTTGCCTGGTGCATAGTGGGCATGGGTAAGTCAGGGATCAGGCAAGGATTTAAGGGGAATGTGTATGCAGGAGTCAGGGCTCTCCCTCTCTGACACCCTCCTTTTCAGTATTCCACCCTAAATTTCTAACCACTCTGACAGTCTTGAACTCTGACCTCTGTCTCCTCAGCCTAGTAAAATCTGGCTACTTGCTGCTTGAGTATTATGACGTTCTTAGGAAAAAGTCAGTTAAATATGGATCTCCAGGAGTTTGCTTTCCATCTTTCAAGAATCAAGTCCTCTCAAGTTGCTGCCTGTTTTGAGCTGAATTTCAAAGCCCTGAAGCATTTTTTTTAATGTATTTTACTCAGCCACTATAATTGCTGTGGGCAGCAAGATAGTCCAATAAAAGCTACTGTTATGACTAGTACCTAAAAGCAAATCTCTCTCTTTTTGTAAAATTTTATAACTATTGACTTGTCCATTAATTTATTTAGGATTGCAAAATGGGCATATACTGATTCTACTATTCCTTGTTTATTTATATAAATATAACTTTAAAGAAAAATCCCCTCTAATCTTCTATTTGATTACCTTGAGGTACAGATCACCTAGGAAGAGTAGGATAAATGCTTGATGTTTTCTCGTCATTTATTAGCTTTCAAAATAATGAGTCGATTCCTTAATAGTTCTCCTAGGTGACCAATGAGGGTTCTTTTTTTAGTATTATCAAGAACCCATTCACTTAAATATAGTTAATATGTTTCAAAACTGCAGCTACTATCTTTATCGATGCTGAAATATTTCCATCTTTGGTCAGTGAGAGCCCCTTCAGTTGGCTGAGTTCTTTTGACATTATTCTGGTGGGTTTTCATAGTCTCCTTATTTTCTGGCATTCTAAAAGCTAACCTCATTTTAATTTTAATATAACTTCAGGTATCATCAAATTAAAATCTTAAGACTATAAACTTTGCAAAGAATTAGAATTTATCCACTTTGATTTTAGGCCAACATGAATCCATCTTCTTTTTAAACTCTGACATAAAATAGGATCCCTCAGCTACAGTATTAGCTGATAAACAGTCTGAGAGCAAGGACTGTATTTAAAGCACCTTGTCAAGATTTTATGTTGACATGTTGGAGCTAATAAGTAGGTATTGGATTCAATCACAACTATTCTTTAGGGTAAATCTAACACCTTTCCTGCTTTTCCTTTTTCCCCAACCCAACAGCTGGTGTGAGAGAGCTGCATCCTGAGTAGACAGAAGGCTTTTACTTAAGTTTTCTTTCAGTATTTTTTCACCCAGATAAACAGTTGCACTTTTCACGTTACTTTCTTATATTTCCTACTAATAATTTTCTAAATGGAAATCTACAGATGTAAGTAGTTCCAACTTCCGGTATTTTTTACATCATGAAATGCATCCTCTTATTTTAAGTTAACATGAGTTTTGTAATTTCTGACTTATTTCCATTTACTAAATAGAATCCATCATTTTCTCTCACACAGTCTGCATTTAAGCAAATAAACGTAATAGTGTAACACATCTGTACATTTCTTCTCTGCCAATCCTCTCACTCAGTTTTCCCTGTGCTCTATGCCTGATCTTTAATGGACTGAATATGACACTTGGATGACGGGAAAAGCCTTCCTGAATTTCCCCAGACCTGCCCCCATTCATTCATCTATCTGTCCAGAGGACTAATACCAAAAGAGGACCATCCGATTTCAATACAGTATAATGTGTGTATGATGTGACCAGGAGCAGAACACATCCTCTGACCTAAACAGGAAGTACTAGAGAAGTTGTTGGAAACAGTGATTTCTATGCAGAGAAAAGACAATGAGTAAAAGAATTATCTAGGTAGGGGAATGAAGGCTAGATGTGTGGTGATCGCCCTATGCTTCATGAAAAGATCCTAAGACTAGAAAAATCATGAAATCACAGCACTTCAAAGAAACTGTAATTATTTCACTACGGCCGGGCAGTTGGATGCTTTTATTCTGCTGAGGATGAGGAAGGAGAGATCGTGGATCGAAAAATGAGAGTGTTTACACAACAGCTAGAGAAAAGAAACTAAGAATCTATACTCAGGGCGATCGCTTCAGCAATTCACCCACCATTAACCATTATCTCCTGTGGCTTAATTTCTACTTCTTAAGCACTCCTCAGACTCACTCACTTGCACCCAGTTATTTTCCTTTCTTGCCTTTGTTTACCGTTGTTTACCCTTTGGGACACACTGAGCAGAGTAGTAGTTCTTCATCATCAAACACTGTCTTTTCTTTTTCTTTCTTCCACAAGTTATTTCCTTACCTACACCTCTTGTCTAGATCTGTAAACATGTTCACAGTGGCTATGGCCAAGACATCTGAAATTTATACTTTCCCTTTGAACCCATAAAATTTAGCTTCTGCTTCTCTCATTACTCAGGAAACAACATCAGGTTTACCGACATAAAAGTAGAACATGCTCTTTGATATGGATTTTTCCATTCACTTGATGCTCCTTCAGAACAAGTTACTGTTCTAACTCAGGGTAATAAAACCGGGTGTGGTTCTCACAACAGCCACTTTCCCAGCAATATTCACAGGGCCAGCTTGCATCTATAACTTCAGCCAACACACATATTAGGCACAAGGGGCCGGGGGGGGTCTGGCATAAAAATGCACACTACCTGAGAAACAGTACAAAGGACCTGTTTTAATTATGACAAATGCATTTCTGTTTTTCAAAGACATGAGTAGTTGTATAAACATAGCTTTAAACTTTATACTTTTCTTATCAACAGTAAGTGGAAAGGTTCTGATTTAATAACTAATGATATTTTATAGGTCTCGATTCTGTAACTTCACCCCAGAGGATGTGGAGTTCCAATCTTCCGTATTTCACAGTCACTTAAACTCAATGAGTCAGCGATGGAATTAATTCTCTCTCCTGCTCCCTTCCAGAACTTATTTGTTCCCCAGCGCCCCCTCCCAGTAAATGACACCACCTTCCAGACCGCTGCTCAGATCTGATAACTCAGTGTCCGCTCACATACAATCACTAAATTCTCTTGATTCGATGGCAGCCTCGGCATACTGTGAATCTGGTTCAAGTCAGAAGAACTCTCTCTCCTCATTGCTGGTCCTCTAGTTGGAGACTCCAGCTGTCACTTGTACAAAGGAGTTCAGAAGCCTCCCAACTGAGCTGCTGCCTCTGATCTCTACTCCTCACTTAGCCCTCCAGTCTGTACCCCTCATTTCAGTCTGAATGACCATTCTCAAATACAAACTGATCCCTCCAAACAATCCTCACTCCCGTTCTTGCCTAGAAGACACCGCTTCTCCTATTTGGACCATTCTCCCAGCCTCTCATGTGAAAATATCTGCACCTTAATTTCAAAACCTAGTTCCGTAAACTTTCTCATACTAACCTCAACTTATCGATCACGTTATTCCTAACACCCTATACTAACGCTGCCATATTTGGCATTGAGTCTGTGTAATTTTTATGACATTGCATAAAAGAAAAATGAAAGAAAAAATGTATTACTTTAAATTCCTCCCTATACCCAACAGCTAGTAGATTTCTCTTTCAGCAAGTGTCAACAGACATTTAAAGGATGAACACATGTATGATTCATCACGAGTACTGGTTTTGGAAGGTGACGGATCTGATTTTAAATCCTAGGTCTAACACAGGCTGTGTAATCCCAAAGTTCTTAATTTCTCTAAGTCCACTTTCGCCCATGTCAGGAGACTTGAAGCACCCTGGTATACAACATTCTTGAGTGAGTCACTTAGGCAAAGCCCACCCAAAAGTCATATTAACTTGGTGCAGGCAATGGGAACACACAAGCTGGCAGGTTGGATGCAATCCTCCAGGCCTTCCTCAAGCTCACAAGAGGCCCACTTCATTGCCGGCACATACAGGTGCGCTGGGACTGGGATCCGCGAGAACCCTGCTCATGTCGCACCCTCCCACACTTTTCCTTTTTTTAAGGATTGCGGAAGAATAGCCTTGCATATCTGGAGAAAATTCAGTCTGATCTTGGATCTGGGCTCCTCAGGAGAGTTGCAGACAAAATCTTGAGCGGGCTTCTTTCGCTGACCTACAGTTCTTCCTTTTGAGGGCAGGGGACACTGGTGGTCTCAGCTATTTCTGTGCCAGACAACCCAGAGCAAGCCACAGGGGTCATTCAGCAGACCATAAAATGGTAATATCCAAGTACCTACTTCACTGTGTTGTTGAAATGGTAAAAAATACCTGACACATATTAAGTGTTCAGTAAATGATGATTAAATAGTATCATGCTTTAGTAAACTAATATTCTGCAAGGCTAATGGTACGCAGAGGTGGAGAATAAGAGTGTTGACTATGGTGTAATTGAGGAATTAAAGTCAATTTGATCAAATACATTCCCACAAGGCATTCACACCCAACCCATTTTGAGGTTATTTTCAGTCATCTGTGAGAGTATTCTTCCATTAAGTTTATTTTTTTTTCTCTTTTATCCAAAGTTATCTGAAAGCCACTTTACATTGAATCCTGCTGTATCATTTTACCGTGTGTTTATGTTTGAGTTTAAAATGTTGGCTCTCACTATTGACCCTTCAACCGTGGGTCCATGAAAAAAGGAGGTTGACTAAGTGCCCGGATGGTGTGCTTACTCCAAGAGACAGCAGATGAATTAACAGCAAAAAGAATGTTTCATGGGGTTGCGGG
>NW_020185335.1:4808472-4816668 GCF_003031525.2 Neophocaena asiaeorientalis asiaeorientalis | reverse complement strand
GGGGGGGGAATCTGAGTTATCACCCAGCACGCGGCAGCAGAGAACTCAAAGGAGCCTGCACCCCATCAGTCACTTCATAGGGACGTTACTGTGGGAAAACAGCATCAATAGCCTTGTTAAACTAACGCTGAATTTACATACGAGATCGAATGTGTATTAAGTGTGTGCTGCTGGGGAAACTGCTTAATACTTCTAAGACTCCATTAGATGGGTGATTTTTAGGATTAAATTAGTACGTCTATAAAAACTATTATCTGACGCAGAATAAGTGCTCAGTAACAGTTTGCTATTATTATACAGTGATAAGTAAATATTTTGCAAGGTAGACGCTCTGAATCAGTAACTATAAATATGAATCATTTTGGAGTTTGCTTTGCTGATTGCCCATTGTGTGGCACGGGCTTTATTAAAACTCTACGATCCAAAGACAAATAAGACTGACTGTCCAGATTCTGTGTTCCAGAATCGCAATTTTGGGTGGGACGTTTTTTTTAAGGATGATTTTATTCAAGTGGGATCATTGTAAAGGGAGGAGCTAACACATACCAGGAGCAGCTAAGCTGAACTGCAGAAGCCAAGAAAGCTAGAAGGAAGTCGGGCAGATGATGAGAAGTAAGCTGCCCATGGCTCATCTCTGATGTAACGGCTGGAGGAGGCATGAGAATAAGCTGGGGTTCTGGAGTCTGGCAGGCTTGGCTGCAAACCCAGCTCTGTCACTTCCTGTCTGGGTGGTTGGAACAAGTCAACATGGAATCCCTAAGCTCTAGCTTCCTCATTTGCAAAGTAGGGGAATGGAACAAGTTACCTAATAATATTTATCCGGACTTTGTTTGGAATTATAGACTAGCTGGTTAATATGGTATTAGACATATAATAAGCACTCAAGAAAAATTTGTTACGTCTAGAATTATAAAAATTAATCCTATTAACATTAGTGCTATTGCTACTAATACCATTATGACAATTCTGCCAACGTGGTTTCTCTGTCTGACACAGGATAGACAACTTCAACAAGCTGCCTGCCCTCTACATGACATGCCTTCCTTTTACATAAATAAAGTGAACCTGAAAAAGGGATGAAATACATGTGAAGAAAGCTTTAGTGGCTAAAAAAATAAAGGAGGTTTACTAGAGGAATAAGCATGCAGTGAATTGAACAGTAATGGGTTCTCTTCCAGATTCTTCTGCGGACTAAGCTGTGAGACGCTGGGCAGATTACTGACTCTCTCCAAACCTCAGACTGCTCGTCTGATAATCGTAGATCATGTTAACTAACGACAGGATGGTGTGGCTTGAGGCGGGCTATCAAGAACCCTCAGGTCTCTGTCCCACAAAAAGACATAATAAAATACTTCATTCAGAGGAGACTAAGTGAAACCTGTGGTTCCTATCTTTTACGTGAAAGTACTTCAGACACATCTTACACTTCGGCAGGGGGTCTTCACCTTTGCTATGCACAGAGCACAGCATATTTATAAGTGAGTTTCATGGCATATTATTTTTAGGCTGTAGAGAAAAGCATTCTGTGGTCTCAAAACAGATGATTGGTTTAACTAAATGGGCCACTGTCTCTTATTAAATTTAGGGTGCCTGAATGAAACATCATCACATATAGTCTACGGGGGGGACATTCTAATATTTAAAAGTTAAGATCTGGTCAAAAATATCAGATTTGGACAAATGGATTCACATATGTCTACAAACATGTACCTCTATCTATCTATCTCTGTAACGATTCGTCTATCTGTAAAATGCTTCCATTTCTGATTTAAAATATAAAAGCTGAACACGTAAGTCAATATTGGCATGTATGGGCACAAATAAAGCTTCCCAAAGAAACTGCTCCCGTTTTTATGTCTCTTTACGTAGCTCTTCAATCAATTTCAGCACACAGTTTGGCTTTTAAAACATCTCCTTTGATATCTATTCCACTGTGTTGGATAAACAAACACTTACTATATGCACATCCAAACACCTCGATTCGCATTCCAATTCTGCCCCTGGGGTTCCACTCTAAAGGGATGAAGCGCAGAAATCTGGCTTTGATAGAAGGCTGGAGTCTATAGTACACAACACTGTCTGCATTTGCATTTCCTGAAAATCCCTAGAAGAAAAGAGAAAAGAAGGAAATCAGTGTACCTGGAGAAGATCTATTTCACTTTGTCTCCTACAATGTCAACAAGCAATGTATGATTTGCTTTTTTACTATAAAATAGCAACCTTCTTTAAGAAGATCATATTGTTAACAGTTATGCCATAACGTATCTTCATCTGCATAAGTTACTATTGTCTAAACCTTTTTCTATCTAGCAGTTTAAATTCCATCACCTGCAGCAAGCCAGCTTTCAACTATGAAACCCCCAGTAAAGTTTGTTTCTGTAAGGTGCAGACGAAACATAAAAGTTACGGACATTGTGAACCATGAGAAATATCGAGAACATCTTCTTCCTGTATTCAAAAGCTAGGATCTGATTCAGCATAGAAGTTGCTCACATCATTGATGAATGAGTAAGGTTACGACTTGTTTGTATTGTTTCACTTTATCTTACTCAGTAACATAAATGAAACTTATCAACAGACATTCAAGTCAGAGCTACACTCTGAGAATAGGTTGTTAAACTTCATTCACCACAATGCTGGATACACACCTTAAAAACTGTTGTTGCGTGTCACTTTTATTCAATAAAAAATAATAAAATAAAAGCACCTGTATTTAAAAAATTGTTAAAGGAAATTGGAATCAGTAATCATCTGGAAAGACCTGAAATTAGACTTACAGATTTTAGATTTGAAAGCTAGAAAGACCATAGGAATGATGCTGAGCTAGCACCATCAAATAGCAGATGAGGAAATTAAACGTCAGAATGATGAAAAAAACATCTCCGGTGTTTGCAAAACTATTATATGGTATGACCAGGAGCTATACTCCTTCCACAATATCAGGATGCATCTACCTAACATATAGCCCACCTGCAAAACCCACACCTAAACAGCTTTTATTTTGTCCTACGTGACATATAGTAAAGCTTCATATGTGAAAAAGTTAGGATGAAGCAGTTGTTCTCAATAATTGATATTTAATTTTTATTTCAGCTTCTCCTCTTCCACCTCTTCCTTCCTTTCCTCCCTCCTTTTCTCCTTCTTGTCTTCCCCTCCTCCTCCTCCTTCTTTTTTTGTTTAACTAGAACAATCAGGATACGTAGGAACTATTGAAATAAGGGATGATGCTACGACCTATTCAGCCGCGTGGTAGGTCCCCTTACCATGACTGGATCAACGAATGAGGTCACCCTCATGTAGATCATACCAAACAGAGCAAATATTTTAGGAACACCAATACCCAGGGAGTTTATTCATTTGCCTACTTTTCTTTCTACTTCACAAATATCTCTTTACCAACATTTACTAAAATATTTTCTAACACAGTAAAAATAAAAAGTAAGGTTGGGTTTTTCAGTCAAATTAATTTGGTTTGACTCCCCTTATCAGTCAACTCTACTTCCTGCCCCCCAATGCCCCCCACCCCAGTACCTCATACACCCAATTTTCAGGCTCACACAAAACAGACAGTTCTATGATGGTGCCTCCAAATTATATCCCAAATCTGGGCATCTCCCTTCATCTCAGCTACAAACACCAGGTTCAACAAAGCATTATCTCTCCAGAACTACTTCAATGGCCTCTTCCTCATGTTTTTAGTCTTCTGTTTCCTATCGCCATCCCCATCCCCATCCATATCCCTAAATCTCTTTCCCTCTGAGCAGTCAGTCAGATTTTTAAAGGTAAGACAAACTATGTTACCCCCACTGCTTCCTTTACCACTTAGAAGAAAATCCAAACTCCTTATCAAACATAACACAGCCTTTGGCAATCTCCTCTATGATGCTTTGAGCACAGGGAACCCCCGTGTAGAAGCCAAGCTCAGTCCTTCTGAGGGCCTTTGTGCCAGCTGTTCATTCTGCTGTGAAAGTTCTTCCCTCAAGATCTTGGCACAACCAGCTCCTCTTGTCACCTCAGGCCTTGGTCTAAAGAGCACCACCTAAGACAGGCCCTTTTTGATCACAGCTTCTAAAGGAAGTGTACCTGGCACCCCAGCATCTTATCTTTCTGTTTTATCTTCTTCATATTCCTCATTATTTGGGGGTCTTTTTTGATTATTTGTTTATCTTATCCCCTTAGAAGACAAGCTCTCTAAAGCAGGGACCTTTACTGCCTTCCTTCCATAGTACCTATAATATGGCTTGGCTCAAAGTCGTTCTCAACAAAATATCTGTTGGATGTGTATGTTTGGGAAAGACTGGGCTTAAAAACAAATCAAAGTTCAGCAAGTTTCTTGATTATTGTATCTCTATGAAGATGTCAAATGAGAATGTACAAATGAGCACTGTATCTCCTGAGGGAGGAACAGTTATCCAGCATGTTTCAAACATATTAGGCCCACATCCCTGGCTACTATTTCCCAGAACATAAACAGGAGGAGATCGTTTAATCCCACAGATATTTGGACTCTGATAACCAGACACTTCTAGAACGTTCCATGCTATTCCACCAGTTGAAATTTCACACTGAGGATTTGATATAAAAGGTTAACTGTATTCTTTATTGTACTACCTAATCCCCATCCTCACTTCACCTTTAGGCACCATGGTCTCCATTTCTGTCAAAACCATGAACATTTGCCTGAAAATGTCCATTTATACCAACGTTTTCTTTAGAATGGCTGAGGAAGGGCAGTTTCATTTAAGACAGTATTTCCCAAACTTGGACTACACATTAAAACTCCCAGTGCTCAGACCCTGGGCATTGTTGTACGTGTGTGTGTGTGTGTGTGTGTGTGTGTCTGTCTGTCTTTACAGGCTCTCCAAGTCAGGGTAATGTGCCTCCAGGGTTGAGGACCTGGTTTAAAGACATTCAATCCTAATCAGCACTTCTTACACTTCTGATTCTATTTTCCTGGGTACCACTAGCAGGTTAATACAAGACCTAATTATGATTTCTTGCAGTGAACAGCTGGGTGATGAATTAGATAACCCTCCAAAAGATCTCACATTTTTTCAAAATTATTATAAGTTCATAGATGGACATAGATGGTACTCTGTGATCTCAGCATTTTATGGGATTGGGAGAAAAGATGCAGGTGACAATGGCAACAGACAGGTAAAGGGGAAGAGGACGTCTGTAAATGGAAGCCCTTCACAGTTTATCTGATCAATTTATGAGCTATTTGAATTTTGAGAACGTAAAGAAGAAATGTAAATTACTTAGTCTGTATAAGTAATAAAAACATCTGAGCACATTCAAAATTTTAAATGATTATTTCTGACAAGGGATGAGGGAAATTGTGAGATGGGGGATATGGGATTTTTACTTAGCACATTTTAGTCATTTCTGAATTTTTTTAATGAGCATGTATTAATTTTATAATAATTAGCAAAATAAAGTAATGCATAGACATGTAAGTGTATACAGTGACAGAATAGGCAGAAATACCACTTAGTAATGCTCTTGGTACCTTAAATAACATTCTAAGATTAATGTTACTGGGAAAACATGCACCATTACTACTAGTTAAATATATTTAACTGAACAATAATATCTGCATTGTTTTGTTCCACTTGTTGCTAACTTTTAAAACGTAAGATAATAAAGATTCTGCTGTGGAATTCAATATCTAACGGGAATTTTTTTAGAATGTCTGTGAATGAGACAGGGAATTGATGCTATTCACTTTATAAATGCAAAGTCCAATGCATACTAATGTTCCTAATGTAATTCCCTTGCCTAGAAGACTTTTCTCAATTTGCTATGAAAATTTTTTCACATACTCATAATTCAGAAAGGAATGCATGAATTTAAATGTCTCATTCTTTTGAAAAAATAATTTTATTATGAGAATGTGTATGTCTTCCCTTATATTATATATTCTGAACTTTAGTGCTTGTCCAAATTACCTGAGGTGCTGTCACGCACTAAATCTGTGAGAGGGGCCTTAGAAATCCGCATTTCAATGCAGGTCAAGCTGATTTGTGCTCTTGGTCTTCTGCCTGCTCTTTGAACATTCTTCAGGCTTGTGGATAAATCGTGCTGTTTTTGCCCTCCCTATTTTATTTCAAAACTTTTCAGAGAGGGAAAAGATTTTAGGAGAACAGTTGACTAGGGCTAACCTCCAAAGGGAGAAATAAGTAACAAACGTCTCCTGTGCTATCAATCTGAATGTCTTCAACGTGAAAGCTTGTGTCTCAACATCAGACACAGCAGAAATATATATTATGTAGTTTTAATATTCGCCTCAACCCTGTGAAGTATTTTTGTGGCCACCGTAAAACTGAGGATAACAAAAATTATAGAGCTTATGTGCCTAAAACCACGCAGCTAGAAGGTGACAGAGTAAGGATTTAATTCTATGCTTTTCTGAATCAAAAGCCCATAATTTAGCTAGGCCATCAAAGGCCTCTCTCCAACAGAACGTGAAAGCAAACAACTCACCCTAGAGGAAACCTGATATTTTATCTGAGGCTGTTTCTCCCTTTTTCTCATAATTGATATTTAAAATCTTTGACACATCTGAAAGTGATGCAACTTAGATTATTACTAAACTGGGACACAACTCTACCAGTTGACTTTTATAGACAAAAGGATTGTTCTATTAACTTCACATTTTCGCAAAATTACTACAGCTGAAGGAAGATAAAAGACAAATTTTCAAACATCAATAGGACTCCTGCATATAAACGGTAACCTAATAGATGCATAATGTAGAAGAATATGCCATTAGATCATCAAATATATGAAATATCTACAAGTAAAATTAAGGTGATGTGTCTTACGCGATAAAAATCAAGAAGCCTTAATTGTATTTTTCTTTTCTTTGAGACTTGATGATTTTCAAACTCAATGAGATGCTCAAAGATGGTTTAGAAATGTATTCTAACCAAGATAATTTATGGAGTTAATGAATTAAAGTTTTTCACAGGATTTTAAGTATTTTCAAAGCGCTTCTAAAGTTTATGAAAAAGTGTAATAGCATTAACTTCTTTTGCAAATAGTAATTGAGCAACTCATCTATGAAAGCCAAGATGCATAAAGGGAGATGGCCATATATGGCAGTTCATAAGGGGCTCCAAAACACTGCCGTAATAAATTAGAAACATGGGACCATGTGGTTATATAGCAGATCTGTAATTACATGTAAACTCGTCCAGCTCCCACCAAAATAAACAGCAACATTAGTAGCAATTCAATACAACAAACAGGCAAATATTAAAATCCTCTGACCTCTCTTATTCATGTGACTTACATATGACCTTCTTCCAAGTACAATTCATTTTGACACTGTCAGCTAATATGCAGAACTAAATATACCATAGCAACATGCTGTCTAATGGAAATCAGCTCTTTATTTTACGATGTTAGTTATAAATCTTTACTAAGTATGCCTCCCATGAGATCTTCTGGTCTAGAAAAGCATAAAAGAGAAGAAAAATAAGAACTACCAAAAAATGGGAAATATGCTAACATAAACCCAGATAAGAATAATGTTTAAACATATGTTGAACAAGTCATTGTAACTATATCCAACAAAAGTTGATTCTATCTTGAGTGTGAATGGAATTCATTTAATAGAAAACCAGCAATGAGAGTACAGCAGTCAAATCAGAAAGTTAAGTTTTGCTCTGTATATATAATAACTCAATTTTGATTATAAAAGAGTACAGAATTTTATTAATATTAAATCAGTTTCTACTATCCCTCTCAGAAGATATTCAATATCTTTAAAATATTTATTTGGAGGGGTACCAAATTATTAACAATAGTTCACTGAGGGACCAAAAACCTGCCATTATTTTAGAATCTGTGGAGGCACGAAGTTGGAAAATACACCGGTTAGGCCCTTTCAGCATAGAAGGGTTTGAATTCTCAAGGTAGAAATATCAAAGGGCAAGAGAAAAAGCACACGAAAGATACAATCTTCGGGCTTCCCTGGTGGTGCAGTGGTTGGTAGTCTGCCTGCCGATGCAGGGGACACGGGTTCGTGCCTTGGTCCGGGAGGATCCCACGTGCCGCAGAGCGGCTGGGCCCGTGAGCCATGGCCGCTGAACCTGCGCGTCCACAGCCTGTGCTCTGCAACGGGAGAGGCCACAGCGGTGAGAGGCCCGCGTACCGCAAAAAAAAAAAAAAAAAAAAAAAAAAAAAAAA
>NW_020185335.1:4753918-4808345 GCF_003031525.2 Neophocaena asiaeorientalis asiaeorientalis | reverse complement strand
CCCAAAAAAAAAAAAAAAAAAAAAAAAAAGATACAATCTTCACTACAGTCCATAACTATTGTTGAGACATAGTAATAAACTTTTACATGCCTGATATATGGACAGGTCATTAAGCCTCAATTTATATTAGGGTGATAACATGGACAATTTTGAGGAAGATTAAAATTTGACTGAGATGCAAAGTAACTTTTAACTAAGAAATGATAATATTATGGTAATAGTAGGTTAGGAGATTCTGAACAATGCTCCTGCTAAAAACTGTACAAAATTAAAAATAGGGACTGAAGCTCTGAAAGACAATAAAAAATTAAATGTCCGAGATTTGGGAGAAGAACAGCCAAAGAGACCAGCCCTACCGTTGGGGCCCTTGTTTTCCTGTTTAGGTGACTTAAGGATTTCTGAAGAGGAGAAACTGAGCAGATCTTTTGACAACTTCACAGGGTTAAAGACAAAACTTTAGTGCTAGAGCCCTCAAGGACATGAATATACCATAAGCTTCCACAGGTTTTGAGTCAAAACTTTGAGAGTCTACAACTAAGAATAAATGGTGAGAGAGACAACTCCCCACAGGGATGAAAATTCAGCTTCCCATCTTCTCCATCTGCGAAATTATATGACGATGGTCAGAGATGCCTCATGCTCCTTGCTGCCTGCAGAAGCAACTGTAATTATATTCTGTAGGAAGACATCCTTCTAGATCTCAACTTATCGTTCATTTTTTTCATATATTATGTCCTACACACGATAGAAAATAATAAAACATTAGCAGAAATTGTTCTTAAAGGAAATTTATAGTCTTGAACATGCACACATATTAGTAAATAGGAAAGGCATCAGCTCTGTTATTTAAAGAACTCGGAAATCATCACTCTATACAACAAGAAAGAGGGAGAAACTTAAAATCAATGAATTTTCTGAGACCCATCAGAAAACTGAGGTTACATGGTGCTATGGACTAAGTTGTGTCCCTCTAAAAACGTATAGGTTGAAGCCCTAACCACTCCCATTATTATAGTATTTGGAGGTGGGGCTTTGGGAAGTAATTAGGTTTAGATGAAGTCATAAAGGTGGGGCCCCCATGATGTGATTAGCATCCTTAAAAGATGAGGAAGACAGACCAGAGCTTTCTCTCACCCCACCAGGTGAGGACACAAGAAGGCTGATGTCTGCAAACCACGAAGGGGCCCTCACCAGGAACCAAATCGGCCAGCACCTTAATCTTGGACTTCCTAACCTCCAGAACTGTGAGAAATGAACGCCTGTTGTTTAAGCCACCCAGTCTGTGGCATTTTGTTATACCAGCCTGAACTGACTAATACACATGGCAAACGACCCCCATGAGATCTGGAGAGAGAAGTCCACCCAAAGACAGCAGAAATCTGTCCATCCACCGGTGCCATAAAACAGTAGGAACTCTCATGGTAATTTTGATGAATTGATGGAGGCCAAGTGTGGACTAGCATGAGAGTGAGAAACTCCTGAGGGCTGTGGTCTTCGAGGACCCCCACAGTTTTGTGGGCTTTTCCTCCAGGAAACTTTCTATGCTCTGCAACGATCAGAAAAAAAGACTTTTTCTTGGCTCTGGCAAGGAGGGGGAAAGGTAATCACTGTGAAATATGCCCAGACTGATCTCCATAACAAAGACTTTGCCAGAGCCTTATCTCTATGAAGGACCTCCAGAAACACTAGTGAAGGTCACAGATTCAAGACAAAGGCTAAAACACTAACATTTAATTGCAACATTGTAGAATGATCTCATTCCCCCACGTCATACCACCATACCAACAGGACTCCAGTATAATAATACTGGATAACAACTGAGAGAAACGCAAAACCCAGACCATCTCTGAAGACGATGCCAAAGTCAAAGGAGAGGCAAAAACAAGGATACTAGATGAATTTGAAGCCTCTGGCACCTATACCACCTGTAGAAAACATTAAATATAGCCCAATTTCTAGCCAGGTTAATATAAATTCTCACATGAAAGACCTATTTACCTCAGTTCCCACCACTAGATACAGTATGTCCAATATGTCCAAACAAAAAGTTGCAAGGCATGACAACAGGCAAGAAAAAAAGTGTCTGCGTAGACAAAACAGTCGTCAGAACTCGGCTCGTGTATGTCACAGATGTTTGAATTATCAGACTAGAAATTTAAAAAAACTATGATGAATATGCTAAGGACTCTAATGGGAAAACTGGACAACATGCAAGAACACATGGGGAATGTAAGCAGAGAGATGAAAATCTAAGAAAGAACCAAAGATTCCAAAGTGTTTAGAAATCAAAAACACTGTAACAGAAATGAGCAACGTCTTTGATGGATACATTGATACATTCAATGTAGCCAAAGAAAGAACCAGTGAGCTTGAAGAAAATACAAATTTCTCAAATTGTAATGCAAAAAGAAAAAAGTGGAAGAGAATATCCAAGAACCATGGGATAACTGCAAAAGTTGTAACGTGCAAAAATGGAACACAAGAAGGTGAGTAAAGAGAGAACGGAGCTGAAGAAATATCTGAAGTCATAATGGCCAATGAATTTCTAAAATTAATGAGAGACACCAAACAAGGTCCAGGAAGTTCAAAGAATAAGAAGCAGGTTAGAAATCAAAATAAAAACTATACTTAGTTATACATATTCAAACTGCAGAAAAGCAAAGATAAAGAGAACATTTTGAAAGAAGCCAGAGGAAAACAAATACCTTACCTTTAAAGTAAAAGGATAAGAATTATATTTGGATTTCTCATCAGAAATCATACAAGCAAGTAGAGAGTGGAGTGAAATATTTCAAGTGTTGAAAGAAGTAAAAATAATCTTGGAATTCTATAGCCAGAGAAATTATCCTTCAAAAATAAATGAGAAATAAAGATTTTCTCAGACAAAAACTGATGGAATTCACTGCTAGCAGACCTGCTCTACAAGAAACATTTAAAAGAAGTTCTTCAGACAAAGGAAAATGATAGAGGTCAGAAACTTGGATCTACGTAAAGAGAGGAAGAGTAGTTGAGAAGGAATAAAAGAAGGTAAGATAAAATAATTTATTTTTCTTATTCTTAATTACAAAATAACTGTTTAAAGAAACAATAGTAAGAGATAACACAGAATCATACAAAATGCTCAATTACATTCAAATTAGGCATTAAAAAGGGGGAACAGCAACAACAGAAAGAGGAACAAAAAAACACAAGACAAATACAACAAACAGAAAACAGCTACAAACGTGATAGATATTAATCCAAATATATCAATAAGCACTTTAACAGTGGATCTAAATACACTACTTAAAAAACTACTACTTAAAACACAGAGACTTTCAGAGTATAAGGGAGTATAAAGGATGACCAGACCCAACTATTTGTTATCTACAAGAAATTCATTTTAAATAAAAGACTAAAAATAGATTAAAAGAGATGGGGAAAGATACACTATGTTAGTGTCAAAAATCCAGAAATAGTAAAATTAAAACCACCGGATCAATAAAATAGTAATCAGTAAGAGTTTATTGTGCATATTAAGAACAGTTTTAGGGACTTCCCTGGTGGTGCAGTGGATAAGACTCCACGCTCCCAGCGCAGCAGGCCTGGGTTCAATTCCTGGTCAGATCCCACATGCACGCCACAGCTAAGAGTTCACATGCCACAACTAAGGAGCCCGGGAGCTGCAACTAAGGAGTCTGCCTGCCACAACTAAGACCTGGTGCAACCAAATAAATGAATAAATAAATATTTTTTAAAAAAGAGGAAAGAACAGTTTTAGAACTGGGAGCTTTCAACCCCACAACTAATATGAAGTTCAGAGGCACAAC
Organism: Neophocaena asiaeorientalis asiaeorientalis; assembly: GCF_003031525.2. Taxonomy (NCBI): domain Eukaryota; kingdom Metazoa; phylum Chordata; class Mammalia; order Artiodactyla; family Phocoenidae; genus Neophocaena; species Neophocaena asiaeorientalis. Next base: position 4,804,536 of record NW_020185335.1, on the reverse strand, counting down.
ATTACAGAATGGCTTATAAAGTGAAAATGAGGAAGTGGTTTAATCTTTACAATGATTGGTTATTACAATGGGGGTTTCCAGACGGCAGGGGATTGATCAAAAGTGATTATTTAATACCGTGTTTAGGAAAACGACCTAAGTTTCTTTTATGATTATCAGAGGCATTTACAAGAAGTAAACTAAGTTAAGTTTTGCTCCTGTGCATGAAATAGGCTAGATTTAGTTTTGCTTATGTGGCTTCAATGGTTTGGTCTGCTCAGGGAATTTTCAAGTTTGGTTTTCATTTTATATTTCACTTTTCACACTAACGCTACATCTAAATAAACCTAGAATAGCTATATTAATTTCAGACAAAGCAGCCTCCAGAAAAAGGAAGATTATCATAGCTAAGTAGGCACATTGCATATTGACAAAATGATCAATCTTCCAAGATGGTTTAACAATCCTCTATGCGTACGGACTTAACAGCAGAGTCCAAATACAAGAGGCAAATACTGATAGAACCGTAAGGAGAAATAGATAAATCTATTATTATAGTTGGAGTAATTGATACATCAAGGAGTCAGAAAAACTGTGAGAATGTAGAAGACCTATATCACTATTAATCAACTGGATCGAATTGACATTTTAGAATATTCCACCCAACAACAGCAGAAACAGTGTTCTCAAGTTCATGAAGCCTTCACCAAGACAGACTGCATTATGGGCCCCAAAATATGCCCTCACCAAGGTAAAAGAATACAAATCATACAAAGTATGCTCTCAAATCACACTAGAACTAAACTATTCATCAGTAACAGAAAGATAGTAGAAAGTCACAAAATGTTTGAAAATAACCCAAGAGTTAAAGCAGAAACCCCAAGTGAAATGTTTAAAAACGTATCTAAATGAAAATGAAAGTACAATTTATCAAAATTTGTGGGATACAGCAGTATTTTTAGCATTAAATACATATATCAGAAAAAATAAAGATTGAAATAAATAAATTTCCATCTTAGAAAACTAAAGAATGTAGAGCAAGTTAAGTCTAAAATAAGCAGAGGAAAAGAAGTAATAAAAATGTATACCACAAATTATTAGAATTGAAAACAGGAATGCATTAGACAAAACCAAAAGCTGGTTCTTTGAAAAGTTTCCTAAAATTGATAAATCTCTAGTCATGCTGTCCAAGAAAAAAAGAGAGAGAAGACCCAAATTATCAATATCACAAATGGAAGAGAAGTCACTGCTATTGAGCACATGGATATCGAAAGAAGAAAGGAGAAGATTAATGAGCCGAGTATGAATGAAGACATCAGAAAAAATACAGTAAATTAAAACCAAGGATGAAACAGGAAGTAGATAATAAAGATAACGCTTTGAAGGACATTTCTTTCTCTCTTTATTGAAGTATAGTTGATTTACAACATTGTGCCAATCTCTGCTGTACAGCAAAGTGACTCAGTTATACACATATACACATTCTTTCTTTCGTATTCTTTTCCATTATGGTTTATCACAGGATATTGAGTATAGTTCCCTGTGCTACACATTAGGACCTTGTTGTCTATCCAGTCTAAATGTAAGAGTTTGCATCTACCAGCCCTGAGCTCCCAGTCCATCCCTCTCCCTTTCCCCCTCCCCGCTGACAACCACAGGTCTGTCCTCTATGTCTACGAGTCTGTTTGTTTTGTAGATATGTTCATTTGTGCCACATTTTAGATTCCACATATAGGTGATATCATATGGTATTTGTCTTAAGGCTTTGAGGGACATTTAAATGAAAGAAACTCTAGTTAGACTGATCAAGGAAAAGCAAAGCGACACAACCAGTATCAGGAATGCAAAAGAGCATCTTACCATGATCTTACACACATTAGAATGATAATAAGAGGATATTTGGAATAACTCTAGGCCAATCATTTTGAAAGTTAAGTGAAGTGGACAAATTCTAAACTGCCATTTACCAAAACAGATGAGAAACAGGAAAACCTGAGTTGCCTATATATAGGCGACATTAAATGTATAATTAAAAAACATTCCCACACAGAAAACTGCAGGCCCTCTGTTTTCCCTAGTGAATTCTTCTAAACATTTAAGGATACAATAATGCGGGCATCATATAAACACCTTCAAAAAGTAGAAAAACAGAATGCTTCCCAGCTTGTTTTGTGAGCCCAGCATGACCCTGATATCAAAATCTGACAAAGAACTTGTAAGGAGGAAAATAAAAGCCAGTCTTATTAAAACATAGATCCAACAATCCTTAAAAGATAGTTGCAAAATTATTCTAGAATATAAAAATAAGGAAAAAGTCTAATAGGTCATAATGCAATACAGCTTATTCCAGGAATATAAGGATTGCTTAATATTTAAAAACTCTTCAATATAATTAATCAAACTGAAGAAAATATGGTCTTCTAGGACGCAGAAAGAGTATTTGATTAAACTCAACATCTAAACAAGATTGAAACTTTTAGCCAAGTAGGGAATTTCTAACTCTGTAAAGGATATCTACAAAATTCTTACAGTAAGCATTGCATGTAGTCTGAAATTCTGAGAGCTGTTTTGAGTTTGGGACCCAGACAAGTATGTTGTCTACAGACCTGTCAATTCAACATTAGTACAATATTCTAACTAGTACAACAAGGTAACAAAAGTGTTTAACAGGTAATAAGGATTAGAAAGGAAAAAATAAAACTATTATTCATAGGCTGCATGATTGTGTACGCAGAAATTTTTCTTTACTCTGTAGAGTGAGTTTAGGCAAATCTGCTGGGTAAAACTCTCTATATAAATATGAACTGAACTTGCACACCTATTAAAGTGGCCAATATCCAGGACCCTGACGATACTAAATACCGGCGAGGATGTGAAACAACAAGAACTCTCATACATTGTTAGTGGAAAAACAAAGGGACAGGAATCACCAAGATACTCTTGAAGAAAAACAAAGTCAGAGGATTTTCTTTACTGAATATGAAGTCTTAAGATGTGAAAAAAGAGAGAGAGAGTGTGTGTGTGTGTGTCATATTGGCAGAGAGTTACTCAAACAGACCAATGGAACAGAACAGAAAATCCAGAAACAGACTCAATATATATGGACAGTGAATTTTAACAATGTTTGCAATGCAGAGCTGTTAAAAAAAAAAGAAACAACAACTTCTTTTAAATGCCTGGCACTATACCAACTGAATATCTACTTTGGTAAAAAGAAGAAAAAAAATTTAATGGAAAGTTGGTTGATTACTACTTTAAATCACACGCAGAAGAGAATTCCAGTAGGATTGTAGGCCTATATGTGAAAAGCAAAACAATAAAGCTACTAGAAGATAGCACAGCTGACCATGTTCACAACTTTAAGGAGGGCAAAGACTCCTCAGACGTGACTCAAAAGGCACGAACCATAAGAGGAAAGATTGACAAATCCGAATCTATTAAATTTAAGAATGTCTATTCATTTGAAGATGTTAAAACAGTGGAAAGAGAAGCCACAGAACAGGAGAACCTATTTTCCAGTATATTAGTAACCAGAACATGTGGAGGACTACAGAGCAATAAAAAAGAGGAATAAAAGCAATACCTAAATGACTAACAAATCTAAAAAAATGGTGTCCAAACTCATTAGTCATAGAAGCATTGCAAATTAAAACCAGTGTGAGAGCTGTGCACATCAACCAGGTTGGCCAAAAGTGAGGGAAACATTAAAAAGCTAAAATAAAATAAAATTGACAATATCAAGTGTTGTCAAGAATGTCAAGCAAATGGAATTTTCATACACTACTGCTGAGAGTGTAAATTACCACAATCGTCATAAGAAGCCTTTCACATATTCCACTAAAGTTCAACATATACTTATTTGATGAACCAGCAATTCCACTCTGAAGAAGGTACCCTATGGAAAAGCAGATGCTGTGTAACAAAAGACCCGCATGTTCCTGAAGTATTATTCAGAAGAGTCCCAAAGTACAACTCACATGTCAATTTGTAGAATGGGTAAACAAATTCAGACGCAGTCATATAATGAAAGGTTGTAAAGCAAAGAAAATTAATCAACTATACCTATACACCACAACATGGATACATTTAACAAGTATAATGTTAACCCAAGAAGCCAGGAGTAAAAAACATACATATTGCATGGTTCCTTCTGTACATACTTCAAAACTGGCATTAGTAGTCATGATAGTGAAAACTTTGGGAGAAGAGGGAGGCAGCAGTGATCAGAAAAAGGATGAAAGGAGGTGTCTGAGATCCTGTAATATTCTTGGCCTAGGTAATATTTAGACAAGTATGTTCACTTTTTGATCATTCCATGAGCTGTACACATACACGCCTTTCACCTTTTTCTGGATGTGTGTTGTACTTCAATATAAAAGTAAATGAAAATAATCTTGGGAACTATGGAAAAGAAATACGTCCTTAATGCTTTAACAGGTAGTTCAGGGGGCTTCCCTGGTGGCACAGTGGTTGACAGTCTGCCTGCCGATGCAGGGGACGCGGGTGCGTGCCCCGGTCCGGGACGATCCCACGTGCCGTGGAGCGGCTGGGCCCATGAGCCATGGCCGCTGAGCCTGCACGTCCGGCCACAACAGTGAGAGGCCCGCGTACCGCAGAAAAAAAAAAAAAAAATGAAAACTTCAGTGTGGTAAGAATCAACTTGAGGAGGAGTGCTGGAAGTATAGATTCTTAGTGCCCACTCCCAGAATGGTAGGTCTGGGGTGGGGGCCTAGGAACCAGCATTCATGACAGGTCTGCCAATAATCCTGATACCATGGTCAACAGGATATGAGACACACTGCCCTAGGATGTAGCTCAGGACTTGTAGTCAAGACTGCTTTCTGCCTGGAACCTACTCCTGATGCTACAGCTGGGTCCCACTGGTGTCCTCTGCCTCATTCTCAGGACATGGGGCTCTGCTTAGCTCCTCTGCCCCTCCCCAATCCTGGCTGGGCCCAGTGACTGGCTCACAGACTCCACGACACTGCCTGCTGGAATATGGTTCACGACCTAGGGGAGGGCCCGCGTACCCAAAAAAAAAAAAAAAAAAAAAAAAAACGTAGCTCAGTGAAGACAATCAAGATTTAAATTTGCATGTATTTATCTAAGAGCAAAAAAAAAAAAGACTTTGAAGAATACCTCGTTAAAATTGTATCTTTCACTCTTTTGCTTTTTTATATAGATCATTAAGAACACCATGAGAAGTACCTTTCAACTTCGGATTTTAGATATCATATAATTTATCATGCATTATATCATAATGAGCTCCATTAGCAACTTTCCTTTTACCATTAATATTACAGAGAATAATGGCATGCCTATGACCACTACCATTAAAATAACTATTGTTCAGTGATAAAACTACTGAGTTTTCTGTTAGAGATATTATAAAATTTAAAGTAAAATATTCCTCACATATCTCTATATTCTATTAATGTTTTTATAGTCTTTCTAATATATTGATTACTCTTCAGAGGGCTTCAAAATGGCATTTATTTACCTAATGAATTGCTAATAGATTTCCCAAATAGAAACTTAAATATGCTTTAGAAAGATCCTAAAAAAACCAATCTTTCCAACAGAATAAAATAAAATATCCATTTACTATACTTAATTTGAAAAACTGAAATGTTTAATCAGCCCTTACTGTTCCTTATAGTTTTAGAGTCAATGGCTCTCATTTTGGCCTCTGAAGCCTTTCCTAATTTAATACATATTAAATACATTATATTATTACTGTACATTATACGTGCATTAATGTACATTCTAATGTGAATTGCAATGTAAATTAAATACTATGTACTTTATTTAACTGGTGAACACTGTGCCTTCACTTAGAGCATAACCTAAACCTTCATAGAAGCTTGTCACTCAGAGAAGCTATGTAACCTCTAAGGCATCCCTAATTGTTAACGCTGAGTCTTAGCAAGGTACAAAGATTAATGGCCTCTAAAGTATTCTTTTTAAAGTCGGTGCCAACTTGATATTTAACCAAATACTTTTAGAACACATAGATGAAACTACAATGCAGTATTATTTTGGGTAGTTTGACCTTCAGATTCTGTATAATTTGGTCACAATTAAAGTTTCATTACACAGAAAGTCAAGAGAGAGACTACTTTATTTGGCAATAATGTAATCAGGGAGCAAAAACCTGCAGACTTCCCTATCCCATTCTTCATCAAAGAGACAAACTGAATAAGTGAATAAATTATTACTTACTGAATAATAAAATTACTTACTGAATAAGTAAATAAATAAGTGAATAAATAAAATAAGTGAATAAATGTCTGCAGCAGACACTGGGTTAGAGGGACTGGAGCAAAAGTGTTTTATTTCAATAAATAATAACACCTGCTTATTTGCATTGCCTTTTGAAACTCTGCCAGATGTAGCAAAACAGGAAAACAAACCAGTAAGTGGCTCACATACCCATGGGTACCTCGACACAGATAAATGCAACAAAGATTACAGAAAAAGTAAACGCCTTAATGCACGTGCTCCATTTTTAATGCTAGGGTGTCTGAGATTTAGAAAATATTTCCTCTACTCGACAAAGATGACAAAAATTCATTTATTTCTTGTTCATACAAATATCTCTTTAATCTTTGTAGACAAGTTTTTAAAGCCTCAATAATCATTATTCCAACAACTGAAACATTAATAATGTCTTCACCCCCTCTTCATAGAGGAAAATTAAAGATGTCCATCTAAACCTTTGATCTGGAGACCTTAGTGTGTGCCCTGGTGAAACAAGCTTACTGTGGCTCTTAATAGATAGGTATCACTTAATAGCTGGAGAAACTTCCATGAGATATATTCCTAAACCTCAGTTTATTCATCTATAAATTGAGAATAGAAATAATTACTTTCAAAGTTTGAAGTATGAATTAAGTAAAATAAAGCAATTACTATCTGCTTGGCTCATAATAAGCTTCAATGAAGTGCAGTTATGGTTGCTGTGTGGTGTAGCGACCAGGTCCTTGCAGATGGCACACTGTCCCTGACATCTAACTAGTCTGACTGAATAGCATTATTTGGGTTTAATATCTGAGTCTCCCAGCCAATAGCAACTCTTTTGAAGTTGCTATTTCAAAAGAGAAATAGCAACTCCTCTAAATATCCTCTGATCAAAGTGACAATCCCATTTAGGAAATAAAGTGTTCAAATAAATACTTATTTGAATGTAATTCACAATGTTTTTAACATCAAGACAAAAATTATCAAGAAGATACCTCCCAGAAAAGTTACTTAAACAAAAATAGTTTTCATTTCTTAAATGCAAAGTCACTTCTTTTTAAACTCATGTACCTTTGAATATAAATTTTGGAAATTATACTTCAGTCAGGGTAATCATAGCACTACGTAGCAATAAGAGGTGCCTAAATGCCCATATTATTTCTGTTTCAGTGCAACGGAGATTAGTTGATGAACATTTGAAGAATATTTCAAAAGGATGTAATAAATTTAAACCAGATAACTTTTATAGATATCTGTATGCATCCTTGAAGTCTGTTTATAAAACATATTGCATATGATTTTAATGATACCCTATAGGTTTTAAAATTCTACTTATTTGAATTTTAAGATACTACATTATTTTTAATATACAGAATAACCATAAGTATTTCCTTAAGGAACCAGATAAAATGCCTCCTTGCTCTCTATAGATAAAGAAACTAAAATCAACGAATCTGAGGGCAACCCCTCCTAGAATTCCAATGACACAGTATTGGGGCTTATTACTTTACAGTTTAAATATTATTTAATATTTATCTTAACATGACACGTAGTGTAGACTCTACTTTTCTATACATTCAAATTTTCCTTGAATTCTTCCAGACCAGTCACGAATTCTTAGACCACAAATGTGACACTTAGGAATAAAGAAACGACAGACGCAGTGACCTATTCTGGCTTTGTTCTCAGCTCAGGTATGAAACTCATGATTCTACAAGAAGAGAAATAAGCATCTGCTCTGAACACGGACTCCTCCAGCAACTCCTCAGGGACTCAAACTGGATTGAGTGCCGTACGGAGTACACGTGCAGAGAACAGGCTCTGGCAACAAAAGTCCTTGATACGGACTTTATTTCTTACTAGATTCAGGTCTTGGAAAAGTTATAGTCCTTATTTGTATACTGGGAATATAAAATGCATTCTTCCAGTTGACTGCTGGAAACCTGAAGACCAACTAGATGTTTGATCATGTAAATGAATTATTGTTAATTTTCTTAGGTTCTGTTTTTTTCTTAAAGAAAACAAAAACAGAGGCTTTTGCCTTTCAGAGATGCACACTAAAATAGTTAAGGATGAAAGGCTAGGATGTTCGTGTTTGCTCTGAAATACTGCAATGGGGGTAATACACAGGGTAGATGGATGGGGCAGGATTAGCCATAATTTGATGGTTGGGGAATGTGAACAAAGGTGTTCATCTTGCTTTTCTTTAACTTGTGTGTATGGAGTACATGTGGGCAGTGATTTTTGTGAAGATTAAATGAATTAGTGTAGGAAGCTTAGTATATCTACAAGCTAATACTTCCTTTTATAATATTCTTCTACTTATCATAAGTATATATTTTGAAAGTTGCCTATTGACAGGCAGTAAAGTTATTTTAATGTATCTAGTCAACTTAAAAGCTCTCAGTGCACCACAAAAAAACTGATTTATTTAGTAATCAAGATTGATTACATTTGATAAAATTATTAGTTTCTGTATTATACTCTTCAGTTACATAAAAAGGTGTAATCTCGGGACCATTTACATGTTATACATCATGTTTCCAAAATAACTTATTTAGACACTGAGATATTGAAAGGTGCCATTCTCCATTTTATTTTGCTCAGCAACTGACCACAGGGAAGACGCGATCACTACACTAGCATGGTTTTATGGTGGTCTCTAGAATAATGTGACCTAATGTTACCTCTTGGAGTGAGGGGTAAAGTGCTCATAGAGAGTGACACTGGGAAACCACAAATCTGTTGATGAGAAGCTCATTAACAATTGCATTCGGGCGGTCTACTAATTCTGTGTCATTTTCTATTCAGAATTTAAGAAATGAAACTATTTCCTTATTTGAAACACATGGTTTTATCATACATTTATTATAAAGAGTTTACCACAATAGCATTGTCGTAAGTTCTGAAGTACTCAAAACATGAGTGTTTACGTAAAGTACTCTGCAATTCTTATATTCAATCTTAAATTTCTAACATGTCTATTCCCTGTGCTAAGTGATTTCACATCTGCATTTAATGCTTACAAAAATCTTGACAGGGCCTTATATGTAGACACCACATAGTGAGCAATGTAAGAACGATTAATCAGTCTTGCCAGACACCCACCTACACTGAGAGAGGCTAACTCAGCCCCTTAGTACACCTTACTCCAAGCTGTTTTGCTTCAGAAGTAGAATGATGTTGATTTAAGGAAGTGTACTGGAGAAGGGAATCCTGCACGGGTTCTTCCAAAGGTCAGATCTAAAGCATATATATATTTTAAATTTATTTATTTTATTTATTCATTTTTGGCTGCGCAGAGTCTGCTGCTGCGTGTGGGCTTTCTCTAGTAGCGGCGAGCAGGGGCTACTCTTCATTGCGGTGTGAGGGCTTCTCATTGCGGTGGCTTCTCTTGTTGCAGAGCACGGGTTCTAGACTCGTGGGCTTCAGTAGTTGTGGCATGCAGGCTCAGTAGTTGTGGCTCGTGGGCTCTAGAGCACAGGCTCAGTAGTTGTGGCACATGGGCTTAGTTGCTCCATGGCATGTGGGATCTTCCTGGACCAGGGCTCGAACCCGTGTCCCCTGCATTGGCAGGCGGATTCTTAACCACTGAGCCACGAGGGAAGTCCTTAAAGCATACTCTTAAACACACAGCCTTGGATGATTCCTTCATCTCTAACACAGTAATAATACCCGGAACGCCCAGATCACAGCTCTGCTTGAAAGTAATACTACTAAAAGTGTTTGCTCTCTATGGGGCTGTGCAAATACGAGGCATTATTAAACACACTGACTTATATAAGATGTGTTAGCATGTTTAAATCCATTGGATTAAAATAATGTGTAATTTATACTACACATTTTTGAAGATGCTGAATTACTTTCAAGTCCAGAGCACTAAAATATAATTACCCTGGCACATGCACTTGAGGGAATATTATGTAGCAATTAAAATGGTGATTTTTGCAGACTATTGGAAAATTAGCATGCTCTCTTCTTTACTTAAGGATGAAACATGACTGTGTGAGCAGCATAATTATAAGTTAATTCAAAGTTAAGCAAAATACGAAAAGAATAAAGATGATACATTAAAGTTTTAATAGCAGTTTGTTAAGGGATAAACTTACAGATTTCTTTTTTAACTTCCTCCATTTGGCAATTTTTAATGATATAATACTTATACATAGAAATGTAAACAAAAAAGGAAAAATCAAAATACATTATTCTTTTTTCATCTACTGTTAGTCTCTTTCCTTTTCCCAAATCCCCTCGTCCTGGACATTATCAATTTCCTGAACATTACCCACTGCAGTTTCTCTTGCTTTCTTACCATGGGTTTCAGTGACCTCAAAAGAATAGCCCCTAACTGAATTTCGATTATTGGCAATTTTATAAAAACCCAATTTCCTAAACTCTTTATAACTCTGCCTTTTTTTTTTTTTTTTTTGCGGTACACGGGCCTCTCACTGTTGTGGCCTCTCCCGTTGCGGAGCACAGGCTCCGGATGCGCAGGCTCAGCGGCCATGGCTCACGGGCCCAGCTGCTCCGCAACATGTGGGATCTTCCTGGACTGGGGCACGAACCCGTGTCCCCTGCATCGGCAGGCAGACTCTCAACCACTGCGCCACCAGGGAAGCCCATAACTCTGCCTTTTGATAAGTCATTTTAAAAATTAAATTCAAGAAAAACAAATACAGAAAACTCCTTGGGGGAGCTTACTACTCTGCAGACCAAGTACGAATCACCTTCCATGCGTTCCTCATTCCACGACCTTCCTGTGACAGAGAGATGTACCTGTTTCTCATTTTACAGATGAGAGAACTGAAACTTAGAAAGGTGAAGTGCCATCCAAGATCACACAGTTAGCAAGTTGAGGAAAAACAAATACACTGTACAAACAGATGCTCAATATTTTTATTGAAAAAGACAGTAAGAAATAAGATAATACTTTGTGCTTAAAAGGCTGGCATAATTCAGAAAGCTGCGTAACAGCGTGTGTTGGCAGGAATGTGGGGATATGGGGCCCTTCATGTATCGCTGTTGGGAGTGTAGACTGATACAGCTCCTCTTGAGATCATGCTTGCATTATATAATTCAATCACTGATCAGTCACTGATCCACGTATATCCTGTTACCTAGTGACTCAGTTTCTAGTAATATAGCCAAAAGTAATGGTCGCATAAGTGCATAAAGGGGCATGCGGACGACGCTCTTTGCAGCGTGGTGGCTGAGAGTTGAAAGCAACCTGAGTGTCTATGGCTGGGAGAGTGGGTACTAAGGAGAAGTAGATGCCCGGTATGCAGTATTACATGCCAGTTAGTGAGCCCGCTGGATGATTCTGATGCAGGCTACACAAAGCTTGAGAACCTTTGTACTACAGGAGTCTAAGGTTTGCTGTAGCATAAGATCGATCTCTCTCTCTCTCTCTCTCTCCCTCTGCATTCATATATTCATTTATATCCATTTGTTTATTTATTCGTTTATTTATTCATTCGTTCATTTATAATGCTGTGATTATAACCATGAAATTTTATTCATGAAATGAGAGAATTTATGAATTGATGATAACACTAGTATTTTAGGGTTCTGGCCTTATTATTTTGGGTTATTTACTGCTACTCTTAGGTATGTAACAGTTGCTATAGGTTCTGTTCCTAGAAGTGCATAATAATGAAACAAACCTCCCCACGCCCTGCCTGATGTTGCTACTGTATGCACGTTCCAAAGCTTCTTTCCTTCTATTGCATGCACAGCCCAACTCTCCTTGGAAAGGGGGGGAGTAAACAGCTACTGCCCCCACTGATCCCGCTTCCGTTAATATTTAACCCTTTACGATTTAATCTTCCCCACAATTCTCCTGACATTAACAGCTCAGTGATCACCCACATTCTTCTGACCATCATATCTAGCAACCCCTTTCCATCCTCATTCTTCATTTTCCACCATCCCCCACCAACATCATCCATGGATCCTCTGCCTAGACACTGCTCCCTGCCTTTGGACTCCTAGTTCAAATATCACCTACTGCATACATCCTTCCCTCATGCCCACATAGGGTGCACTGTTTCTTCTCCTGTAGGCCCCTGGGTCCCCATTCACTCAGTTACTAAAACAGAAGCTGGAGTATAAAGTCCTGTTTGCGTGTGTGACTGTGACAACCTCTGCAAAAAGGAAAGTGTCTCATCAATGATCGATTCACCTGCAAGTATCTCACTGCCTAAGGCACAACATTAAATAAGTATCTGCTGAATAAATGAATGAATATTTGACGCTCAAAGTTTGGTAAACGTTCATTCCCAATACACACACACACGTGCTCACACACACACATACACACCCCACCTCTTGGAATACTCTTTAGTCCCAGGTCAAAAACATTCAGTGACCAATGCAGCACGCCCTTCTCAAGCCTCCTGTTCGAACCCTCCCTAGTCCTGCATGCCTAATCCTTCACTCCTGACTCTCACATACTCTCTCCCCATGCGCTGTCGCTCCAGCCAGGCTGCTCTCTGTACTCTCCCATCTCTTCTCCTCTTTGCCTTTGCTCCCAGGGGACCCGGAATGACTCTCAGACCCCACCCACCCAGGAAAACTCTCTTTGAACTTCTATCACTACTTAAATGACATCCCAAAGGCCCCAGTTCCACAAATCTTCCTGGTTCCCCTCAACCCCTTGTGGCTCTGCTTCCTTTGAAACTTCTCATTGTTTCTTGTGTGTTTACTTACTGACCTAATTATGCTTTTACAATAAATGCTTCAGTTCTTCCCCGAGTGTCCACGGGGAAGCTATAGGACTTCTGAGCGATGTCGATGTTTTATGTGTAAATTGGGAAGAATGATACCTCCTGTCTCACAGGATAGCTTTGAAGAGTGAGTGATTAGTGCGTAGGCCCAGCAGTGCTGACTGATACACGGTATGCATGAGGTGAAGGACAGTGAGAAAGATAAAAGCAGCCCTGGCTGCTGTCAGCTGGGGGCCAGGCCGGCGTTTTACAACTGAACATAAACAACATCACAAGACACCAACATCACACGAGGTTACTCTGTGACTGTGATGGAGTGAGACAAAAGTAAGACCACTCTGCCATCCTGCCTGAAGGCATACCCAAACTAAAATAACGATCACACCACAAAAGTATGGTGTGCACCTCCTGGGCTAGCATGAATGCCTGCTCCTTCCACCAATTACAGCTTTAGCCCTGTCCCATTCTCCAACTCACAGAATAAAATTAGGAAACTCAAATACGATCCACCTTCTCCCTTGTGTGTAAGCACAACATTGTTTGACCATAAGTCTGTCATTACTGGTGGTGTCTGGCTGGTGGGCGGCCATGACAGCTATTACTGAAATCAGTTATGTGCTATTGTTTGTTGAATTAAACGACTAGCTATGATGTGGGTTTGAAGGAATGTGAAGTCATTCCTTTTGCTCTTTTAGATATAGAAATGCCTAAGAAGTTAGTTTAAGGAAGTAAAATTTATCAATGAGTTCCATATCATGGAGTCTCTTAAAATATATCTTACTTTTGGTTGATGGTGAAATTTTTCTTTATTTATGATCAAGATGCTTTTATCTTAACCATTGTTCATGTTAATCAAAACCAGAGATCTTTTCAGGGGGCCACAGTGTTACTGGTGCCTGTCCCTAGTTTCTGCGACCAAGACAGAACTGCCAGAAGGTTCTCTGTGTACATTTATTTTTACTGAGGATACTTTCAAAATACCATTTCTCTTTAAATGAAATAATTTATCACACTCTACTTTAATAACCTTCAGCCTGAAAAAGGAATAGTGAAAGTGGAAAAAAATTAATAATGTCAAGTCCTCTGATGTCCTCTAAGGATCTGATCTGAGCAATTTCAGAAGGTCATGATCTCCCTAAAGCCCAACCTTACTGCTTTCCAACTGGCTTCCGTTTATTGTCATCACGGACATTCCTCCAGGGGCTTCACGTGTTGTCATCAGAAGGAGACCATTTTAAACATACAACTATCTTTGAAAAAGACAAATGTTGGCTCTGGTCACACTGATTTGCCTAATTGTTCTATCAAATCAGCAGAAATGTATTCACCATGTTATCACTTTGGGAAAGGGGAGTAACCGTGGCCCTAAGTAAAAAGGGCCTATGAAGTGTTAGTACTGATTGGGGGAGAAGACATTAAAGCCTGATTTCAACCTTGGGCACTTTCCATGGTAGGAAGATGCATCGCTCGTCACAGGGGTTGAATTCTCTCTATACTCCTTCTAAGTTTTACACATTCATTCACTGACATTGCCTAGGGCCTCTTTGATAATCATGGTTTAACTGAACTAAATCAATATTTAAGTAGACACTAAGAATGTTGAAATTTAAGTTCCATAAAACTTTTATTTCAAAGTATGATTTTTATTTCAAATAGTGAAAACTTTCATTATAAGAGTAATTTAAATATGTTGTTATAGAGTCTGGGGGGAAAGAGTAAGGGAAGAAAAAAGTCCTACTCACCATTTCAGCATTTCTAAAAGTTAGTGGAAAACTGGGTCATTTCCTCTAGCCATTTGTTGAAAGTTATAGTCCTATCCATTAAATCATTTTATAATTGTAATCTGATACCAATAAATATAATCTCTTTCATTTTTATTATAGCTAATTAGCATTTGGAAGACATATTTGCTCTTTTCACACTTTGCAAACACGATAAGGTATGTATCCGGGTGCACTTGCAAATCCAACCTTCCCGATTTCGATGACAGTAAAGGACATGGCATCTGTGATTTACAGAATAAACTCCATTTTAATAGACACTATTTAAATAGCTTGCTCGAGGTCAACTTGCAAAACCAACTCTATTCTACCACTAAGATCAGAGCCTCTCATGATGAATGCCAAATGATAAGTCGAAGTTTTAAAGGCACATATTTTCAGATGTTGTAGAAGTCCGAGCTTGCCACAAAAAACAGGCATAGCTTTTCCCCCTGCTCCATTTGATGTTTTTCTTTGGCTTCACTGTTCATCCCCGTGAAGATGAATGTATATACATCCATACACCCATAAAGCCAGAGGAAAAACAGTCAGAGGGGAAATGTTTGACACAGGAAAATGTGCTCACAGTCTAATAGAGTTTGTTTCTGTTAAGAAAAAAATGAAATAAACCCTTTGCATTGACTCTCTTTTTCCTCTGACCTCGTTTAAGCCCCTAATGTTGAAGTTATTTTATAGCTACTTGATAGACCCAACAGTTCTCTAAAGAGGCATCAAGGACTTCTACATCTTAGCCAGATCTCATGGCACAGAGGGCTGAAGAATCTTCTTAAGGAGGCTGGCTGGGGATGCAGCTCAACACGGAAATGACATGTTCGCAGCATCTGCCAGGCTCTCCCAGTGTGCCCTCCCCTCCCCTGTGGAGCTCTCATTGCTGCCTGAAAGTGGCCTCACCCGACCCTACCACCACTCCAACTACCGTAACTCTGCATGCGCTTCTCCTGTCAGAAATGTCCTCGTCCTCCTCTCAGCTAATCCCCATGAGACCCTTGCCTGACCCACTCTCTCTGCTGCATCAGCTGTGATCACTTGGCGGCCCAGAACTTGGTGTCAGTCATCTCCATACACCCACCAGGACAGAACAGGTGCCCAGTGCTTAGTACACTCTGACTGAATGGACATAACAAATTCCTGCGTGATAACCCAAAGCCATGGGGCTTACTGCCACTGTCGCTGGCACAAATAAGAGTGTGAATACAGGATGTGGTATAAAGTAGGGTTGATTTGGTGACACAGCCCCTCCTCATGTTGTGATATGATTAATACTACCTCTGGGCTTTCTTGATCAATGCATCAAATCAAGAAAGAATATCGAGGGCATATTCTGGAGCTTCTTACTGGATATTAAAGTTGTTCTCAATTGTTGAGAATAACCAGAGTAATAGGAATGCATCAGTTCCTAGGGGGGTTTTTTCTCATGGAAAAAAAGTTGTACGGTGGAGAGCGAATTTGGTAGAGCCTCTTTGAGCGTGAGGTGTCAGGAACAAAAGGATGACAAAGAGCTTCATATCAGAGTGAGATTTAGACAATCACGGTTGTTAAGGCCATTTCACAGGCTCAGAGCAGTCAAAATCTTTGTGATAAAATTGCTAAGCCTCTTATGCTGAGACGCTGTTTCTCAGACTTGGCAAGAAGCAAATGGCAAGGTACAAGCAGAGACACCGGTCTAAGCGCTCTGGCTCCCTCCGGCCCAGCATCGTACCTGCAGCCACCTGCCCACTGCTGCTGTGACGGACGCCAGCCGTCACCAAGCGGGAGGCTCAGGGACGTCTGTGCAAAACGAATGAATCTATGCCCAGGTATCCGTGTCCATGTGCAAGCTTTAACAATTCAAATTCCATGTCCATTTGTTATTTCAAATAAGAGTTCTGCCCTAAGGATGCAACACTCAAAAAAATTGTTTTATTTTTTCTTTGTGTTTGACGGAGCCACATTTCCCGAATGACAATATGTGCCCAGCAGAGCTGGCAGTGTTTGGGAGAAAATAAATCTCTGCGCCATACACTGAGAGGAGACATTTTTCCCCATTTCCTCAAGGATGTGTTCCAATCATTCTAAGTAGACTTACAGTGTCTTGTTTTTTTTAAAAAAAGTTATGAAGTTGAAAGTAGGTCTGCAGGGTGACTTTCTCTACCCTTCTTTCCCTAGCTGCTATCTTTTTGTAGGACTCACATTGAACATACTTAATGTCCTGGTTCATGGTTTTCCAACGAGAGCTTTGATTTCACAGTTAATACTGGTTCTCCTTTCGGGTGAGTGATATTTAGGAATATTTCCTTAACATAACCGTCCATTTAAAATATATTAGGGGGCTTCTCTGGTGGCGCAGTGGTTGAGAGTCCGCCTGCCGATGCAGCGGACACGGGTTCGTGCCCCGGTCCGGGAGGATCCCACGTGCCGCGGAGCGGCTGGGCCCATGAGCCATGGCCGCTGAGCCTGCGCGTCCGGAGCCTGTGCTCCGCAACGGGAGAGGCCACAACAGTGAGAGGCCCACGTACCGAGAAAAACAAAAGATGGATAAAATATATTAGGATCCACTTTTGATGCTAACTGTATTGATTAATTTGACATATCTTACTATTTACGGACACTGAAAACACAAGCTAAATCCTGTGGAACAGGGCTATTCAAATTTTAACGTGCATACAAATTTCCTGGGGCTCTTGATGAAATGCAGATTCTGACTCAGTGGGCCTGGAGTGGTGCCTGAAATTCCACATTTCTAATGAGCTCCCCTTTTTCACGATGCTGCTGTTGCTGGTCCCAGAACCACACCTGGAGCAGCAAAGCTGTAGAGCTGTGCTACTGGAGCTTGGTGTATCTGACATCACATGGGAGCATTGTTCAGCCGTGATTCCTGGACCCCATTCCCACAGGTTCTGACTGGGTAGGCTGGCGTGGGGTCTCACGTTCTGCATTTCTAACAAGCTCCTAAGTGATGCTGCTGCTGCTGATTAGTAAATCAGACTCTGAACATCACACGAGGTAATCTAGCTGAGCTATAACGTGCCAGCCTGACCCTTACCAGGGCAAGCACACAGTCTGGCGTAACAGGACATTTTAGACAAAGAAACGTTAGCATGCTTGAGAACACTCCCCCATTAAAAAGCAATTTCTACAAGTCAGATACAGATTGCAAAGACTGCCACTGGTGGAAAGAAAACTGGAGGTAGGTGGACTTTTTCAGCCGAAAATAGTAACAGATGTGGAATAAAGTAATATTTGAGGTCATTTATGTTGGAAACGTTTACCGTATCGGATTTTTTCTCATGTGCAAGAGGGCAGTAGTAATCTTTACACTTTGGCCAAAAGTCAGTGTGACTTACTGTCCACATCCATAGACAAAAGCAGTTAATGGGAACGAAAGGAATATCAGACTCTATACTTCCCAAACTTCAGGAAGGTAAGCTTCTATAGTTCAACCCAAAAATGGTCAAAAGAGTTCAATTTAGCTAAGAAAGCTAAGGAGGAGTAAGGATGGAAATAAAAGCTGACAAAGTGTGGACTTATGATGGTTCATTTTACGTGTCAACTGGACTGGGCCACTGGATGCCCAGATATCTGATTAAGCATTATTTCTGGTGTGCCTGTGAGGGTGTTTCTGCAAGAGAGTGGTATCTGAATTGGTGGACTGAGTAAAGCAGATGGCCCTGCCCGGTGTGGATGGGCATCATCCACCCTGCTGAGAGCCAATACCTTATAATAAATACCTTTATGTATATATATAATTGGTTCCCTTTCTCTGGAGAACCCCAACTAATGCAGATTTTGGTGCCAGGAGTGGAGTTACAGGGACAACCTTGGTTTCAGGCCACATCCTAGGCTTTTGCTTTGTACTGCCCTTGATAATGCATGGCTGGGAAGGAACAATGCCTACTTACAACAAGTAGAGTTTTCTGGCACCTATTATTTATGGAGCCAGAAGACAGAGTTGAACTCCAGTTCCTGAACAGAGCCCCTGCTGTGAAAGCTTACTGACTGGACTTCTCTTAGAGGAAGTAATCGCACACTGAGGTCTCAAGGGGGAGGTGAGTCCTGACAAACGGATACAGCCCGGACCCCGGTCTTCAGAGTGCGGTCCAGCCCAACACGCCTCAAATGCAATGATGAAAAAGAACGTGATGGCTTCAAAAGACTAGCTCCAACAGATAAGGTAGGCGCACTGCAGCAACAGATGTCAGTAACCCACCGTATACCTGAGGCTTTTGCCATTTCCAGACATGTCTCGCCAAATCCCAGCTTCCGGCATCACATAAGATTATCTGAGGGCTTTATCTATCTCCCAGGGAGGAAGGATGAGCCCTCCACCAAAGACCAGCCAGAGAGGGTGGATGACTGACTTGCCCTGTGGGTAATAACACTGAGACGTACACCAGCTCCTACAATTCCCCGCCAGGATTAAGCTCTAGTTGCCCAAATTGCACTTTTATCAGCTGCCTTCCCTCTCTGCCTCATTTCCCCCCTCTCCTACTGATTCTTTGGATCACCTTCCAAATAAATAACTTGCACTCAAAGTCTTATCTCAGCATCTGCTTCTGGGGGAACCCAAACTAAAACACATTAGTTTGGGTAGGCGTATTAGAAAGAATCAGAATATCGAGCACAGACTGGTTCACCATCCTGAGGTAATGAGGTTCCCATAAATAGAACCGTTGATGCACTGGATGGAAGAATTGCTGCAAGCAATAATGCAGAAAAAGCCCTCATGACGTTGATTCGAGATAAGTTTCAGAAGTAGATACAAACACAAGACAGACTCATTTGATACGTGTTATGTGTGCATGTATGTGTGTCAGGACACATACTTCTGTAGGTCTGTATGATACCACTGCATTGCCTGATCCCACCCACACAGAAAGCTTTATCCTGCTCATTGAGTTTTCCCTAGTATCTAGCAATATCCAGTTTCTTTCTTTCATCAGTGAAAATATTTTCGTACATATTTATATTCTGTTATGTACTATACAGTGTGCTCTACATTACACCAATACATAATATTTCAGCTTATGAATAAGCAATACTTATTCAGTGAATAATATTCACTAGGTACATGTAAAGTTTTTTCATTTTTTTAGAATTACTTTCCATTTTATTCTAGAATTGCTATAAGGGCACAGAAGTTCTTATTACATATTATAGTTTAATCACAAAATGAATGATTTTACAATACAAGTAGAACCTGTTGGGACAGACTTTACTTTGGAGTCATATACTCCTCAAGCTGTATGACTTGGACAACATTATTTAATTTCTTTGATTCTAGTTTCCTGGCATGTACAATGTCAATAAATATTTCTGTTAATGTAAGCTTACCTGAGGAAAAAAAATAAATAGTCTAAAATATTTCCCAGCATGGACAGGTAAAAAGTCAATAGATAACATATTTGTCTACCATAGGAAATGATATTATTACACAGGAGATATTATTACAAGTCATGGTATTATACATGAAATAACTATAATTTTAGTTCCTTGAGTTTTTCCTTTTATTCTGTGTTCATTTTACCTTGTGCAAATGGATATATTTATGAAAATACTAGAACCATATTAATGTCTCCTTCATTTGTTTCAAATCCATTTAATCAATAGTCTACTAAGTGTACAATTCTAAATGCTTCAGAACCACCTCGTCACTGCCACCAAATAAGAAAGAATGGTGTTTTGCTGTGTAGAGGAAAGTATTTTTCCTTTTTTAATTATTATACCAATATTTCAAAAATGCTGACTTTTGGGCTTCCCTGGTGGCGCAGTGGTTGAGAGTCCGCCTGCCGATGCAGGGGACGCGGGTTCGTGCCCCGGTCCGGGAAGATCCCACATGCCGCGGAGCGGCTGGGCCCGTGAGCGATGGCCACTGAGCCTGTGCGTCCGGAGCCTGTGCTATGCAACGGGAGAGGCCATGACAGTGAGAGGCCCGCGTACCGCAAAAAAAAAAAAAAGCTGACTTTCTAGGAGAGTGAATTCCTGGCAGTACACAATGCTGCTGCCTTCCTGAGGATGGATGAAATAAACAGCACACTACAATGAACTCTCTGGGCAGATGTCTCAGAAATGTTCCTGACACCACAAGATCCTGATTTAGCTAAATCCATGAGGTGGGAACTTGTAAAGAAATTGCTACTCACCTACATATGAGGGTGATCTGTGTGCAACTCAAGTCAGTGACATAGTAAAATACAAAACCTCTCACTTTGGGGCCAAATAGACTGGCAAACACCTCTAATGACTAATATTTACACAGTGTTGGGTTTCAGAAAAATTAATGTTTTTTAATGAAATATTTTCACTAGCCTAGAAAAGAAGGAAAGAGGGAGATATAGCTCTACTATGTTCACACAATAATAGCAATGACCTTCTTAACAATAATAGTAACAGCTTTACATTTACTGAGCATGGCCTATACATTTGGCAGTACAAATAAGTGCTTTACATCATCCTAGCTCATCCTTATGACAACATAATCATCCTTATCTAAACCTCTGTTAAATCACACTGGTTGACAACATGCAATCAAGATTTTGTCTATGTTCAATGGCTTTTAAAACAGTAATTTTCATTACTTTTTTGCTAGATTATTTCATGAACATTAATTCTGAAGTTTAAAAGGGCAATTTCTTTTTTTTAGTACTGTGAAGTTGGTCTTACCATATTTTATCACAAAACCTGATTTTAAAAATTGTAGAAATAAAGTGGCATTGCTTAGCACATGATTTATAAATATATAAAACAACAATTTATTTCACATGAAAATGACAAAACGGTGAGATAACAAAATCAATTATTTTAGCCCTAAAGCCAGATAGGCCATTGGTTCCAAAGGATTTACAAAATCAATTGATCAATTTCATGAACAGCTGCTAAATTACATACTGAGATCTCAGACTGGGATGAGCTCCTCTCTAAGTATCAGTTCCAGTCTTCACCAGGATGTTTGACGTTGATACCTAAATACTCATTGCTCTCTGTCTTAAGGGCTTTTCAAATTTCTGATGTCACTTATTAGACTATAGATACTATTTGGTGAGTGTATTGTCTATGGCATGGCTGTATATCAAATTGCCAAAAATTTAGTGGCTTAAAACAACACAAACGTGTTATCTTATAGTTCTGTAGGGCAGAAATCTGACACGGGTCTTACTGGGCTGAAATCAGGAAGACGTCAGCTTCCTTTTAGGAAGGTCTAGGGGACACTCCATTTCCTTGCTTTTTCCAGCTGCTAAAGGCTGCCTGTATTCCTTGACTCATAGCCCCTTCCTCCGTCTTCAAAGCCAGCAACAGCAGTTTGAGTCATTTTCAGACTGAATAACTCTGACCTCCTTCCATAGCCATCTCTCCCTCCCTCTGAATCTCCTCTTCTGCCTCATTCTTTGACTTTTAAGGCCCTTGGGATTACATTGGGCTGGTCTGTATAATCCAAGGTAACCTTTCTGTTCCAATCTCAGCCGATTAGCAACTTTAATTCTATCTGCAACCTGAAATTCCCTTTGTCATGTAAGTTAACATATTCACAGGTTCTGAGATTTAGGATGTGAACATCTTTGGAGGGCCATTGTGCTTACCGTAACAGGATGCACATTATTAATGACACACATTCATCTATTTTTGTCTGTATATTTCCTGAGTACCTATTATGTTTCCAGCTCCAAGTGAGGCTCTGGAAAATTAACATAAATAATACAGACATATCTTTGGGAGCTTGCATTTTAGATTTTAGTCTTATTAACTCCTGCAAGTAAACACAGATTGAACTTTTAAAAGGTGTACCCCTGAGAAGGTGAAAGACAGTTTCTAAGAGAAAAAGATGTGAAAACATACCTGAGCTAGTGATCCATATTGTTTTTTTTAGGCAAATGGTAAGTGACAGCCAGTTCCCATTATTCACAGATTCTGTACTTGTAAACTCACCTACTCGCTACAATGTATTTGTAACCTCAAAATCAATATCCGTGGTGCTTTTGTGGTCACTGGCGGACATGCACAGCGATGAAAACTTTGAGCTGCCCTAGGTGCATGTTTCCAACTGAGTTAAAACAATGTAATAGTCTGTTTTCCTGTTTCAGTTCTCACCCCCTAAACCAGTGTCCTTTCCGTGTTCTATTTAGGGTCACATAGTCACATCTTTGTACGATTGTTGGTGATTCTGCTGTTTAAACGACCCCTATGCATTAAGGCTGAAATGCTGTCTAGTCCCAAGGGCAAGAAGGCTGTGATGTGCCCCATGGAGAAAATATGTGTGACCAATAAGCCTCGCTCGGGCATGAGTTAGAGTGCTGCTGGCCGTGAGTTCAATGTTAATGAATCAACAATACAGGCACACCTTGTTTTATCGCACCTCACAGACACTGTGTTTGTGGCAACCCTGTGTCAAGCAAGTCTGTCAGTGCCATTTTCCCAACAGCATTTGCACCCTTCCTGTCTCTGTGTCACATTTTGGTCATTCTCGCGACATTTCAAACTTTTTCATTATTATTATCTTTGCTATGGTGACCTGTGATCAGTGATCTTTGATGTTAGTACTCGCTGAAGGCTCAGATGCCGGTTAGCACTTTTTAGCGATAAGGTGTATTTTAATTAAGGTGTGTACATCGTTTTTTAAGGCAATGCTATTGCACACTTAATAGGCTATAGCATGGTATAAACATAACTTTTAAATGCACAAGGAAATCAAAACATTTATGTGACTCGCTTTATTTCAATATTTGCTCTCTTGTGGGGGTCTGGAACTGAACCCGCGATATCTCCAAGGTGTGCCTTCATACATTAGCATCTTTAAACAGAAACACACATAAAACAAGGTCATGTATTGATGGGTTGATGAAAATGTAACCAGAGGCTCACAGGAACCTAACCCTGTATTTCCCCCAGGAGCAACAGTTTAGTATTGGCTAATTCAGTGTTCAGAGAGAATTTATAAAACATCACTATCGCAAATAATGAGAACTAACTGTACTTATTGTATAACTCTTACTGCTTTAACTAACTGCTGAAAAAAATCCATAGCAAGTGTCAAGACAAATCAACAAAATGCATTACAATGTCATAAAAAATTATCTTTAAAGATTTATAATTATGCTAACATAAAAATTATTTCATACAAGTTGCACCTGTCAGGGGTCAGAATAATTCACATGTATATGTTCACTATATGTATGTCTTAGGTTATTTTTCTTTAAAAAAAAATATTGTAGCTGGTTGAATAGTAACTTTAAATGAAATCACTGACTTTTAAAATTTTAAACGCACACTTCAAATGTAGCTCGGGTACTGAAACATATGCTTTCCCTGTTGTTCCCGTTTTCCAATTTTACTTTATATTAGGTATTTTGAGAGGAAAATAGCAGAACTATAAATACAGATGCTAATGAATCATCATAAAAGAAAATCTTTTAAAAATGTGTTATCATGTATGCTTCATACTCTGGAAATGATTTCTAAAAGCCTAGACAAATGTAGATTAGATGATTTTGAGGCTATTATAAAGCTTGGCTAACAGGACCACTTCCAGTCACCTTCCATGAGTGTTCCTGTACAAGGGGTAAAGGAATCTACCCCATTGTTAAGGTAGATCCTGGAGAGGTTAATCCACTCGTCAGCTCCTCTCTGCACCACACTCTCCAAGTATGGGGAACTGAAGGGCAGGTCAGTTACAGCCAGAGCTATATGTGGCCCTGGGCTCAGGCATCACTTAGCCTGAGGTATGGGGGTGGAAAAACAACAGAACACATAGCAACCCTCTCATTTCCTTTTTTCCCCATTCCTCTCCTTTTCCTTCCCTGTGAGATCTGCCTTTCATTCCTCTTCTCTATTTCTCGGTAGCAGCAAGCCTCACCTCCCACCTCCCCACTCCCAACCCGGGTGCTCCTTTATCAGAATCAGCCTCCCCTGGGTCTGGACCACCTCCTTTCATCCCCATGGAGACAACCAAATCCACATTAGTCTCAGTACTCTATTCAACTTGGTCCTAATGGTATTCATTATTCTCAGCCTTATTGCAGGTAAAATTATACTGTGTAAGAATGGAAACTTAAACTACTAAAAACTTAAAGAGGAGAAAGCATATATCTGGCATTAAAAGTTTTATTATAGACATTTTCAAACATATACTCAACTAGGGAGAATAGAACAAAAAAGTCATCTATATACAGTTTCAGAGACTGCTAACTCATGGCCAGTTTTATTTCACCTCTACCCACACCCCCTGCCACTTCATAACCTTCCCCATTAGATTATTTTAAATCCAGTCTCAGATATCATATTATTTCATGCATAAATACCTCAAAATATTTCTTTAACGGATGAGGATTTAATTTCAAAACCTAAAATGTTGACAACAGTTCTGTAATGTCATCAACACCCTGTGATGACTGCTTACCTCTTGAAAGTGTATGCACCTGTGTGTGCGCATGTACATGCAATATTGTTCAAATCAGCTTACCCCAAATTTCCATACAGTTGATGCTTGTCTTAACTATCTTTTTACCTATGGATCATCTCCCTTTCATTTTCCCTTAATTTGTTATCAAAACCTGCTGGCCTGTCTTATAGTTTCCCACAGTTTGCTGACTGCCTCTCTATGGTATCATATATGTCCTATCTAGTTTGTAAACTGGTAGCCAGATTTGGGGGCTTGATTTGACCTAGGTTTGACTTTTTAGCCAGAAGCTTTCAAAAAACACACTGTATACATCTAGCAGGAGATGCGTTACACCTGGCTGTCTCTGTTTTTATGCTTCTAGAGATCACTGATGTTCTCCAAGTACATTATTTCATTAGAGGTTATAAAATGGTGATATTCTGATTCTATCATCCCTTCCTCAATATCTTATTTAATCTAGAATACTTCTCTAAAGACAAACATCCTCTCATCAAATACCTGGCTACCCTGAGATGCAGTTTAATCAGAAAAAGCAAAGAAATCTGGATTATTCCTTTTTTGAACCAGTGTTCAGAATACTGAGTTGATCCTCTTGCATCTTCCAATGATGGTAAATAAGGAAATTTTTGTATTATTATGAATTAATGAATGATTAACTTGGTGTTTCAATACATTTCTAGAATTATTCTTATTGATATTCCAGTTGAAATCCTTCTCGAGTTGCCTCCTGAGTCTTTTTGACATGACCCCAGTAGTCTTCGGTAAAAATCCTAGTTTTCTGGTACTATAAGATATTCTAGATTTATTTTGTATATTTCATACCTCATATCTGGATTCAGCTATTTTTCACAAGGAGCCCTAAGTCCTTTCAGAGTATGATATTTGGGATCCACAATCCAGGTGCTAAGGGAGATCACTGTTTTAGGTTCATGATACCTTCTTGATCAACAAAACTAGGAAATGTTCTATTTTCCTTAGAGAGAAAATATATCAAATTCATACTGATATATCTAATTCAAATTCAGAATTGCAGGATATTTACTTAACTTTTTCAATTTTATTTTTTAATTATTTTTTAAATGTATTTATTTTTATTTAAAAAGTTTATTATAGAAGTTTAAAAAAAATTATACAAAAGTAGAGGGGATTGGACGATGCCCTCCACTTGTATCAACAAATGTCAACTATTTTTCTTTTTAAACACCTTTATTGGAGTATACTTGCTTTACAATGGTGTGTTAGTTTCTGCTTTATAACAAAGTGAATCAGCTATACATATACATATGTTCCCATATCTCTTCCCTCTGGCAACTCCCTCCCTCCCACCCTCCATGTCCCACCCCTCTAGGTGGTCACAAAGCACCGAGCTGATCTCCCTGTGCTATGCGACTGCTTCCCACTAGCTATCAGTTTTACATTTGGTAGTGTATATATGTCCATGCCACTCTCTCACTTTGTCCCAGCTTACCTTTCCCCCGCCCCCTGCCCTCAAATCCATTCTCTAGTAGGTCTGCATCTTTATTCCCATCCTGCCCCTAGGTTCTTCATGACCACTTTTTTTTTAGATTCCATATATATGTTAGCATATGATATTTGTTTTTCTCTTTCTCATTTACTTCACTCTGTATGACAGACTCTAGGTCCATCTACTTCACTACAAATACCTCAAATTCGTTTCTTTCTATGGCTGAGTAATATTCCATTGTATATATGTGCCACATCTTCTTTATCCAATCACCTGTTGATGGACGCTTAGGTTGCTTCCATGTCCTGGCTATTGTAAATAGAGCTGCAATGAACATTGTGGTACATGACTCTTTCTTTTTTTTTTGGTGGTACACGGGCCTCTCACTGTTGTGGCCTCTCCCGTTGTGGAGCACAGGCTCCAGATGCGCAGGTTCAGCGGCCACGGCCCACGGGCCCAGGCGCTCCACGGCATGTGGGATCCTCCCAGACCAGGGCACGAACACATGTCCCCTGCATCGGCAGGCAGACTCTCAACCACTGAGCCACCCGGGAAGCACTACATGACTCTTTTTGAATTACGGTTTTCTCAGAGTATATGCCCAGTAGTGGGATGGCTGGGTTGTACAGTAGTTTTATTTTTAGTTGTTTAAGGAATCTCCATACTGTTCTCCATAGTGGCTGTATCAATTTACATTCCTACCA
Organism: Neophocaena asiaeorientalis asiaeorientalis; assembly: GCF_003031525.2. Classification (NCBI taxonomy): domain Eukaryota; kingdom Metazoa; phylum Chordata; class Mammalia; order Artiodactyla; family Phocoenidae; genus Neophocaena; species Neophocaena asiaeorientalis. The sequence goes on along the minus strand of NW_020185335.1, from coordinate 4,777,273 downwards.
ACGGTGCAAGAGGGTTCCCTTTTCTCCACACCCTCTCCAGCATTTATTGTTTGTACATCTTTTGATGATGGCAATTCTGACTGATATGAGATGATACCTTATTTTTTATTTTGCAGTACATGGGCCTCTCACTGTTGTGGCCTCTCCCGTCGCGGAGCATAGGCTCCGGACGCGCAGGCTCAGCGGCCATGGCTCACGGGCCCAGCCGCTCTGCGGCACGTGGAATCTTCCCGGACCAGGGCACGAACCCGTGTCCCCTGCATCGGCAGGTGGACTCTCAACCACTGCGCCACCAGGGAAGCCCCCTTATTGTAGTTTTGATTGGCATTTCTCTAATGATTAGTGATGCTGAGCATCCTTTCATGTGTTTGTTGGCAATCTGTGTATCTTCTTTGAAGAAATGTCTGTTTAGGTCTTCTGCCCATTTTTGGATTGGGTTGTTTGTTTTTTTGCTATTCAGCTGCATGAGCTGCTTGTAAATTTTAGAGATTAATCCTTTGTCAGTTACTTCATTTGCAAATATTTTCTCCCATTCTGAGGGTTGTCTTTTCGTCTTCTTTATGGTTTCCTTTGCTATGCAAAGTCTTCTAAGTTTCATTAGGTCCCATTAGTTTATTTTTGGTTTTATTTCCATCTCTCTAGGAGGCTGGTCAAAACGGATCTTGCTGTGACTTATGTCATAGAGTGTTCTGCCTATGTTTTCCTCTAAGAGTTTTATAGTCTCTGGCGTTACATTTAGGTCTTTAATTCATTTTGAGTTTATTTTTGTGTATGGTGTTAGGGAGTGTTCTAATTTCATTCTTTTACATGTAGCTGTCCAGATTTCCCAGCACCACTTATTGAAGAGGCTGTCTTTTCTCCATTGTATATTCTTGCCTCCTTTGTCAAAGATAAGGGGACCATGTGTGCGTCAGCTTATCTCTGGGCTTTCGATCCTGTTCCATTGATCTATATTTCTGTTTTTGTGCCAGTACCATACTGCCTTGATTACTGTAGCTTTGTAGTATAGTCTGAAGTCAGGGAGCCTGATTCCTCCAGCTCCGTTTTTCTTTATGAAGATAGCTTTGGCTATTCGGGGTCTCTACTGTTTCCACACAAATTGTGACATTTTTTGTTCTAGTTCTGTGAAAAATGCCATTGGTAGTTTGATAGGGATTGCATTGAATCAGTAGATTGCTTTGGGTAGTATAGTCAGTTTCACAGTGTTGATTCTTCCAATCCAAGAACATGGTATATCTCTCCATCTGTTTGTATCATCTTTAATTTCTTTCATCAGCGCCTTATAGTTTTCTGCATACAGGTCTTTTGTCTCCTGAGGTAGGTTTATTCCTAGGTATTTTATTCTTTTCTTGCAGTGGTAAATGGGAGTGTTTCCTTAATTTCACTTTCAGATTTTTCATCATTAGTGTATAGGAATGCAAGAGATTTCTGTGCATTAATTTTGTATCCTGCTACTTTACCAAATTCATTGATTAGCTCTAGTAGTTTTCTGGTAGCGTCTTTAGGATTCTCTATGTATAGTATCACGTCATTTGCAAAAAGTGACAGCTTTACTTCTTCTTTTCCGATTTGGATTCCTTTTATTTCTTTTTCTTCTCTGATTGCTCTGGCTAAAACTTCCAAAACTATGTTGAATAAGAGTGGTGAGAGTGGGCAACCTTGTCTTTTCCTGATCTTCGTGGAAATGGTTTCAGCTTTTCACCACTGAGGACAATGTTGGCTGTGGGCTTGCCATGTATGGCCTTTATTATGTTGAGATAAGTTCCCTCTATGGTACTTTCTGGAGGATTTTTATCATAAATGGTGTTGAATTTTGTCAAAAGCTTTTTCTGCACCTAATTGAGATGATCATATGGTTTTTATTCTTCAATTTGTTAATATGGTGATCACGTTGATTGATTTATGTATAGAAGAATCCTTGCATTCCTGGGATAAACTCCACTTGATCGTGGTGTATAATCCTAATGTGCTGTTGGATTCTGTTTGCTAGTATTTTGCTGAGGATTTTTACATCTATGTTCATCAGTGATATTGGCCTGTAGTTTTCCTTCTTTGTGACATCTTTGTCTGCTTTTGGTATCAGGGTGATGGTGGCCTCGTAGAATGAGTTTGGGAGTGTTCCTCCCTCTGCTACATTTTGGAAGAGTTTCAGAAGGATAGGTGTTAGCTCTTCTCTAAATGTTTGACAGAATTCGCTTGTGAAGCCATGTGGTCCTGGGCTTTTGTTTGTTGGAAGATTTTTAATCACAGTTTTAATTTCAGTGCTTGTGATTGGTCTCTTTATATTTTCTATTTCTGCCTGGTTCATTCCCGGAAGGTTGTGCTTTTCTAAGAGTTTGTCCATTTCTTCCAGGTGGTCCATTTTATTGCCATATAGTTGCGTGTAGTAATCTCTCATGATCCTTTGTATTTCTGCAGTGTCAGTTGTTACTTCTCCTTTTTCATTTCTAATTCTATTGATTTGAGTCTTCTCCCGTTTTTTCTTGATGAGTCTGGCTAATGGTTTATCAATTTCGTTTATCTTCTCAAAGAACTAGCTTTTACTTTTATTGATCTTTGCTATTGTTTCCTTCATTTCTTTTTCATTTATTTCTGGTCTGATCTTTATGATTTCTTTCCTGCTCCTAACTTTGCATTATTTTTGTTCTTCTTTCTCTAATTGCTTTAGGTGTAAGGTTAGCTTGTTTATTTGAGATGTTTCTTGTTTCTTAAGGGAGGATTGTATTGTTATAAACTTCCCTCTTAGAACTGCTTTTGCTGCACCCCATAGTTTTTGGGTCATCATGTTTTCATTATCATTTGTTTCTAGGTATTTTTTGATTTCCTCTTTGATTTCTTCAGTGACCTCTTGGTTATTAAGTAGTGTATTGTTTAGCCTCCATGCATTTTTATTTTTTACAGATTTTTTCCTGTAATTGATATCTAGTCTCATAGCGTTGTGGTCAGAAAGGATACTTGATATGATTTCAATATTCTTAAATTTACCAAGGCTTGATTTGTGACCCAAGATATGGTCTATCCTGGAGAATATTCCATGAGCACTTGAGAAGAAAGTGTATTCTGTTGTTTTTGGATGGAATGTCCTATAAAAGTCAATTAAGCCCATCTTGTTTAATGTATCATTTAAAGCTTGTGTTTCCTTATTTATTTTCATTTTGGATGATCTGTCCATTGGTGAACATGGGGTGTTAAAGTCCCCTGCTATGATTGTGTCACTGTTGATTTCCCCTTTTATGGCTGTTAGCATTTGCCTTATGTATTGAGGTGCTTCTACGTTGAGTGCATAAATATTTACAATTGTTATATCTTCTTCTTGGATTGGTCCCTTGATCATTATTCAGTGTCCTTCTGTGTCACTTGTAATAGTCTTTGTTTTAAAGTCTATTTTGTCTGATATGAGAATTGCTACTCCAGCTTTCTTTTGATTGCCATTTGCATGGAATATCTTTTTCCAGACCCTCATTTTCAGTCTATATGTGTTCCTAGGTCTGCAGTGGGTCTCCTGTGGACAGAATATATATAGGTCTTGTTTTTGTATCCATTCCGCCAGTCTATGTCTTTTGATTGGAGCATTTAAAACATTTACATTTAAGGTAATTATGGATATGTATGTTCCTATTACCATTTCCTTAATTGTTTGGGGTGTGTTATTGTAATCTTTTCCTTCTCTTGTGTTTCCTGCCTAGAGAAGTTCCTTTACTGTTTGTTGTAAAGCTGGTGTGGTAGTGCTGAATTCTCTTAGCTTTTGCATGTCTGTAAAGGTTTTAATTTCTCCGTCGAATCTGAATGAGATTGTTGCTGGGTAGATAATGTTGGTTGTAGGTTTTTTCCTTTCATCACTTTAAATAAGCCCTGCCACTCCTTTCTGGCTTGCAGAGTTTCTGCTGAAAGATCAGCTGTTAACCTTATGGTTACTTATTGTTTTTCACTTGCTGCTTTTATTTATTGTATGTTATTGTTTTTCTCTTGCTGCTTTTAATATTTTTTCTTTGTATTCAATTTTTGATAGTTTTATTAATATGTGTCTTGGCATGTTTCTCCTTAGATTTATCCTCTATGGGACTATCTGCGCTTCCTGGACTTGATTAACTATTTCCTTTCCCGTATTAGGGAAGTTTTCAACTATAATCTCTTTAAATAGTTTATCAGTCCCTTTCTTTTTCTCCTCTTCTTCTGGAACTCCTAAAATTTGAATGTTGGTGCATTTAGTGTTGTCCCACAGGTCTCTGAGATTGTCCTCAATTCTTTTCATTCTTTTTTCTTTATTCTGCTCTGCGGTAGTTATTTCCACTATTTTGTCTTCCAGGTCACTTATCCATTCTTCTGCCTCAGTTATTCTGCGATTGATTCCTACTAGAGAATTTTTAATTTCATTTATTGTGATGTTCATCATTGTTGTTTGCTCTTTAGTTCTCCTATGTCCTTGTTAAATGTTTCTTGTATTTTCTCCATTCTATTTCCAAGATACTGAATCATCTTTACTATCATTACTCTGAATTCTTTTTCAGGTAGACTGCCTATTTCCTCTTCATTTGTTTGGTCTGGTGGGTTTGTACCTTGCTCCTTCCTCTGCTGCATATTTCTCTGTCTTCTCATTTTGCTTAACTTACTGTGTTTGGGGTCTCCTTTTTGCAGTCTGATGTTGGTAGTTCCCGTTGTTTTTGGTGTCTGTCCCCAGTGGCTAAAGTTGGTTTAGTGGGTTGTGTAGGCTTCCTGGTGGAGGGGACTAATGCCTGTGTTCTGGTGGATGAGGCTGGATCTTGTCTTTCTGGTGGGAAGGTCCACGTCTGGTGGTGTGTTTTGGGGTGTCTGTGACCTTATTATGATTTTAGGCAGCCTCTCTGCTAATGGGTGGGGTTGTGCTCCTGTCTTGTTAGTTGTTTGGCATAGGATGTCCAGCACTGTAGCTTGCTGGTCATTGAGTGGAGCTGGGTCTTGGTGCTGAGATGGAGATCTGTGGGAGATTTTCACCGTTTGATATTACGTGAAGCCAGGAGGTCTCTGGTGGACCAATGTCCTGAATTCGGCTCTCCCACCTCAGAGGCACAGGCCTGACGCCTGGGCAGAGCACCAAGACCCTGTCATCCACACGGAAATAGAGAAAAAGGAAAAAATATATATATATCGTTGCTCCCAAAGTCCACCATCTCAATTTGGGATGATTCGTTGTCTATTCAGGTATTCCACATATGCAGGGTACATCAAGTCGATTGTGGAGATGTAATCCGCTGCTCCTGAGGCTGCTGGGAGAGATTTCCCTTTCTCTTCTTTGTTCACACAGCTCCTGGGGTTCAGCTTTGGATTTGGCCCCACCTCTCTGTGTAGGTCGCCTGAGGGCGTCTGTTCTTCGCTCAGACAGGACGGGGTTAAAGAAGCAGTTGCTTCGGGGACTCTGGTTCACTCAGGCCGGGGGGAGGGAGGGGTACAGAGTGCGGGGCGAGCTTGCAGTGGCAGAGGCTGGCATGACGCTGCACCAGCCTGAGGCATGCCGTCCGTTCTCCCAGGGAAGTTGTTCCCTGGATCACAGGACGCTGGCAGTGGCGGGCTGCACAGGCTCCTGGGAGGGGAGGTGTGGACAGTGACCTGTGCTCGCACACAGGCTTCTTGGTGGCTGCAGCAGAAGCCTTAGCATCTCATGCCCATCTCTGGGGTCCGCGCTGATAGCCGCGCCTCGCGCCAGTCTCTGGAGGTCCTTTAAGCAGCGCTCTGAATCCCCTCTCCTCGCGCACCAGGAAACAATGGTCTCTTGCCTCATAGACAGGTCCAGACTTTTCCCCGGACTCCCTCCCGGCTAGCTGTGGCACACTAGCCCCCTTCAGGCTGTGTTCCCGCAGCCAACCCCCGTCCTCTGCCTGGGATCCGACTTCCTCTGAAGCCCGAGTCTCAGCTCCCAGCCTCCGCCCGCCCCGGCGGGTGAGCAGACAAGCCTCTCAGGCTGGTGAGTGCCGGTCGACACCGATCCTCTGTGCGGGCTTCTCAGCGCTTTGCTCTCTGCACCCCTGTGGCTGTGCTCTCCTCCGTGGCTCCGAAGCTTCCCCCCTCCGCCACCCGCAGTCTCCACCCGCGAAGGGGCTTCCTAGTGTGTGGAAACCTTTCCTCCTTCACAGCTCCCTCCCACTGGTGCAGGTCCTGTCCCTATTCTTTTGTCTCTGTTTTTTCTTTTGCCCTACCCAGGTACGTGGGGAGTTTCTTGCCTTTTGGGAGGTCTGAGGCCTTCTGCCAGCATTCAGTAGGTGTTCTGTAGGAGTTGTTCCACATGTAGATGTATTTCTGAGGTATTTGTGGGGAGGAAGGTGATCTCCACGCCTTACTCTTCTGCCATTTTGAGGGTCTCCCCCAACCTCTTCAATTTTAGATTTTTTTCTCTTTTCTCTTTCACTGAAATTTTGATTTCTAACGATATTAAAATGATTGCTTGGGCTTCCCTGGTGGCGCAGTGTTTGAGAGTCTGCCTGCCGATGCAGGGGACACGGGTTCGTGTCCCGGTCCGGGAGGATCCCACATGCCACACAGTGGCTGGGCCTGTGGGCCATGGCCGCTGAGCCTGCGTGTCCAGAGCCCGTGCTCTGCAACGGGAGAGGCCACAACAGTGAGAGGCCCGCGTACCCAAAAAAAAAAAAAAAAAAAAAAAAAAAAGATTGCTTAACTGTTTTACCAAAAGAAGTTTTAGAGTCACGATACTATATTTTAAATAAAATATAATGTGTATCACTAACAAAATGTGATTATTGAAAGTATTCAAAATTTTCTTGTCAACGGGTTCTAAAACAATAAAAATACACAATTGCCGTGTTTTTAAGTCACTTAAAATAACTCCTTTCTGTGTGTGTGCCTTTAACTGAACATACAGGTTTGTTTCATGATACTGTTGATCTCTAGAAATAGCTTCCAAATTTTTATTTAATATTGGTATACAATTATTAAATTGTGTATATTGCTTTATCGTTAAATCTAAAAAACAAGGCATGTCCAGAAAAGTCTAGCGCCTATCCCTATTCCATCCTTCCCCCTATAGGCTATCACAGAGGTAACATTTTTTAAATTGGTCTTGCTTATCTTCCCGTTTATTTAAAAAATATGAGCAAATATGTAAATACATGTGTATATTTCCATTCCCTTTATTTAAATAAGTGGTAGTATACCCTACCCATTTTCCTCACCTTGTCTTTGTCAAGGTAATTGAACAAATGTGAGGGGTAGAGGTAAGATATGTATTAATCTTTTTAAATGGTCTTCACCCTTGAAGGGTTAGCCAGATGAGAAGTGATGATCCCATGAAGGAAGGGTAAGTAGAGTCCAGGCCAACCTACAGTAAAATTTGGAGCCTTTTCCAGCCTAATTCCTCAAGTATCACTGCCCACCTGCATCCTCTTTTCACTAGCATGACATCAGAATTATTACCATGAGTTCTCATGGAGATAGCTGTGCATCTGTCAGAGTCTCTGCTGAGAGAAGACTGGGGGGTGGGGGACAAGGAAGCTACTGTGTCTTGTCTCATGTGTCAGCTTTGGGGACTCACTCCAAACGCACATGAGTGGCCTCTCTCTTAATGTCTCTAGGAGGCACAGAGTTTTGGAGAATGTCAACTTTAAAAAAAAAGAAAGAAAGAGGTGCCTTCATTAAAATTGTTAGATTTAAAAATTTAGCCCATCCAATGAAATGTGTTTTGGGGAAGATAATGTGAAAGTATCTATAAATTCCTGAGAAAGTTTTCGGAAAAAGTAATTGTGGATAAATGATAATAGGCAATCAAGAAAAGCAGTTATAAGGTACAGAGAAAAACTTGGGCAAGTTGCAAAGCACAATCGCAGAGGAGAATAACAGGAGAGAAGGTCCAGGGATAGTCAGTAATAATATGGTAATAATTACAGCGGCAGATATCTAACTGAAAAGAAAGTAACTGCGAGTTCATGATGCATCATAATTTTTTCTGGGCATTCTAAGGTGCACATATTGATGCTTGTGGTATGGAAGAAGCATCCTATATATATGACTTCCTGAGCACACACTGGCTCTATCCTTGGTAACTGCTGTATCATCAGAACTTTTACATATTTATGGATGATTCAAGTACACATTGTTCTGTTCCAAGCATTGTCTAGTCGTAAGAACACAGCTCTTCAGCTATATAGAAGCAGTATTTCTAATAACAAGCAACTGATGAAAGTTTTTAAGAAAAAAAAAAAGTTCCCCTAATCACATTCAGTTTCAAACTCATCTCTTAGTCCTCTTATTGTTACACTTTGCTTGAGTCTATTCACATAATTGTTTGCATTTTAAAAAATGGAGAAAAGCATAAAAAATACAGACTACAAAATGTACCGATCATTTCCCTTTAAAGTATAGCAACACTAATTTCAAAGTAATCTTGCAATCTGAAGGAACTTAGTTTCTAACGTCATTTTCATCAGTGAGACCGAGACCAATTACGTGATACAGAGAGGCATGTAGTTTTTCAGAATATGTAAATCCTAGTTCTGTCTGCCCATGCCAGAAATGGTTTGATTCCCTCAGCAATCTGTCACCATCTTCAACCCCACTGATTTCATTTTGGATGCCACAAACCCTTTAGATATAATATCTTATTTAAATTAAAATAAATAATAGTGTATGTGATCTAGTCCTAAATATATAGGGCCATTCTGAGCACATTCTCCAGCAGAAAATAATGGACCTAATGTCTGCGAAACTGCAGTAAACCTGAGCTTTAGTTGGTATTTTCCTCAAAAAATATGTACAACTTTCACTATGAAATTCTGACTTGGGACATCAAGCATTTGAGCAAATGTCATTAAACTAGACAGACAGATACACTCACAGCCAAGGACTTCATACCCCGAGGTCGTCAAGACATACACCATTTTATAGATATTAAGCATATCTTTTCAAATCTGAACTTAAGCATAGAGAAATCCTTCACACATCATTAGCCCAAGTACGGTACAGGAAGCCAGAATAGTCCACAACCATGAATCAATTTAGAGAAAAGATGAGGACCACTGTCCTGGTCAGAACCAGCTAAGATCAGTCAGTAGGGATTGAAACTGATGTGTGTGCACATAAGTACTAAATTAGAAGTAGAAAATCAGAAGGCACTCAGAAGATAATGTCACAGCTTGGTTAATCTACAGTCCTACTGGGAGGAAAGGTGTGATTAATAGATGCATCTCACGCAAATGATAATCTGAGTAATGAGGGTGTGACCTCTGGCTGCCATGTACAAGGTAGGATGGCAATAATAAGACAAAACCAGTAAGAGGAAGAGTGTCATATTTTGGAATTGACTCAGCTAAAATCAGAAATGGAGAAAGACAGAAAGTAAAACCACCTTCAACTCTAAACTCCAAAGGAAGTTGAAATGATAAATTTTACAAATTAAATTTTTAATGGAAAAGAAACTTATACATAGAATGAGAAATAGGAAAGGAAAACTATCTAACCCCTAGATTGTGGTAAGAGTTTCTGTTAATTTCATTCTTTTTCTGGGTATGTGAACTTCCCCTAGGATGCCTTCCATAGTCACTTCCAAAACTCATGAGCCCTTTGCATTCTTTTCTCCTATTTCCCATGTCTTTCTGGGAATTGGAATGATTTGTTAAGGACTAAAAAGTAGGGCTGATTTAATTAGATTCTGTAACAGCCGAGGAACGATGCAGAGTGAAAGGCATCTGTGATGACTAATTTCATGTGTTAACTGGGCTAAGGGATGCCCAGATAACTGGTAAAACATTATCTCTGGGTGTGTCTGTGAGGGAGCTTCCAAAAGAGATTAGCATATCCCGTGAAATCCAAATTAGCACTTTGGAACCAAAAGTGAATTTTGCTCACTTTTCCCAAATGCTACATGTCCATGGAGTCAGTACGTTTTTTTATAGATCTTTTGTCAATTCCATATGATTTTTCTTTCTTCCTCATGAAAAATAAGCCAGCAAAAGGAAAAAAAAGAAAACTCATTTCTCCTCCTTCATGAATATCAGCTGGTTACAGCCAATTCTGGCCCTCTCAGCTTGGGTCCTCTCCCAAATTAAAGGGCATTTCCTCATCCTCATTGCAAACTTCTCAGCAACTTTCTGCTTCAATACCCTTTGGATGACTTATAAAACATCCTGGACTTAAATGACCTTCACATGCTCCTTTTTCCTTAATCATTTCCTGTGATTGTGCCATCTTTGAAATTGTAAATGCTTATAATTCTACTCTTTGATCCCAGACAACTAGACCTTCTAGCTCTCTCAATTCCATTCTTATTTACTTTTTTTTTTTTTTGCGTTACATGGGCCTCTCACTGTTGTGGCCTCTCCCATTGCAGAGCACAAGCTCCAGACGCGCAGGCCCAGCGGCCATGGCTCACGGGCCTAGCCGCTCCATGGCATGTGGGATCTTCCCAGACCGGGGCATAAACCCGCGTCCCCTGCATCGGCAGGCGGACTCCCAACCACTGCGCCACCAGGGAAGCCCCAACTCTTATTTACTTTTCAGCCTCAAAAACTCCACCGTACCTTTGACACCTTCCATCTCTGTGACAGTTAATTTTACATGTCAACTCGACTAGGTCACAGTACCCAGACATTTGGTCAAATATTTTTCTAGCTGTTTCTATGAAGGTATTTTTAAGATGAGATTAACATTTAAAGCAGTAGAGTTTCTAATAAAGCAGATTACGCTCCCTAACATGGGTAGGCCTCATCCAATCAGTTGAAGGCCTTCGGAGAAAAAAGACTGACCTTCCTAGAAGAAGGGAATTCTGCTAGCACATTGCTTAAGACTCGAACTGTAACTCTCCTATGTGTCTCCAGCCTGCCAGTCTACCTTGCAGATTTTGGACTCGCCAAACCTCCACAATCACATCAGCCAATTCCTTAAAATAAATCTATTGTTCAACATCCTATCGGTTCCATTTCTCTGGAGAGCCCTGACTAACATAGTCTTCCATCAGCACCCCCGCGCCCGACTTCACTTCCTCCCCTACATGGTGCTAACTCTATGACACTTTCCTTCTTCTATGCTCTTGCCAGCCCAAATGCGTCCTCGTCCTAGACAAGTCCTCCCATCACGGTATCCCCATAGATTCCAACACTGGGTCAGACTAAGAAACTACACCCTCTGCTCCTGCACATGGCCGGCTGCCCACAGCTGGAGAAAACCAAACAAGAGTGCACACAGGCGCCCTGTGTGTGCTCTCCAGCCTACGCTGGGCTCTCAGTGCAACATCGAGATTCTTTTCCTAGTCAGCACCATTCTCACTTCTCTTTGTTCTCAGTAAATACAGGAACTTTCTGCCCCTTGAGAGACCTTCTATGGACTAAAGTTCAAATCCATCTTTATTTTTTTCTTCTTCTTCTATAAGAAGATATGTCTCTCTTCAAAACCAGCTGGGATCTGGATCCCCTTGCTCCACTCACTACCTCTGGAATCACCCATTCATGTTCAACCTCTGGACCTCCATGGGCTCCCACTCAAGTTCTCACCAAGCTCAAGTCTCTCCACTAACAAGTCCTCTATTTGTCTCTGCATCACTTATCCTGTCTCTTTACCATCATCCCACTTCCTTTCTCCACACAGCCAAACTACTGGGAATAATATTTGCCATTTCCTCTTCCCTCGTTCTTACCATGGTTCCCTTCCAAAAAACCACTGCATTCGGTCAGGCATTTACTTTCACCTCATAGCTGAATTGCTGATAACCTCAGATCTATTGCTAATTTTGCATGAGTTTTTTTTTTTTTAATCACATGGTACTTTTATTTATTTTTTAAAGTCTTAGATACTTAATCTTTTGCAGTTAATCAGGTATTTCATTTTTGCCTCTAGGGAAAGACACAAAATTCCAAAGCTGCCGTTGAAGATTTCAGCCCTTCTAGCCCTTATGTAGTTGTGTGCTGAGTACTAAAATGCTGACTATTGAACTCTTTAGAATGGCGCCATTGCCAGCAGATCTAAAATCTATACTACTCTTCACCTGATTCTTTGCCAAGTTCATAAAGGTGTTTATATTTTTTAGAAAACCTTTGGCATGAGTTTTTAACTTTTTTTTTTTTGCATTTAATTCTGCAAAGGTCCCTTCCTCCCTCCCTCCCTCTCTTCCTCTCTCTTCCTTCCTCCCTCATACAAATTCTTTAAGGCGTGTATTACTGCTATGCCCAATTTGCAGACGAGGTAAAAGCAACTTGCCCAAAATCACACAGCTTGAAAGAGATGGTGCCTGTATCTGAAGGCATGCAATCTGGTAACAGAGATGACTTTTTCAACTGCCCTCCATAGCCTGCCAATCTCTTCCTTCTTTTGCATGCTATAGCTCTGGTACTTTGAACTGGACCTGATTTGACATCCCAACTATTGAAGTCACTCTGGGATCAGACTAGAGAAATAGAACCATGGTTTCCAGAAAGCCAACCTAAGCATGGGTACAGAAATTGAGACAGTGTGCTGATGGCGTTTGCTACTGTTGCCCCAGATTATCAGATCCAGTCATATTTATTCTGTTTCCAATCCAGAGCCTGGGGATGGTGAGTTTCAATGGAGGAGAGGAGAGGAGAGATGATTCACAGGGACTTTCCAGGGAGTAAAGGCAGGAGACAGCCATGTTCTATGGTGTGGTCCAATGTGAAAAGTTGTATAGATGCCCCTGTCGCAGAGGACTCCAGTACAAAAAGCCCTATGCAATGTTCTAAGCAGACTGTAAATAGAAGTAAACAGAAGGAATATATTTCACAAATATATAGACCTGTTGTAATCACACAGAATGTAGTTCCTTGTGAAAACATCTTTCAAAAAATTGTGCTATAGTCAAGTGTATACAGCTCAGACGAATAAAATGCTCAAAGGCTAAGAATTTAAAAGTACAAACCAAAAATGTGAGAGGAGCCCATACGGAAATTCAATGTTTGTGTGGCCATGTAACCAAAGAGTTTGATTTTATGGGGAAAAAAAAAAAGAGAGAGAGAGAGAGATTGAACAGACCCATTTCTTTCTAATTTAGAGCCGTTTTTGTATTTACTTGTCATCTTTGACATGCAGAATTTTTAAGAAAGCATAAATATCACTGTGAGCTTAATTAGTTCATGTATTTATTCTAATCTAAGGATCAAAAATCTATTTCCACAGTGACATACTGAAAAAAGGTCTTTTTACCTTTAAATTTCAGAGTGCAAAAAATGGAACTGCCATTACCATAATAGCTTTGTAGCTCTTGGGACAATTTTCTGCAACTTTTCCACAAACTTGCTAAAATAAATACAAGTTTTTTTTCCTGAAACTTATATTCCCCACTCACCCCCCGCTCATGATGACTCTGACATATTGTAATAAAGCCATTGCTCCCTGAGGATCTCTCTTTTCACTGCTCCAGCAATTTTTCTCTTCTCTCTCTCTCATTGCAAAGAACCCCATTACTGAGCACTTAAAATGTTCAAGGCTCCAAAAGGAAGACAACCTTTCAGTAGGAGAGATTAATAATAACAATAAGAAGCACAGAAGGGAATATAGGAGTTCAAAGCCAGATAAAATTTTCATTTGCAGGATACCAATCAAATATGATTTCTTTTGAACTGCATGTCTCTGATCTACAGACACAGCTCTGCAGAAAATTTCCTAGTATTTGTGCTTCCTGTTTTCCTCCTTTTATCCTCACGGCTACTTCTGGACAAATGCCCTAACCTTTTTCTAAAGCACGGCTCTTCTAAATCAAGGATTATCCTTTATGAACATTTCTGAAAGGAGTAAGATGTAGATAACAATACAAAGAGAAAGTCTTAGACAATACCAACTCAGAGGCAGGACTCCTAAAGGCAATTGGGAATATGGATGGAAAAAACCAAACGGTTCAAGTCCTGGTTCTTATGGCTAGGAGTTCTTCTTTTACATACTTATACGAAATATCAGATGGATACCTTTATCTCAGTACACACACAGACCTCTGTATTGTAAACTGGTAGACACATCACCAGTTTACTGTATTTTGGATTTGAAGTAAGTAATCACAAAAGTGTTTCCTTTTACTATTACGTTTTTATTAACATCTATTCTAAACCACATTAGCAAAAAAGTATGGTGGTCCTATCTCCAGTCATGTTTACTATCTCCTTGGAATATCTCCTACCTGCTAGGAATTCAGTACACATAGTATGCATTTTAGCCGGTAGCACTTGGGTATTTCTGTCAAGCACAAAATTTGGAACAAAGGAAAACATTTAAGTGTAGTGAAGGAGAATGAAAAATATATGAATGAGTTTGAAATTCAGTTGATTAAGGTTATACAAACCACGCAAAGTACTCCAGAAGCGCTTCTTGGAAATAACACTATGGAGGATGTCATTGGAATTAAGACTCTAGAGATGAGTTGGTGACCACTGGAGAAGTAATGGGGCAGGCTGGACTACAAAGTAAGTGACTGAAAGGCTCTAAGTTGGAAGGGATGAAGCATGCCTCAGATAAATGAAGAGCATGACCCAGAAGAGAAGTGTGAAAATACAAGAAACCTTGGTGAATGTCCCAAGAGCGGCAATTAAGTGTCTGAAATTGGAGCTGTGGGACATGAGGAAGCCGCCACTGAAATGTGCCAGATCTGGAGTTGGGGGGGGGCCATCAGGTCTGCCAGCCAAGCAGAAACATTTCAGTAAGACAGCAGCGTGCTGTTTTCGTACAGCAAATGCGTGTAACAGCCCCATCCCAGAGCCAAAAACAAATGTGTACTAATCCAGACACACTCTTGTACCTGGTCCTCTGCAGTGAGCCCTGGACTCATCTGCAAAATGTCTGATGAGAAATAGAGCAATGCTACCTTTCCCACATAAAAAGCAAACTATAGCCTGAACTACAATACGTATTTTGATAAACAACGAAGGACTGATTCATAATTTATTATTTTTGCTCTCCTGCCTTAGAGTAGATGATGTGTAAAAAATGACACTAAACCAATGATTTAATCTACACCATGAATTCCTTTCCTTCAGTATATTTTGAAATACTGTTCTTTCTAGCTTTGTATATTCATTGATATTGGGAGGAAAAAGAGCTAAATGTAAAAGCTTTATAAATCTGGCTCTAGTTAACATGAACTTAGGGGGGAACTTACTATCTTAAATCTCAATTCCTTCAGTATCAAGGTATTATTGATGGACTTTCTTTATGGGTTGATGGAGAAGCATGCAATTTTACTACTGAAAGGAATGAGTGATCACTCAGTAAGTATCAATACCTCAGTCTGTAAGAAAAAGAAGTTCATAGAGGTGAGTTGTCCTTAGGAATAAACCTTCTTAGGGCTGTGCTGGTCGTGTGCTTGTTTCACTTAGAACCATGAATCACTGTCTCCCTGCTCTGTTCTGAGACACAGGGGGCGCTGAGTGACAGAGGCTGAGAGTCCCAGGCCCCAGTGTTAGCAAGCTTCCTGCTGGGCACCAGAGAGAGCCTGACAGGTGAGGGGAAGGGAGGAGCCAGGATATTCCTCTCTGCTCTTGCTCTGCCGCAGGCAGCTTCTTGGTAGCAGCTGAGCCTCTTACAAGGCTCCTGCTCCCCCCATGGACCCGCCCTGCTTCCAGAATCCTCTACTGGGCAGCCTCGCCACGATTCTAGCACTACTGGCCAATGTCAGCCACAAGCTCTGCAAACACAACCTTCTCACTGTCCCTCCACTCTTAGAGTTATAGCATCTGCTTGCTGTTGCTAGGCTCTGAGCTGCTTACCACCTCTCACGTGATTTGCTTTGATCTGCTTTTCCATCACCTGTAACCAATTTCCCAGAATGACTTTGCAGTTTCAGATGCCTGGAGTAATTTCTGATTTTCTGACTGAGTACTGACTCACAAACCAATTTAGTATCAGAACTACGGTGGTTTTCTATTCTATGATCGAAGATTAGATGACATGCTGCACATCTAAGTGCCACCCAACCATTATATAAATATAAATGTATATTTAAACTACTAAAAGAAATATTAAAATAATATATGATGCTATATATTGATAACTCCCATAGGCTCGATACTATCAATAAATGTTACAACATAATGTCATATAAGTGGGAAATATCCATCATCTGTTTTTCTTAAAAATTCAGTAATTGGATCATTTCCTATCCATTCCTCTCTGTTATCCTTTGTTTCTTTCACTCCCAGATTATCCCTTTTGAAACCTCATATAAATCCAATCTTTACCTGTGTTTTTAATAAATAAATATATATTCCACCCATTGTCCCCATCTCTTTCTCTTCACTCCTTAAGATTTATTCTTTAGTATCAAATGACACTTCAATTCAAAATTTTACATTGGTTTTGGAATTCACACCAGAAATGGCCAGTGTATTTTTACATCATCTGTCTCTGATGGCCATACAGTATTCCACTGTGCAAAGGTAGTATAATTTACTTAAGCAAGTGACCTATTCCCGGTGGACTGGATTGATATTACTTTACTACTATGGACAATGTTGCAACGAAGATTCTTGCACCCTTTTCTTCTGCACAGTGCAAGTGAACTTGCGGGATAAATCCCTGGTTTGAGTTGGGTTTTGGCATAGATTATATATTTGGATAGATTTAAAGCATTAGCCAACATTGTTTTGGATTCCCTTCCTTCAACATACTAAAACATTCATTACCTTCTAAAGAGTCTGTATCTATTTATTCTCCCATCAAGAGAGTTTGGGAGTGTCTCTTTCCCCATGCCTCAGGGCAATGTTTCTCATGCCTTTAATCAGTTGAGTTCTCCTTCCAAATGTTGATTTCACACACATGATACTTGAACATATAGCATAGAGGATACTTAAACCAGATTACTGGGGGTCAAAATCTTGCCCCATCCCAGTGTGTGGCCTTGGGAAAATAATCTCATCATCCCTCAGTTTTCTCATACACGCTCTAGGCGTTATCATAGTACCTAAGTCACTGGATTGTGAAAATTAATTGAATATATATATATATATTAGTATAAATCAATATATAATGCATGTAGAATAGTGGAATAGTGCCTGGCGTATACTAAGTATTTAATAAGTATTCATTCTTCTTGTTTTTAAAATGCTTCTTTTAAAAATTCACTTTTTATTCTTATGTTAAACAGTAGTATCCATAATATACCATGGACTTGATGTAACAATTTAAAAAATTTTAAGAAAAGTCATTACAGTAAATGCATAACTATTAAAATTAAAGAAGATATTATTTTGTTATATACCAAAATTTGGAAAATAATGTCTTAAATAACACTGTAGTTCCAAAATTCCCACTTCTTTCACTCTTTTAGGAAGTGTTGCATTTCTTCAGTATTAAATTAGGTTGAAGACACTTTTACATATTTATATATCATGTTTTCCTTTCTATGAACTACCTGTTTGTATTCTGCCTACTTTTTTAAAAAAATAAAGCCTTGTTTTCTTTTTTTAATTAGTTAATGTGTTTATTTATCTGTTTTTGGCTGTGTTGGGTCTTCATTGCTGCACACAGGCTTCCCCTAGTTGCGGCGAGCGGGTACTACTCTTTGTTGCAGCACGCGGGCTTCATTGCAGTGGCTTCTCTTGTTGCAGAGCATGGACTCTAGGCACGCAGGCTTCGGTAGTTGTGGCACACAGACTCAGTAGTTGTGGCTCATGGGCTCTAGAGCGCGGGCTCACTAGTTGCAGCGCACAGGCTTAGGTGCTCCGCGGCATGTGGGATCTTCCCGGACCAGGGCTTAAACCCATGTCCCCTGCATTGGCAGGCAGATTCTTAACCACTGCACCACCAAGGAAGTCCCCTAAAGCTTTGCTTTTTGTTACTAATTTTAAAGAATGTTTTCTACCTGTGCTAATAGAATTTTTCGGTGATGATTGATATGTTTTCTATTTGCACTGTCTAATATAGTAACCACTGGCTTAATGTAGCTACTGAGCACTTAAAATGTGGCTAGTATTACTGAAAAACTTTACTTTTAATTTATTTCATTTTAATTAATTTAAATTTAAATAGCCCTATATAGCTAGTGGCTACCATACTGGACAGCATAGCCTTAAATATTAAGGAAACTGGATCGTTCCCATCAGAAGGACAGAGTTAACATCTGGCTTATAGCTTGTTTTTTTAAATTTTTTTTTTTTATTGAAGTATAGTTGATTTACAATGTTGTGACCCAGTCTCTGCTGTACAGCAAAGTGACTCAGTTATACACATACATTCATTTTCTCATATTCTTTTCCATTATGGTTTATCACAGGATACTGAATATCGTTCCCTGTGCTATACAGTAGGACCTTGTTGTTTACCCATCCTATATATAATAGTTTATATTTGCTAATCCCACACTCCCAGCCCTTCCTTCCCCAACCCCAGCTTTCTTTTTTAACCTAGCCTTGATCTTTAGTCAAATCCTTCTTGCAACACATACTCAAGAAATGTACAGGAGTACACTGGATCGAAGATGAATCAGCAACCTGCTGATTATGTTTTGTATTAAACTAAGAGTATGTACTTCATTGCCCAGTTTGCTTATTGAGTAATCTGATGGTTCCCATACTTTGCAGCAAACTGGAAAAATAGGATACTGCTTTTTAAATCCCAATACCTGGGATCCCACCCCCATATATTATTTAATTGGCATGGATGCTGCCTGGGCATCAGAATTCAAATGGGCGGTAAAATATGGGAACCACAGGCATAACTTGTAATCAGTGAGTAACCTGGGAATGATGAGATGCAGATGCACCAGAGAATGGGGCGGACACATAGCTCTGAGGAGTTACATCATTAGCAAGGTATAAGAGCTGAAGTCCCCTGGAGCTGATGGCTGTCCTGGTCTGTGGTAGTCCCACCCACTCAGTCTCCTCCACTGTGACCATGTTTATCCCAGTTCAGGTTGTTGGGATACTTGGAACCCGTTCAGCATAACTGAGCACCCATTATGCTGTTGCTTGTCCCTGATCCTTTTTGAAGCCTAAGTATACTTGTAGGTGAATGAAGTCTATTCAATCATAGGCAGTCTGAATAGCAATCTTAACCCAAGACCACTGCTGCTAATAATCAAAGTGGGCATTGCCATCATTTAGGCTAGAAATATTTTCCAAAAATTTATACTTTTTCTTTTAATGTTGTTTATACTCTTTTTTTTCATGAAGCTTTGAAAATATTATCCAATTTTTCACCTTTTCCCCTGTGGCATCTGGGTTTGGCCCTCTTGCTTAGAAAGACACACGCTTCCAATATTATATGTGTATCTATACATTGTCCTGAGAGTTCTTTTAATACTTTTGTTTGTGTGTCTGTATTGTTTTTAAATATTCAAGTATAATCAAGTATCTATTTTGATATAAAAATGTTATTATTTATTTTTCTAGAAGCTATAGCTTACCAAGTTCCATATTGACTAATTTACATTCCCTCACATATTTTCATTGCTCTATCACAGGAAAATCCCTAAGTGTATTTGGATTTGCTAATGGATGTTCTATTTTGTTCTTCCACTATGTTTTAATGTGCAAGTATAAATATGTTTTAATTAACACAGATTTGTAAAATTTTCCTAATATGTAGATTCTCCTTACTACTGTTATTTTTGCTAACAGCTATTTTCTCATATTCACTATTTATACATGAAATTCAGAATGATTTCACTTTTCTTTTCTTTTTTTTTGCATTACACGGGCCTCTCATTGTTGTGGCCTCTCCCGTTGCGGAGCACAGGCTCCGGACGCGCAGGCTCAGCGGCCATGGCTCATGGGCCCAGCCACTCTGCGGCATGTGGGATCTTCCCAGACCGGGGCATGAACCCGTGTCCCCTGCATTGGCAGGCGGACTCAACCACTGCACCACCAGGGAAGTCCCTGATTTCACTTTTTTGTGTTATTTTAGGTAGAATGAATAGCTTCATAATATTGTTTTCTATTTCAAGTAGATATGTCCTCACATTTATTCATCTTCTTTTATGTCCTTTAGTAATATTCTAAATATTATTTTCATATATCTCTTATAATTCCTTTAAGCTTTTTCCTTGATATTTATTAATTTTTGGCTCTATTATAAGTGGACTATGTATTTCTTTTACATTGTCCACCTAGTTATTTATATGTAGGAAGATAAATTACTGGTTTTAAAAACTAATTTTATTGTTAGGCACATAATTTATTTAATTATCTTTTTAAAAATAGTAAGATGATTCATGTAGATTTTTAAGGAATTATTGTATCAATGCCAAATCACACCTCCTTTCTAGCTTTATATATTTTTCTAGCCTCTGATCTGACTGAATTATGTTTGATAAGTTTGAAAATTAAAAATGTAAAACAGGAAAGAGACACTCATGCATCAGTCTTTTAGAAGACCTAACTGAGTCTTGAAGAGCAATAAAGAAACATTTCAAGATTAATTGATATTTATAGGACATTCCAGCAAAAAATAACAGAATACACTTTCTTCTCAAGTGCACATGGAACATTCTCCAGGATAGATCATATCCTGGGTCACAAATGAAGCCTAGGTAAATTGAAGAAAATTGAAATCGTATCAAGTATCTTTTCTGACCACAATGCTATGAGACTAGATATCAATTACAGGAAAAAATAAAAACACATGGAGGCTAAACAGTACAGGTAAAAAGTACAAACACATGGAGGCTAAACAATATACTACTAAATAACCAAGAGATCACTGAAGAAATCAAAGAGGAAATCAAAAAATACCTAGAAACAAATGACAGTGAACACATGACAACCCAAAACTTAAGGGATGCAGCAAAAGCAGTTCTAAGAGGGAAGTTTATAGCAATACAATCCTACCTCAAGAAACAAAAAATATCTCAAATAAACAACATAAACTTACACCTAAAGCAATCAGAGAAAGAAGAAGAACAACAACAAAAAAAAATTAGCAGAAGGAAAGAATCATAAAGATCAGATCAGAAAAAAATGAAAAATAAATGGAGGAAACAGTAGCTAAGATCAATAAAACTAAAAGCTGGTGCTTTGAGAAGATAAACAAAATTGATAAACCATTAGCCAGACTCATCAGGAAAAAAAGGGAGAAGACTCTAATCAATAGAATTAGAAATGAAACAGGAGAAGTAACAACTGACACGGCAGAAATAAAAGGATCATGAGAGACTACTACAAGCAACTATATGCCAATAAAATAGACAACCTGGAAGAAATGGACAAATTCTTAGAAAAGTACAACCTTCCAAGACTGAACCAGGAAGAAATAGGAAATATGAACAGACCGATCACAAGCACTGAAATTGAAACTGTAATTAAAAATCTTCCAACAAACAAAAGCCCAGGACCAGATGGCTTCACAGGTGAATTCTATCGAACATTCAGCAAAGAGTTAAAACCTATACTTCTCAAACTCTTCCAAAATACAGCAGAGGGAGGAACACTCCTAAACTCATTCTACGAGGCCACCATCACCCTGATACCAAAACCAGACAAAGATGTCACAAAAAAAGAAAACTACAGGCAAGTATCACTGATGAACATAGATGCAAAAATCCTCAACAAAATACTAGCAAACAGAATCCAACAGCACATTAAAAGGATCATACACCATGATCAAGCGGGGTTTATCCCAGAACGCAAGGATTCTTGAATATACACAGATCAATCAATGTGATACACCATATTAACAAACTGAAGGATAAAAACCAAATGATCATCTCAATAGATGCAAAAAAGCTTTTGACAAAATTCAGCACCCATTTATGATAAAAACTCTTCAGAAAGTGGGCATACAGGGAACCTAACTCAACATAATAAAGGCTGTATATGACAACCCCACAGCCAACATCATTCTCAATGGTGAAAAATTGAAACCATTTCCTCTAAGATCAGGAACAAGACAAGGGTGCCCACTCTCACCACTCTTATTCAACACAGTTTTGGAAGTTTTAGCCATGGCAGTCAGAGAAGAAAAAGAAATAAAAGGAATCCAAATCAGGAAAGAAGTAAAACTGTCACTGCAGATGACATGACATTACACATAGAGAATCCTAAAGATGCCACCAGAGAACTACTAGAGCTCATCAATGAATTTGGTAAAGTAGCAGGATACAAAATTAATGCAGAGAAATCTCTTGCATTCCTGTACACTAACAATGAAAAATCTGAAAGTGAAATTAAGGAAACACTCCCATTAACCATTGCAACAAAAATAAAATACCTAGGAATAAACCTACCTAAGGAGACAAAAGACCTGTATGCAAAAAACTATAAGGCACTGATGAAAGAAATTAAAGATGATACAAACATATGGAGAGATATAACACGTTCTTGGGTTGAAAGAATCAACACTGTGAAAATGACTACATTACACAAAGCAATCTACAGATTCAATGCAATCCCTATCAAACTACCAATGGCATTTTTCACAGAACTAGAACAAAAAAATTCACAATTTGTATGGAAGCACAAGAGACCCCGAATAGTCAAAGCAATCTTGAGATAGAAAAACAGAGCTGGAGGAATCAGGCTCCCTGACTTCAGACCATACTACAAAGCTACAGTAATCAAGACATTATGGTACTGGCACAAAAACAGAAATATAGATCAATGGAACAGGATAGAAAGCCCAGAGATAAACCCACACACATATGGTCACCTTATCTTTGACAAAGAAGGCAAGAATATACAATGGAGAAAAGACAGCCTCTTCAATAAGTGGTGCTGGGAAAACTGGACAGCTACATGTAAAAGAATGAAATTAGAACACTCCCTAACATCATACACAAAAATAAACTCAAAATGGATTAAAAACCTAAATATAAGGCCAGACACTATAAAGCTCTTAGAGAAAAACACAGGCAGAACACTCTATGACATAAATCACAGCAAGACCCTTTTTTGACCCACCTTCTAGAGTAATGGAAATAAAAAGAAAAATAAACAAATCGGACCTAATGAAACTTAAAAGCTTTTGCACAGCAAAGGAAAACATAAACAAGATGAAAAGACAACCCTCAGAATGGGAGAAAATATTTGCAAATGAAGCAACTGACAAAGGATTAATCTCCAAAATTTACAAGCAGCTCATGCAGCTCAATATCAAAAAAACAAACAACCCAATCCAAAAATGGGAAGAAGACCTAAATAGACATTTCTCCAAAGAAGATAAGCAGATTGCCAACAAACACATGAAAGGATGCTTAAAATCACTAATCATTAGAGAAATGCAAATCAAACCACAATAAGGTATCACACCTGTCAGAATGACCATCATCAAAAAATCTACAAACAATAAATGCTGGAGAGGGTGTGGAGAAAAGGGAACCCTCTTGCACGGTTGGTAGGAATGTAAATTGATACTGCCACTATGGAGAACAGTATGGAGGTTCCTTAAAAAACTAAAAATAGAACTACCATACGACCCAGCAATCCCACTACTGGGCATATACCCTGAGAA
>NW_020185335.1:4753031-4753339 GCF_003031525.2 Neophocaena asiaeorientalis asiaeorientalis | reverse complement strand
AAAGATGTCACAAAGAAAGAAAACTACAGGCAAGTATCACTGATGAACATAGATGCAAAAATCCTCAACAAAATACTAGCAAACAGAATCCAACAGCACATTAAAAGGATCATACACCATGATCAAGCGGGGTTTATCCCAGAACGCAAGGATTCTTGAATATACACAGATCAATCAATGTGATACACCATATTAACAAACTGAAGGATAAAAACCAAATGATCATCTCAATAGATGCAAAAAAGCTTTTGACAAAATTCAGCACCCATTTATGATAAAAACTCTTCAGAAAGTGGGCATACAGGGAA
>NW_020185335.1:4688980-4752731 GCF_003031525.2 Neophocaena asiaeorientalis asiaeorientalis | reverse complement strand
ATGAAAAATCTGAAAGTGAAATTAAGGAAACACTCCCATTAACCATTGCAACAAAAATAAAATACCTAGGAATAAACCTACCTAAGGAGACAAAAGACCTGTATGCAAAAAACTATAAGGCACTGATGAAAGAAATTAAAGATGATACAAACATATGGAGAGATATAACACGTTCTTGGGTTGAAAGAATCAACACTGTGAAAATGACTACATTTTTGTAGTGAGGTGGATGGACATAGAGTCTGTCATACAGAGTGAAGTCAGAAAGAGAAAAACAAATACAGTATGCTAACACATATATATGGTTCTAAAAGAAAAATGGTTCTGCTGACCTGAGGGCAGGGCAGGAATAAAGATGCAGATGTAGAGAATGGACCTGAGGACACAGGGAGGGGGAAGGGTAAGCTGGGATGAAGTGAGAGCGTGGCATGGACATATATACACTACCAAATGTAAAATAGATAGCTAGTGGGAAGCAGCCGCATAGCACAGGGAGATCAGCTTGGTGCTTTATGACCACCTAGAAGGGTGGGATAAGGAGGGTGGGAGTGAGGCTCAAGAGGTAGGGGATATGGGGATATATGTATGCATACAGTTGCTTCACTTTGATATACAGCAGAAACACAACACTGTAAAGCAATTATACTCCAATAAAGATGTGAAAAAGAAAAAAAAGAAACATTTCAAAAGGACAAAATTGCTTCCCAGAGAGAGGATCTCCATATTTATGGAGTGGGGAATGAGAAAAGTTAGAAGCAGACATCTACAACACTGCATCACAGCAAGAAAGGAGAAAAGAGGGTGATGTTTGGTCACTGAACTGTCGCACGGTAGAATGTGAGATACAAGTTGTAAAGTGTTTTTCAAACATGCCGTCCTCTGGTTGATGATTTGAGAATCATCTGGACGTGACTGTGCACTCTGAAGAGGGCACCAAATCAAATCTCCTGCGGACTCTAATCACTCTCTTCAAATTGCTTTTATTTTGCTGGCTTAGGGACAGATCAATTGGAAGAATGTGAAGCAACATTACCATTTATCTTATATTACTGTATATATGTTTCCACAACTCATAGGAGTTCATACACATTTTTGTATATTACATATTGATGTAAAGTTCCAGTACACACGTGCCCAAGAAGTTTATGAGAAGGGCCTGACATAACATGTTACAGAATGAGCACAGATGCGAGGAGGTGAAATAAACCACGCTGCTTGATAGAGAAGGCGCCTAGCAAACCGTTCTGATTCATGATTGATGTCACATTAAAAACCTCAATGCAGCCACCTTTAACCATGCACTCCTAGGTTCATCATTTTCAAAAGGGTGGAGAACTTACAGTTAAATAGAAATGTAAACAGGAGATTCCCTGTGGATAAAGGCTAATAAAATAGACTTCCAATAAAAACATCTTTTTGGCACTCAAGTAGAGGCAGTGTTGAAAGGCTGAAGCAGCTTAAGGCACCCTCCAGGCATCTGCCCAAGTACTGAGCCAAGAACTGCAAAGTATTATGCTTGATGACTTGACGTGTTGACATACACAGCGTCAGCACTGTTACACTTTATATCAACACACATGACTTTTGAAGGCTTAGAATACTAGAATAGCACGGGGGAAGGTCTAGGAAGGTGCACCTCACAAGGCGAGGAGTCCACCAGTCTTACCACACACCTCGCACTTGTATTTCTGCCTCCTTGGGTTTCCTATTAAATGCCCTCAGTCACCTATTTATTTGACTGGAGATAAATACATGTTAAAATATTTGCAGGTGGTGCTTCTGCCCTGTTTGGCTTATGGAGTTGACAACTCAATCATTCACAGTGATAATAATGCTGTGAATATTTTGTGACAGGTGATGCTTATGTCTAATTGACTATAGTTATCATAGGGGCTCCGTGTCTTTCACCAGCCAAACCCAGAACCATGACACTCAACACTTCTAATTAAAAAATAGTTATACTAACTTTAGAAATACGCTAATATGAAAGTATGGGTTTTTTGTTTGAAAAATCAGATACAATTGAAATCCAGAGGGAGGATATATGTATATGTATAGCTGATTCACTTTGTTATACAGCAGAAACTAACACACCATTGTAAACCAAGTATACTCCAATAAAGATGTAAAAACAATAGCACCTGACACATTAAAAAAGGAAGTAAACTATCGTGCATAGCAATCATATTTACTTAAATAATTCATAAAATTCGTACCATCCCATTCCTTGCCCTTATAGTCTGCAGTGTAAAAGAAGCTTGAGCATATATCAGAGAGAATTTGTATAGATCGGCTGTAGAGTTCCTGCACATGTTGATTTGCTTAAAATAATTTCTAAGATGTTCGTTTCACGAAGTTTCAGCAATTGTTCTTAGATGAGTGAAAATTATACCTTACATTTCCTTTTCCAATCATTTACAGTAAACTGGCTGAAAAGTCTTTTGATCATGGATGTTGAGAGAATTTATTTTGTCTTCAATTTGAGAGGAACAATTTCAGTAGCTTGCATTTCTAAGTTTTTGTTAAATATTTATATGCTATCTAGTAGAGTACTTTGTATAAATTACATTTGTGAGCACTCGACTATAAATTTTATTCCAAAGAATAATTTTTAAAAATATCATATATCTCTCAAGTTTACAGTTCTATTAAATATATGCATGGCCACATAGATAACAAAACATTTTGCCTTTCTTTTTAAAGATTATTTTTAAAAAGCAGCAGGGCATTTGATTAATTCTTTCAGGTATATAGAAATCACTGTTCTCTCTAGTGCTTGAAGAGGAATAAAGGAAGAATGAGGAATCCTCACGGCAGCATTTCCATCCATATTGATGGGTTTTATTTTATTTGTCTCTAAACTTGTAACAACTGCCTTTTCTTCCTGTTTCCATCACATACTCGTATAATGCCTTAGCTGTTTCCTAACTCTCTTTCACAGATTTATTTGTATCATCTGGAGCAGACTGTGAAGCTCTGAAAGAAAACTGGCAAGTTTTATATAATCTGGATACATCCCATAATATCTAGAAAAACTGGGCAAAAAAAATAAAGTTAGGAAATACATTTGTAAAATGTGACAAAGGGTTAAATTCTTTACTATGAACATCAATTAAAAATTGTTCTTTGGCTAAAAATAAAAACCAAAAAACAAATTAAAGTGATCTGTGTTATACCAGGTGAAAATGTCAAGAGCCAGGGCACAATTCGCTGTGTTTCACTTTTCCTGCGTTGGCAATTACAGATTCACAGAGAGGGAGCTTCCCTCAGAGTGAGACCTGAGTAACTGTGGGGTAAAAATAGAACTCTTAGCCTATCTGGGATGAACAGGTAGCATGAGTGTGTGTGTGTGTGTGTGTGTGTGTGTGTGTGTGTATGTGTGTGTGTGTGTGTGTGTCTACACTGATCAACAAAGTTTGAAGATCTGAGGCTGTTTTACCTACACCATAACCTTACCCGTTTTATGTGTGGCCATGGCACCAGCTTCACCGAGTCTCAATTCTGATCTTGACATTCATCTACTTTCTTTACCATATTCAAAATTATAGTCTGGTCCTTACCAAACTTGATAGTCCATTCCGACCACAGTCTCACTGGTTACTACATGGGAAACCATATCTCTGGATAATGCCAATGTCCATTCTTTTGTTCACACTTTTCCAGCTTCATGGAATT
Source organism: Neophocaena asiaeorientalis asiaeorientalis (assembly GCF_003031525.2). Lineage (NCBI taxonomy): Eukaryota > Metazoa > Chordata > Mammalia > Artiodactyla > Phocoenidae > Neophocaena > Neophocaena asiaeorientalis. The sequence goes on along the minus strand of NW_020185335.1, from coordinate 4,749,056 downwards.
GCTTCCTTAATCCTTCCATAATCTAAGTTTTAATGCTTTTTTCAAGACCCATGTAAGCCCTGCTTTTCTTGACAAATTCATTCTACAGTGATCTCCATATTCTGTCAATTTCCAAAGCCCTAGGAGTCTGTACCACACATTTGCACGCTCCTCTGACTCACTTTTTGGTTTGTTCTGATGTTTTTTATCTTTTCAACAACATTAACTCTTTTTTTTTAAACATCTTTATTGGAGTATAATTGCTTTACAATGGTGTGTCAGTTTCTGCTTTATAACAAAGTGAATCAGTTATACATATACATATATCCCCATATCTCCTCCCTCTTGTGTCTTCCTCCCTCCCACTCTCCCTATCCCACCTCTCTAGGTGGTCACAAAGCACCAAGCTGATCTCTCTGTGCTATGCGGCTGCTTCCCACTAGCTATCTATTTTACATTTGGTAGTGTATATATGTCCATGCCTCTCTCGCGCTTGGAGCTCTTTTAATACAGAATTTTGTACAAAGCTAGGCACAGATTAGGAGATCAGTGTATTCAAATCTATTCATTGATTGATTTTTTTTTCACTAATTTACTCAACAAGTGATGTGCCACACTGGGTGTTGAGTGCTGGAAATGCAAAAATGAGAAAGATAAACCTTTTCCCATGAAAAAGTTCAAAATGTATAGGGGAGAGAGAAATGTAGCCTTCTAACACTAAAGTACATTAATCTGGTACCATATAAATGTACTAAAAGGAGGAGTTGATGGGTGGAGGAACGGGTCGGTTTTAGTTGTGTGATCATGAAAGTATCCTACAAGAAAGTACATTTCATTTATTGGTTCATTCACTCTTTCCCTCATTCATTCATTCATTCAACAAACATTTAGTAATTGCAGGCAACATGCCAGGTACTGTTAAGATTGGGGATACCGGCATGACAGGTTGGAAGGTAGAGCCTCTATTTCCAGGGTGCTCACACGCCAAAGGGGAAAACAATGAGTAAACCAACAAATGATAGCACAGTCTAAAAAACAATGTTACCTAGCCAGGTCATTGTGATCGATGCTGTTTGTCCTTACATTGATTGGTTTGGACTAGTTAAGGATATCATTCACGTCACTGTTGTACCCTGAGCACCTCACCTTTAATACGTAAGTGAAAAAGACAAATAGCACTATCTAGGTTTCGCTTTCCTCAAGCTTGAACCACGTAAAACAATTAATTGTCATAGTTAAGATTAAAAAAAAATTTTAAATATCAAAAACATACATCTTACTTAACACGGCTAAATATTAGCACAAATTAGCCGCCATTTATCTAGTTTAAAATCCAATGCTTATTTCGAAAAAAAGAGTAAAAGATAACCCACACACCTAGTTAAAATAAATACCTCATTAAGCTTTCATTGCTATTGGTTCATAATTACTGTTTATTTTATCCCTACTTTGAATGGTTTTCATGGAACTAATTCAACCATAATATCCAATTTTTCTCGCTCTTATACAGAACCTCAACTTGCTTTGGATTTTAATGCAGGTTTTCTTAAAAATGCTTATAGAAAACTTCTTCCAGCCTGACTGTTGTCCTTGCTTGAGAACAAGCAGGGCTACATCTTCTCAATTCAATTTACATCAATAAACATGCACCAGATGACCACCAAGTACTTTAGAGATACAAAGGTGAGTAAATCACAGTCCATTTCTTCAACGACTGTATCATGTATAACAGACTTCTAGGAAGTTTCAAAAGAGAGGCCATTGACTGATCAAACAGAATTACCATTATGTGCCCAGATAGGCCTCCAAATTATCTGTGTGCCAAGAATGATGCTTCATTAAGTTACTCATTTTCTCTGGTTCCAGCAGCTCAGTCAGAGGAAAATTAAAAACCAAAAAAAACACAGTTCTTTGATTGCAGTATGTTGTCCCTGGCCCACATAAGATCCAAACCAATACTTTTCTACACTAAAAAAAGAAATCCTTTCATCACCACCAAGCAAACTTCCTTTAGCTTCCCTCTTCCATTGGGTGTTTATATACCATCAGTCAACTACAAATACCACCCACTTTATTACAAACGGCCTCCTTGTCAGTCTCCTTTACAGGAGCTGTGCCCTGTCCACAAAACACAGCATCTTACACACTTGAAAGACTAAAGAATGGTTTATATATAAATCATATATGTGTGTGTATATATAAAATACATATATAAATATTCCAAATATTATACATAAAAACCTCCATATACTAGAGAGATTAATTCATAAATCTCAGTCATCAGAAGAAATAAAAGCAATAAATTCTTTTCAACAAACTTAAAGACAATGCAAAACTACTATGCTACTGAACAAATCTTAACATTTTTTGCTATAGGTTTAGTTTCTTTCTTTAACTTCCACACTATTTAGTGCACTAATGAGATTTTTTTTTCAGTTTCTGAGGACTCTGCGAAATAAGTTTACCTTTAGTATTTTCATAAATTAAACCATAAAATGTATTAGAAAATGAATAGTAATACATTTTCTCTTGAAAATTGTTTTCTAAGTAATTCTGAAGATTCTGTTTCTAAACTTAGTTTAAGAGATTCGTAAACAGCATGTAGGGATGACTCTACTTCTCTCTCTAGGCTATGAATTCTGTTGAAGAAACATACCCAGATACTGTCCTCTTGTCGATACTGTTTCCAGTTCCTGCCACTGTCACTGAACATTAGGAGGTAGCTGGTCACCCAGTTGGAGCTCCCATATCCCCCTTGGGTGGCCACAGCGGTGATCTCCATTCTCTCTCCAAGGTCAATCTGCAACCACTGGTATTTGTTTGACACAAGTGGAGACCAGCCACCAGCTCCTTTTGTGGAAAGAGAAAAAGGAGAAATGAGCAAAGAATTCGTTAAAAATCTGTTAGTGAACTATCAATCCCAGTAAGACTGTTCCTCTATGGAACTTAAGAAAGTCAAGGGGCTTCCCTTGTGGCACAGCGGTTGAGAGTCCACCTGCCGATGCAGGGGACACGGGTTCGTGCCCTGGTCCGGGAAGACCCCACATGCCACGGAGCAGCTGGGCCCGTGAGCCATGGCCGCTGAGCCTGCGCGTCCGGAGCCTGTGCTCTGCAACTGGAGAGGCCACAACAGTGAGAGGCCCGTGTACCGCAAAAAAAAAAAAAAAAAAGTCAAATTTCCAAAATACGAAAATTTCCATAATGCTTGAAAAATATAGAGAAACAAGAATGTAATGTAAATGGATGGAGCTTATGTTAATTATGTTCATTTCTAGGCGTTTCAACCATCTGACACTGGGAGATCGGTTCCCAAAAAAAAAAAAAAAAAAAAAGTCAAATTTCCAAAATACGAAAATTTCCATAATGCTTGAAAAATATAGAGAAACAAGAATGTAATGTAAATGGATGGAGCTTATGTTAATTATGTTCATTTCTAGGCGTTTCAACCATCTGACACTGGGAGAGTTAACTGAATGACGTTAAACTCACTGAATGTTTAAACCACTTAATTTGACAGGCAGACATCCACGTCAACACTTGGAACTGGCATGTTTACTGCCCACATACATGACTGTGTAATGATTTGGCCTTACACCCCTTTGCCCAGAACTTGATTTACCTTCACACTATGGTGGAACTAGAAGGCTACCTTTGATGTCTGATCATGTTTAGACTCCTTAGAGAAAGAAGTACAGCATTAAGCCCGGGAATACAAAGATGGCCAAGGGACAGTTCCTGCCTTCACCGTGTTTACGGTCTTATGGAGGAAAAGACGTTGAAAAGCATATTTGAAACACAACATGAAAAGTGTTAATGGTGAGGCAGGTACAGGGAATAATAACACAGTAAATAATGGAGAGCTCTATGCAGTGATAACTGGCTTGCAACAGCGTGTGAGAGACCATTAAATTTTCAGCAATTTTGCAAGATGATTGTTAAAGATAGCCATCTTTGCAATTGGCCACGGTGGGAGTATTTAAACCACGAAAATTGGCCAACTCTGCAAATCAGTACCCACTCCCACCCCAGCCAGTTTACCAACACATCACTAGTTGTATCCTATCTGGGAAGGGGGGTGGTGGGTGAGAGGACAGTGGATAGGAGAGCCATGGTAAATTGTGTTTGAGCACTCAGAAGTGAAAACAGAAGTCTGTTGTATATTCAAGGAAATATGGATAGAACAGAATTTATTGTGCTTTGTTTTATCCAAATGCACACCAGAAAATTACAGACATGATTACCTACTGTATGTCTTGTTAAGACGTTTCATTCTTCCAGTTTACTATAATAGTGCTTTATTTGAGGAATTTATTTAAGTAATACTGACATTGCTGACTGTGTAAGTATTATGTAGTCACTGTAAAAAACATGAAATAGGGTTTATCCCATTCTTGAATCCATAATTGTCTACTATTCAATATATATTAAAATGCAGTATCTGTTACATAACGTACCATGTAAGAATATTAGTACATGTTTTCTTTTCCCCATTCTTTTGCCATCCACCTTGAGGCTCTGATAATAACTTCTGACAGTTCAGATAGAGATTACCATAAATTTATATACAGTTTTTATTCAAGCATTATTCTTGACATCCATGCCCCGTTTTATAAACGTTGAGTCAGGCACTAATACAAAGAGATGCCCAATTTTGCTATTACGGTAAGACACGTATCTTTGTGAGACCTAAAGGGACACATCTGTATTAACAACTGCTTTAATAAGATTTAAAAACCCTTCTGATGGCAGATACAACACAGTGACACTCTGAGAGATAAAAAGCAGAACTCTGTGTCACTTACAGCTTCAAAGAAGAGAAGACTGCAAGGAAGGGCCATAGAGGGAAATGCCACCACAGAAAGCGTGGCAAGTTGAAGCCGTAGAGGGCAGCTCACGTATGGCAAGCGGGGTGGGGTAAGCTAAGTTTTGTGAGCTCCAGGGAAGAGGGGCTGTGTCCGGGTGTCTGGCCCTGGCTCCAGGATGATCAGGGTTGATGTATAGTGGCCACAGAGGGTGTGAGCGCAATAAAAGAAGGGGTTGGGCTTGGACATAATCAGCTGCCCAAGAAGGGGACTGACCAGCTTCTAGTCAGGGCCTCAAACTGAGTTAAGACGGCATTTTTTTAAAGTATTACATTCTCACAGTCTCCTCCCTTGACAGCATCACACTAACTCCTGATTGTATTCGGGTATGAGTCCCGAGATTACTTACTACATTGTCCTTAGAACTACATAATTTTTTTTCAAATTTCCTTCTTTCTTGGAGGGAATCATTGTTCAAAAGTGTCTTCCACTTTGTACATCAAAAGTACAATGCTCTCCTTATTGATCCAAAATGTTGATACATTGTACAGTTTTTTTTTTTTTTTTTTTGGTGGTACGCGGGCCTTTCACTGCTGTGGCCTCTCCGGTTGCGGAGCACAGGCTCCGGACGCGCAGGCTCACAGGCCCAGCCGCTCTGCGGCATGTGGGATCTTCCCGGACCGGGGCATGAACCCATGTCCTCTGCATCGGCAGGCGGACTCTCAACCACTGCGCCACCAGGGAAGCCCCATTGTACAGTTTTTATTGGTGTGTTTTTACTTTTCATTTTCTCTGTAGTTGCCCCTGAAGAACCCGTGGTTTTGGCTAGTGACCTGGATGAGTGGAGTTCTCTTGGTCACCAATACCATCTACCAGGTTAGAGTGAAAAATTCTTGTATTTTAAGTAAGAGGGCTTGTTGGGTAGACATGGGCCCTGGCTGCATTTTGGGTGTCTTGGGGTCATTGACCTAGCATGGCTTTGCTGTCCACAAAGGGCACTGCTCATGCAGCCTGTCTGCAGAGCAACAAGAGGCACAGTGCTCTTAACTAGGACACAGCAGTGTCCCCCATATTGTTATGACATATAAATGGGAATCAGCGGTTCCCAATGGATGTAGAAAAGACAGTAGCAATAGGGGTTGGGGAATCTCAGGATTTGGCTACCTGACAGTAGGGTCAACCTTCCTCTCTAGAGTTAACAATAGACCATGTCTTTGAAGTATGGGTACATGATGGGAGTGGTGAGTGGGTAAAAACTTCCCTCTACTGTCCTATCTAATTTTACAATTCTGCCTCAGGGCCTAACAAAAGTTTGGAAGTTGAAAGTCTTCCAGGGTCTGATGTTCACCAAGCGGCCTTGGTCCATCTGCAGCATAGCTGCATATGTGTTACAACTGCCTATCTCTCTGCATTTTTATCATTTTTTGCATAGAAAAGTTGGAAAAGAATGAATGAAGTGCCCCCAGCCAGCCATCGTCTTTACCTGGAACTTCTATGTTTGGAATTTTATCTACATCACCTTATACCTTTGAGAAAATACTGAGTTATTTTGTCTCTTGCTCTTTCTAGTTAATTTTAATGGTCTAAAGTCAGTAATGAAGATACATTTTTAATACAGAATTGCAAAATGTTTTTGTGGCACTTTGACATTCCTTTATAGATCAGTATTTAAAACGTGAACACACGTGGGAAGCACAGTGGAAAAAAAAAAAAGAATCAGCGCAAGTCCAGTGAGTTAAGATTGGATCACCAGTTCTCATCAGGAGCAAGTTCTCACTGACCGCTCCCTCTTCCGGCATCACTCACCATTACAGCTGCACTAACCAACTTGAAACATCCGCAATTAATTGGCCTTGAACATTTCAATTTCTCACCTGTGGTGAAAAGGTACTACTGATATGCTAAATCAAGCGATACCATTAACGAGGTACACCAATAAAGTAATGGAAATTCAGATGCTCCTAGGCTTTACCAAGTGATTTCAGCAAGATAAGTCAGCCATAGGGAATCCAGAGATTCCTACAGGGTTTTAAACTGTGTGGCTATAGAGACACACGTGGTATAAGTGTGTGATGGAGTGCTATGATTGTTCTAATTTTAAAACAAATGTTGAATAGTAATATGGAAAATGCAAATATACAGATATAGATAAATAGACACGGATACAGAACTCAGCACACTTTGGTAGTGCCAGCCTATGATGACATGTAGGGACAATAGTGACATGAAATGAAAACGTGGCTGCAGCTGAGGTTAAGCTACCCCAGGCGTAGGGTCACCGCCAAACCACCTAGCCTTCTGGAGACATCATATCGTCATAGTGTTTACTTTTTGAATGGAGAAAATGATGGCTAACTCCAGCAAGTTGTTAACCCTGAAGTACTATAAAATGAAATATAGTGAACTTTTAAAATTTACTAACTAAAACTTTCAGCTGGTGGTCAAGTATTATTTGTCCTTAATGATGCTTTTAATATGCCGACAGAGTCAACATCACGGTAGGACAACGTGAGACGAATGACCATCTTCCCATAACCCCATCTATTCCATGGTTACTGACACTTAATCCACAAGACAGTCTTATCCCTCCATTTCTTTTTTTCCCCATATCGCAGCCCTCCTTCCCCTATTCCACCCTTCTTTTTCTCCTGCCTTGGCCTCATTACTGAGACTTGGCATAATAAAATGTCATAAATTTATTCAAACAGAAACATTTCTTGCATCTTCATATCACAGCCTGAAAACTCACACTTAAAAGCCCTCTACCTATTGATGAGACTTTTACACTAAGCATTGTAGTACTGCTATGAGATTTAAATTTAAAAAGCATAATAAGTGCCTACTGATTCTCTCACAGACAGCAAGCACGTGAGTATATGGTGGTTGTTACGTTTTGAATTATAAAACAATTATTATTGCTATGGACTCCAAAGAGTTACCATCACAGTAAAGTTGAGCTCTGGAAAAATTTAGTTACTGAATGACCACAAAACACAGCATCTCTTGTATCTGTTGCCTACTACTTTTAAACATCAGGTTCCTCAGGAACTGGCTTCTGTAACACATGTTGCTATGAACTGTCAGGAAAAAAAAGCAAACTAAAATTTATCTGGTGCCTACTGTATGCTAAGTACTCTACCAGAAATCTTATGTACCATATTAAACTTAATTATTAAAATTATCTAGTGAGATGAAATATATTTTAACATCTCTTCGTTTCAAATGAAACTTTTAAAAAAGAGATTCACAGAAGCTAAGTAAAATTTCCCAAAATTTTAGTATAGATGAGAAATTATTTTTTAATGATTTTAATGTTAGGATCTCGTTTAAGAAATCTCCTCCTTTTTCATTCTTTAACCTTGAAATAATTATACAACTACCATTGCCCCAGAGTGGTATATTTTATCCCAAGAATAAATTCAAATAATAGATTGTGTTATTTAAGTATAACTAGGTAACTGGCTGAATTACGTTTAAAACCCTTATATCCTTTCTAGTAGGTAGCACCAATATTTAGTTCTGGACATGGAGGCACATCTTACAATTTCATGGAAGTGAAAGAAAAATTGAAGAAAAAAATACTCTTGGTTGGAGCTTTAAAATATGGAAAAGAATCACTTCTCTCCCCTACTAATATTAAAAGTGGGGCTTCCCTGGTGGTGCAGTGGTTGAGAGTCCGCCTGCCGATGCAGGGGACACGGGTTCGTGCCCCGGTCCGGGAAGATCCCACATGCCGCGGAGTGGCTAGGCCCGTGAGCCATGGCCGTTGAGCCTGCGCTCCGCAACGGGAGAGGCCACAACAGTGAGAGGCCCATGTACCGCCAAAAAAAAAAAAAAAAAATGACATGACTGCCACTGCAGATGGTCATCAGTGAAGGTGATGTGTCACAGACTTTGTCAACTTTGCAAAGGTTGGAGCACACGAAAGGGCAAGCCATATTTCTCAAGATGTAAAGCATAGAAGGACACAGGTGTTCAAGGACACAAACACAAGTGAACACAGTTCAATGACAGTCCTAGCCATCATTATGGCATCTACATACCTAGAAAATAACTGGCTTAATTAAAATTGTCCTAGGGAAGTTTCCCTCTAAGACAATTACATTTTTTCACATGTGATTTCATCTCGATTTCCCCACAATTATAAGTTTGCCTGGATCATTTTGATCTTGACATTGAATTACAATAATGTAAAAGGAAGAGAAAAAACATTGTGCCAGTATTTGTCTGTCTCCCTTAAATGGTTCGCAGTGTCCCGGGACCACCATTTAGAACATTATCAAGCTTTGTATTTTTACCAGTGTAGTTCTTTTTGCTGGAAGGAAACATGACTCTATCAATGCTCCGTGCCTGGCTAGTCTTGCCTCATGTACACTCCCGAATCTTGGCGTTGCTGCCCCTGGTCACAGTTATTATTACAGGTACAGGCAGGTCAGCTGAGCCAAGCCAGCAGGGCAATTCCAGGATTTCGTTGAGACTATTAGAGAAAGACCCTCTTTGCTGTGAACGCTGAAAGTATGGGAACTAGGCATCGACCTGCAGGAGCAATTGTTGTGGAAAACCTGAGTGAAGCAACAAAGACCCAAGCAGAACTGAGAGACGAGGTGAGACCCGGTTCTGATAGCACAGTCAGCATCCCTGAGTCCAACTGGGCCCGCAGGGCATCCCTGCGCTTTCCAGGTAAGTGAGCCACTGGCCAGTCCCTGCCCCTTGTGCTGAAGCCACTCAGGCCGCTGCATCAGCAGTTCTCCATTCTCGCCTTCATTAGTTTTTTCTCCTTAATGGATCATACCCATTAATGTACATGCATGCTGTTACTTTTCCCCCTTTAAAAGAAAAAAAAAAGTTCTCTTGACTCCACTCTATTTTCCCTGCTTTTTATATTAAGGTAATACGTTAATTCAAATAAGATGTCCATACATACTCTTTCTGGTGTTTGTCGTTTCCTTCTATCTCAGGCCAATTCCAACTAGACTGTCAGTCCACGCCACTCAATGAAAACTGCTCTTGTCAAGGTTACCGAAGAACTGCATGTTGCTAAATTGAATGGTCAGATTTCAGTCTTCCTACCACTCCACCTGTCAGTGACATCTGATACTTTCAACTATTCCCAGTGCCTTGATATTCCTTGTCCACTTAAACTTCCATAAAGCTCATTCTCTTAATTTTCTTCTTAGCTTATTAGTTGCCCCTTCTCAATCTCCATTGTCGGTTCTTCCCTTTAGCTCTTCCCTCTGAAGGCTGAGACGCTCCAGGGCTCAGTCCTTTGCCCTGCTTCTTCTCCGTCCCCATCTCCTTGCAGACCTCTCTTGACCTCGTGGACTTAAATATTATGTGCCAGTAATTCCCTAGTTTCTATCTCCACCCCCAACCTCTTCCCTGATATTAGACTCCTCTACTTGATATCTTTAACATTTCCCAAACCAAACTCCTCTTCTTCCCCCAAATCCTACTCTATTCACATGCTTCCCCAACCCAGTTTATGACAGACAATTCCATTCTTAAAGTTTCTCAGGACACACACACAAAAAAAAATTGAGTGTGCTTGACTCCTTTCTTTCTCTCTCACTATACTACCAAACCAACAGCAATACGGCTGGCACTACTCAACTCTGCAGAATCAGAGGATTTCTCCAACTCCACTGGTGCTCCTTTCTATTCCAGCCTGGATTCTTGCCATAGCAACCTAACAAGTCTCCCTGCTTCCCCCTTTGCTCACTGAGACTCTCTCCGTTCTCTATACAACAGGTTTAAAATATTATTCCTGGGCTCAAAACACAACGATAACTTTCACTTTCACACACAGTGAAAGACAAAGTCATTACTATACGGCCTCCAGATTCCTTATATGATCTGCCCCCCTTGCACGGCTCCCGCCCCAGGTCTGGCTTCCCAGATCAGTACCCTCCATCAACGACGGCCTCCTCAAGGTTTTCTGAGCAAACACCATTCTTCCATCTCCCATCCCATGCTTTGATAAGCTATCCTTTCTGCCTGGAGTGCTCTTCTCTGAGATGGGCTGGGCTAAAATCTTTGCTACAGTCAAGTCTTTGCTCAAATGTGATCGCTCTCATACAAGCGTTCCTCTCCTGACCTTCCCTATTAAAATCCCTTCCACCCAGCAATCCTCCTCCCATTCACCTTAATCCACACCACTTTACATTTTTTGTCAGATATTGACACATTTATACATATATTTCTCGTTCAGTATCTTTCTTTATCCTTTATCTTGCCCTATCAGAATATAAGCTCAATGAGGCCTAGAGTTTTGGCCTGTTTCGTTCAAAGATAGATCCTATGTGTCTAGCACACTGCCTGACACATAGTAGGTGCTTAATAAATATTTACTGCATAAAGGAATGAAATAAATCTGTTTCCATATGGTTATAATAAGACTGTATTAATTCATATACCAAATATGAATATATTATACCTAGTGGCAAAAGCTGGAACTAAATAAAACTAAATAAAAGCACAAGATACTTCTCTTTGCAAAATGGTACTTTCAGTGAGGTTCTCGAAGAGAAAGCTTAGGCACTTGGCTGAGACACACACACACACACACACACACACACACACACACACACAGAGACATGCACGTACATACACACAATGTCTACCAACCGCCTCAAAGTTCCCTAGTTTAATCACTTGTAAACTACATTTCCTAGATGTATTTATCGCTCTATTTTTGGATTTTTTGATACAATGAAAGAGATGCTTTTTACTTCATTTCCACAGCAAGGTTCTAAATTAATAATACCTTACTAAATTCTCGTAGGTTTTTGCTGTTGATCAATTTTTCCTCCCAGCAGATGGGTAGACTGACTTTCAGCCCTGCTTCTTGTACTGCCAGATCAAACGTTTCTGAAGTGTTCAATAATTCAGTGGATTAATCAGTAAATATTTACATCCTTTCTCTGCTCAGGCATTTTGATTTGCATATTTGATGTGCAAATTTTGGGAAAGCCAAATTTCCTCTAGAAGACTAGAATAAAATTACAAAACCACCGAAATCTGTGCTTTAATTTTTTTCACCACAGCCAGTTTTATTTCATTCAAATTAGTAGCTTTGGAAAAATGACTTTGAGCACGTGATGTCTGGAAATTCAGACGGTAATCAGGGCTTGCCCATGTTTTGCACTAAGACCATTATAATACTTTTCTAAAAGTTTCGATTTAGATCTACTACAGTGAGGCAGGTCATTTCAGTAAATGACCTCATGCATCAGACAGAGCACACTGACAATATCCCAGAGACTGAAAAACCATTTTTTGCTTCCCTACCTTTTTTTTTTTTTATCTTCCCCAGCCGGAGAGAGATGATAAGCTGCCATGAGTCAAATGTCCTCATATCACTTCTGGGTTAAGAAACTGAAGTCACTCTTGTACCCAACAGACATTATTTCCACATGATGATTGGAAAAGCCAGCAATACTAGGGCATAGTATATGAAAAAAAGGTAAAAAGTACCAAACCAATTCCAGGCCTTTGATTGATTAAATCATTTAATATTTTCCCAATTTGTGAAAATGCTAAAACATTAATACAGCATCACGATCCCAATGAATGAGATATGTTTAAATCTAGGCTTAGATATTTGTTGAATTTAGTCTTGAATACACATACTTTAATTCCACAATTTATTCCTTTTTAAGTATTATTTCATTGTGGAAAATTTTATTTCACAGGCAATGGGAAAAATTATTAGTGATGCTGGTGACTGAGACATCCTTAACATTCCCCTCAGCTTGACTAAACTTCAGACAGGTTTTTTTCCCTGACCATAGGCCCCTGACCTCCCTTTTCTCAGAGCATTTAATTGAGGGAAGTTGCAATTGTAAATTATTTCTCTGCTCCTTGCAATGTAAATCTTCATCAGTCCTCCTTACAGTTTTACAATCCAAGAATGTCTTTCTCAAGGACCTGAGTCATCCCTCTGAAATGTAATCAAGAAAGACAGAGCCCTATCTCCCAGTCCCTGCTGGAGGGCAGGAGCCTAATTCCACAAGCACCAATCATCAAACACAAATGGCCTAATCACATTGACCAACTTCCCCCTGATGTTCTCCAGTACTCTTCCATTAGCTCATCAGCTCAGTGCTTAAAAACTCTCCCACCTTGATTTCAGAAGAGCAGAGTTCAATCTCTCTCCCCTACTGCAGAAGTCTTGACCCCCACTGCTATAGTCTTGAATAAAGTCTTTCTTGTCTTTTTAACTCAATCCAGTGCAATTTTCTTTGACAAGAGATAATTGGGGTTTTTTTTATGAGAAGGATGTGTTTTTCATTTTTCTACCTAATGAGTCATGTTCCCCAGAAACCATTACACAGAGTCTGAGAAGATAAAGAACAATGCTTAGAAATGAATGAGGGTCTGACTAGAGCTAACCAGAGGGGTTCTTCAGGATAGTGACAGTGTCCAAAGACCACTGCCCATCTGCTCTACCTATTAACCAAAAGAATGTCACAGCCAGCTTCGGGGAATCTGAATAGAACAAGAAGTGTCATGGGGCCTGGCCAGAAAAGGTGATGGCCTTTGTCAAGAGAACAGTCGTAGGGACCAAATGACCACTACATTTGGCAGTGTACATCAACAAACATCCAGTGTGAGGACCAACGAAACCACACTTAGCAGGTATCACTGACCTGGGACACAAGGATCCAATCAATGATCTTGTGGTGGACATCAATACAACAACCGACATATGTCAGGGGAGACCCCCACCCAAAGTGCCAGGACATCATCTGAGTTCCTCTCATGCCGACTGCCGTTTTGGAAAGGAGTGGAGGAAAGATTAGGAAATCAGAAGGTCTGAGCATTTACCTGGAAGAGACTGACACAACCAAAGGGGGTTCCTTTACCCAGCAGAGGCTAGGGGGTTTGAAGTGACTTAGTAAGTGGGCAAAAATGGGAAACAGTCTCTGAACTGAAGAGCAAACAGGATCTTCCCCAACCAAAAACAATACACTCTGCTGATAAATTTTGGCAATACTGAAAAATATATGGTGTTTCCATGTTACTTCTCAACTACTAACATAACCCGCAGACTCACAGCTTTGCAACTAGCTTGAGAAAATCAGATCAACCAGTATTTCAGATCTGAGTGATGAGAGATACTAGAGTATCTTTATGAGTGTCTTGTGCGTGTGCTTAACATCCCCAAAGCTGCCGATTATGCGTTTAATATAACTTATGATTTTCTAAAACTGTACGTGGATTGGCCAGAACGATGTCATTTGCCTGTGTACGTGGGTGGTCAAGCAGAATCAATGCATCTATTGGTTCAAAAAACAGTCTGCCACATGCACAGCATTGATACAGTCAGGTCTACGCTGCTCCAGAGCAGAATCACTCCACGTCCATTGGGCATCACACTGACTTTTGGTACAAAGACGAGAGAAACACACACACACACACACACACACACACACACACACACACACACACAGTCTGCTGGCTTTAACAGAAATGACGTTCTACAATAGCATGTGGAGTGGGATCCAAGTAGGACTGAGTGTGTGAAGCCAACAGGTGAAATACTCCTCCAGCATCGGGGAACCAGCTCCACACGGCCCTGGGCCCAGGTACAAAGAGTGGAGCACACAAGCGTTAGGGCTTCATAAAAAGAATACAGGGAAAAATACGCTTTTACAAGATTTATTTCAAAATGGTGATACCTGACCATTAATTTTGCCAGTGATACACATACATTTAGATTTTTTAAATTATCCTCAATTATTACATGTGTATTCAGTGGTTTCTTTACCTCATCATGTAAAACAAATCACGTTTCGACATATGAGTCTGGGAGAGTTTATTGTGCCAAAATAGTGAAGACTCCAAATAGACATAAATGGAACAAACCACTGCTACGTGGTTTGTTCCAATCAAGCCCTTTTATTTATTAATCTGATTTTAGCCTACGGTTATAAACTCGTCATTTTGTCACTGTATCACCTAAACTGAGAGATAAACACCTTCTAAAATTATATGCCACCAATTATTCTGTATTAGAAACAATAGCACACATGGCCCTGGCTTCACCAAGAGAAAGACCATCTTATTTTGTGGAAGTGTGATCGAGTCGGTCAGGATGTGAAAGGTGGGGAAGCACAAGGAGAAGAGGAAAAAACACATCATTTTGCTCTGTTTATCTCTATCTTATTTCTATTTGTAATGTATAATGGAAAGTTCTAAATTGTCCTTTTTGATAAGAAGCAAGTCTCACAAAGGAACCTCATTTCCACTTGAACCAATGAGGCCTTTCACATGACTGTCAGGCCCCCTATCATGGTTCATGGTTCCCAGTGTATATTGATCCACTGAGTTATAAAGTAGTGCTTCTAGCTGGGAATGAGAGTTAATGCAGACTCTCTGGATCAGAAAAGACGGACCCCAAAAAGTAGGTCATGCTTCTGCCTAGCCAATTTCAAATTGCTCCTGGCAATACTGTGACTCTCACCCACAGCCCGGTGCCTTCCCACATACTCTGTCACCGCACAGGAGAATGCAGCAACTGCAAACAGCACCCTGGCAGAAGCAGCTCAACGCATGTTCACGGTGACGGCCAGGACAACTATAAAGAACAAATACTTTTGATAAGCAAAAGGAAAAGTCAGTTATCAACATGGATCATTCTCTTGCAATTGTTTTTGCTTTTACTATATTCTTTTTCTGAAGAATTAACATAAAGGTTAACTTGTTGGTACTGTTTGGAATGTATCTTCAGAGTTTAGAACTTTGCATTTTAATTTTTTAAGTTACCACCAAATTTTTAAAAAGATTTTTAAGAAAAATAGATAGAGAGATAGGGAGGGATAGGGTGGAAACTTCTGGAGGTGATGAATAAGTTTAGGGCTGTGATTACGGTGATGGTGTCATGGGCATATACTTATCTCCAAACTCATCAAGTTGTATACATTAAATAGGTACAGCTGTATACATATCAATCATACCTCCATAAAGTAGTTTTTTAAATTAGCAATTCATAATTTTAAGAAATATGAATGTAATATTTCCAGTCGGCTTAGCTTGTCAAACATAAATGTCAAGATTTTTATATTTTTATTTAAAGGTATCAATGTTTCCCTTAACAAATCATAACTGAGCAGAAGAGTACTGTGGTGTGTTAATCGCCATACAAAAAAAGGTTTTTTTGCAAAATTATATGCAATCCTAGGATTTTAGGCTCCTCTACATAAAACACGGGAGGGACAATATAGTTGCATGGATGTTATATTTAAGGGGACCTCCCAGATGATTTTCAGACAGAGTTTCAATAGTGAATTCACGATTTACATGATTCTTCAGGGATGATGCTTTCAAAAAAAGAACAACGGCTTTTTGCTTTTGCTATTTTGACATACTGTATCTTTAGAATATCTATCTAGGTCAATAAATGAGCTGCAAATAAAACCATCAGGAAATGTTTCACGACCAAAATTCTGTCACTTAGAGCAAGTCCCTCCTTCTTTAGCTCCAGATGACACTAACTTCCTGGGTTTTTTTCCTCACTCCTCTGGCCAGCCCTTTTCAGCATCTTTCATAGAACTTCCTTTCTCTACGTTTGTTGAAAAGCTAACACAACTGTCCTCCCCTCTTTTACTTTACATTCTCAGCGGACTACATTTCTCATGCCTCTGGCTGCAATGATTAATTTTTTTTGTTTTTGGATGACGAGGCCTGATCTTTATTTTTAGCTCTGAGTTTCCTTTGAAATCTGTATTCCAAATCCTGAATGCTTCCTATATCTATTCATGGATGCCCTACAGAGATCTCAAACTCGACATGCCAAAAATGGATGTCTTACCTCCTGTCAAAACCAGATGGCCGTATCATTCCCATCTTCAAGTCACCCAGACTAAAATGTGAGAATCATTTCTAATTATTCCCTTTCAATAACAGAAATTTCTCCATATGTAGAAGCTGCCAGATCTGGTCAACGTTGCCTCCAAAGTGATTTTCATTGTCCTTTTGCATTTCGTTATTCCTTAATTTAAGTCCGTATGTCAACCACTCAGTTAAACTTATTTTCTGTATTTATTTTTAGTTATGGGAGATACAACTTTGAAGCAAGTAAATGAAAGCATGAAAAGGCATGAAAGCATTTGAGAGATCCTAGTGAGGCAGAACTGGCAGGCCTTGATGTCCTGTGGATAACCCCTTCGATGTTAGACGTCGGGAGGGCAAGGAGCATGGAGAGGACAAAGTTAAGGATGACAGCTTGGAAAACTTTCTGGATGGTGGTGCTGAGAGTAAAGAGTCATCAACGGAAGGGAAATCTGAAAGACATAAAACTGAAGGAATGGGAACCCTAAGGAAGTACGAAGGACTCAGAATGCTGTGAATGATTCATTGTGGAACAGAGGGGCAGGCCTTCTAGGGTGATAAAAGTGAAGGAAGCGAGGCCACTGGGATTTGCATACGTTTACAGGATGTGGAGAAGAAATCAGGAAATTGTGTTCTGAGCCTGATGGCCTACCCTTCCTAAAAATCTTCAATATGTGCCTTTTAGAAAACCAATCTGTTTTTGCCATCATTCCCAGAGTTGCTTTGGTAAAAGCTGGTTGAATCATTTTTCTTCTGGTTGCAAAAAGCATCCTTTTTGACACAGCATTTAATTCAACTTCAATCTGGCACTGGAGCCTCAGAAAATAGTCTATTTTTCTATGAAGTCTGTTCTCATTCTCCACAATTTCATTTGAATTATACTTATTCCTGTGCCTCTCACTCAGCCAGGACTTTGTTTCTTCCACCTCTCAGCTGCATCTCAAATACCACCTCTCCCACAGTCTCACTATAAGACTTTGTAACGTGAGATAATATAGTTTATTTATGTTTGTTAAATTAATAACTAAGAATAAAGTTTCCTATTAGAATACCACTGTCATATTTGAAACCCACTTGGCAGAAACGTTTGTGTGCTGCTCAGACATGAAAATGAGGCTTGCCATTAGCTGAACTGCTATTGTTCTACTATGGCCAAACTCAGAGCAGTTGAAATAGATTAAATAGATTCTGAGATGACTTCAGAAGGTCAAAGGGCTATGAGAGTTTTGCTTTCTAGTAACAAAGTAAAATGACAGACTTTTTTAATGAGCAAAATCGACATTTCCAAGGATCTTAAACTCTCTTTATGCCATTTCTTTTCTAAAACATAGTTCTGATTAATTCCCATCAATTTTTTTTGGAATATCTGAAATTGTGTCTTGAATTCCAATGAGTAAATGAATATTGGCCAATATTAATTTAATAAAGTGTCAACATAATTAAGTATCTTAAAGTTTAAATGACTGTGGTTTGTGTGTAGATTACAAAGTGGTCAGATTTTATATTTTTGAACAATGTAATAAACACTTTTAACAAACTCTTCTCAGACCTTTTCAAAAATAAGAAGAAGACAGAAATGAGAGGTTAAAAGTTGAATAAAGGAGAAGCTATGAAGTTTAGGATATTTCTAATTCTTAATACAAATTATTAAGCACAAGAAACTAGAAGGTTATAAACTAGAAGGTTATAAACTAGAAGGTTATACCACTTTCTTTAAAGTCCCTAAATGTCATCCCTCATAACAAAGAATATAGAATTTACCTCCCTAATTATATTTACTAGTTATGCTTTTCAGTACTAGATCACATACAAACTTTTCAAACAGAGAATAATACGGTACACAAGGAATTATCAATATCATTCTAATCACCACCATTAATACCCACAATTTACATCCTAAAAGCCTAAACCAAAATGTGATCATTATACCCATCAGCACATACATAATCAAAAGAAATTCTAGGTATATCCAGAAAAGACGAAAACTCTTGATTCGAAAAGATATATACACCCCAATGTTCGCAGCAGCACCATTTACAACAGCCGAGATATGGAAGCAACTTAAGTGTCCATAGACAGATGAATGGATAAAGAAGATCTGGTACGTATATACAATGGAATACCACTCAGCCATAAAAAGAATGAAATAGTGCCATTTGCAGCAACATGGATGGACCTAGAGAATGTCATAGCAAGTGAAGTCAGACAGAAAAACAAATATGATATGATACCACTTATATGTAGAATCTGAAAATTAATATAAATGAATTTATTGACAAAACAGAAACAGACTCCCAGACACAGAAAACAAACTTATGGTTACCAAAGGGGAAAGGGGGGATGGGGAGGGATAAATTAAGAACATGGGATAAGCAGACACACACTATTATATACAAAATAGAATAACAACAAGGATTTACTGTATAACACAGAGAACTATATTCAGTATCTTGTAATAACCTATAACGTACAAGTATATCTATATCTCCAGGTCACTTTGCTGTACCACCTGAAACTAACATAATATTGTAAATCAACTACACTCCAATTTTTTAAAAAATGCTAGGAATGACTCTGGATCTGCTAGCTATGAACAGAAATTGCTGATGCATTCTACAAGGTACTAAGTACGTCACTGTTCTAACTCATTTGATTCTCACGATAAGCCTAAGTGATAGAAACTATTATTTTTCCCAGTTTAGCCATGAAGGGGAGGTAAAGTCACTTGTGAAAGGTCACAGAGCTGCAGTAAATCAGGAAAAACCCTAAACACGGTCCTACTTCAGAGCCTATTCTTTGTCACTTATGATAATGGCTTCCACCTTCATGAACTTTATCTTTTATGAAAGAGGATGACACATCAGCAGGTGACACACATTATACGAGGAACTGAATATACACTAAAGAAGTTCAGGATAGGGCAACTGCTGGCTGAGTGATAAGGGAAACAGAAACATTTCATTCAGGTTCTAGAGTGGGATTTTGAAAGGTCAAAATGAAGGGTTGGGGCTTCCCTGGTGGCGCAGTGGTTGAGAGTCTGCCTGCCAATGCGGGGGACACGGGTTCGTGTCCCGGTCCGGGAGGATCCCACGTGCTGCGGGGCAGCTGGGCCCGTGAGCCGTGGCCGCTGGGCCTGTGCGTCCGGAGCCTGTGCTCCGCGGCGGGAGTGGCCACAGCGGTGTGAGGCCCACGTACCACAAAGAAAAAAAAAATGAAGGGTTGGAGCCTTCGGAGCAGAGGAATGACTTGAGGGCAGACAGGTGCAAGGCACGTTTTTCAGGATGGCAGTAACGGACTGAAGGGAGTGAGGGGGCATGGAGAGGGCCGTGGTCACTACGGCAAGAAAGGAGAGTGGAACCAGATTGCAGGAAGTCTTTCATTCAAAGCTAAGAAAACTGTCAAACTGTCAGCTCCTGAGGACCACCTAGTGTGTGTTTTCTGTTTGGCACACGTGTGGATCATCAGTTTTAGATAATTTGACAAACAGAAACCATCCACAATTTTAAATGAACAGAATAAACAATATGTTAAGATCACTAATAATAGGCATGGTTCTTCATATTCTTTTACAAGAAGATGGTATTTGCAATCTTTTACCAAGCTATACCCAGGCTGATGGATAGTTTGGTCTGTATGGAAAGCTTCCACAGTGAGTTGGTTTAACTATCACTCTTGATATTTACTGAAGAAAAAAAAAATCTTAACTTATACACCACTGAGAAAAACAGATGTCGTGAATATACAAATTAACATATTTACGGATTTAGTTTTCTGAGCAACAAACAATCAAGCACTGGGAACATGTCAAACTCTTTTGGTTCATGTCTTCTGCATCTGAGTCCAACTTTAAAAAGATATTTTTGTATCTTTCCCCCCGACATCATTACATCTTGCCTCCCGAGAAGTAAGTCCCGGTAAGTAGTATGCCAGAAAGTGTTTAAAAACTAGTTCTCTGTGGGGAAAAGTCCTGCTTTACAGCATTTGTCAGTTCCTGTGGTGTAAATGCTCCCTGCATGGCAGATTTCAAGCTCCCAATGTGACAATGCTGAGTTGGGAAGAGCCGCTCTCCCAGGTCGGCAGGTTACTGACCATATCTCAGATAAGCTACTTGAGCACAGCAGGTGGAATCACAGTAGAGGTATGAATTTCTCAGTTACAGCCTCAGGTATGAAAAATGCATTTTTTCCTGACTCAGTCTAATTTTCTCTCTTGAGCTCCTATTCTGTCCAATGTAGAAAATCAATCTAATCATTTCAGAGGAACTCAGTCCAGTTCATGGATTTCTCAGTCAATTCAGGATTTTATCTCTGTCACCTTCAGCTTCGAAATGCTTGCAGGGATCTGCCTCCCTTCCTGCCGACCCTGGGGGCAGTGGAGACTGGGACCACTCTTTCTCCGTGTTTTGCGTGGGCGGTCAAGCAGCTTCCGCTCTGCACCTAGGTGACTGGTTGCAGATTAGTTGGGACATGCCTTTGTCACAACATTCTGATGCTCGTCCTCCCATCCCTGGTGTGACGCTTTGCCCACACCCACCACTTCACGCCCTAACTTCTGCATCCATTCTTGGTGCCCACAGCAGCTCCTGGTTCCCCTCACATGCCATCCGGGGCTGACGTGGGGACTGTCACACCACCGTCTCTGCAGTGCAGCAGCAGGATGATTTAGTGACTTCTCTTGGGGCGGGCGATCTCCTCTCTAAGCACCCTTTCGCATACAGACACCTGAGTGTGAATGAAGGGTTCTGTCAAGTTTCCTACTATGGACTTAGTTTGAGGACAGGACTTCAGGAAAAATGATCCCTCACACTTGCTTTCTCATGTCTCTTCCCTCAGTGGGGTATGGGGAAAAGGAATTCCTTTAGGCTGGTCATTTCCCCTTTCAAATCGTTTATATTTTAGATCTAAAAGGTCCCCACTTAACCTTGTTCCCAAGCTGGGCAGTGACCATCCTTTCTCTTAAGCCATGGGTGGCGTGTGCCTATTTGTGCTGAGAGGGGAGACGAAGGACCAGTGGGGAGGTCATGTCTATTTCTGCTCCCCCGATCACCCCACATAGAGAAATAGCCACTGACGCAATTATTACTGCCATTAAAAATGCTCATATTTCATCCTTCATTAGAGGAATTTATGTGCTCACCTTTCCCAACATTAACCAGTTTACTTTCATGCAAAAAACCCCACCCAAAAAACAGAAACCACTGCCCACTTTTTTGCACAACACAATAAAAAGAACCCCCCAACCCCTCACTTCCCAGCAACCTTGGTTTGGTAAGACAGCCACACTGAGATCTGTGACTATCTGCCCACTCTCCTCTGTGAACAAGGTTTCTTGTATCCATCCAGGGCCACCTCAGTCCAATTCCACTGCGTCTTCCAATCTGCAACGTGCACCAAATGACCCATAACACAAGGAAAAGTGCTGTATCCTGCAGTATGGGTCACCGAGGCTAACCAGATTCAAAGACTGATGAGTCCTTTGCGCTGACATAGGCAGAAGCAAGATTAAAACTCAAATCAAAGTGGTTCTTACGTTGAAGAAAGCAGGAGTCGACTAGTATTTTCTCATATTTACTCCTCCACATCCAGAACCACTGGAAAAATCTAGGGTGTGATAGCGTCTTTTGAGAGAGGAATTTTGCAAACAGTTTATTCTACTTTGCTCCCCAAGCATAATATTAATAATGAGATGGGGTTTTGCTCTTAGGAGTGCAACTTTGATGCATATCAAATTCATAACATTTACACTAGAAGATACTAGTTTAGATCCGTTTTACAATATGTAACTCTTTATTGATAGTCTATTTGTTGAGACACCATGCTCCTGGTTTCTTTTGGCTCTCTGAGCATATTTAAGAGAGACAATTTAAAGTCTTTGTCTAGTAAGTCCAATGTCTACCCAGTGGTTTTCTTATTTAGATGCCTGTATGAAATCACCACATTTAAATATGCACATATCCCAACTTCTATGATTTAATCTTTGTACTAAAATCATGGTCACTCCTCATATTTATGATGTTGTATATTTATTAGATTTGTAGAAGAAATATAAGTAATAACACACAAATTAAGCAAAGATAGGTTAGTTAACAGAAACTATACAGACATGCCTCAGCGATACTGGGGAATAAAGACCGCCACAATAAAGCAAATATTACAATAAAATGAGACACACACATTTTCTGGTTCCCAATGCATATAAAAGTTATGTTTACACTATACTGTAGTCTACTAAGCATCACATCTTTTTAAAAATGTACATACTTTAATTTAAAAATGCTTTATTACTAAAAAATGCTATCATCTGAGCCTTCACTGAGTCATAGTATTGACATCAAGATCACTGATCACAAATCACCATAATAAATTTGATAATAATGAAAAAGTTAGAAGTATTGTGAGAATTACCAAAATATGACCCAGAGACACAAAGTGAGCAAATGCTATTGGAAAAAATGGTAATAATAGACTTGCTCGACGACACAAGGCCGCCGCAAACCTTAAATTTGTAAAACCACGATTATCTGCAAAGCACAATAAAACAAGGTATACCTGTACTCTGTTAGTGAATTGCAGGCAATTCATACATTCTTACACTTTAATCTGTGAAAAGTTTTAAAGTATTTTTTATTCCTTTTTCCTTGAAACTACCAAATTATCTGCTCAACCACTGCATAAGATTAGCTGGACTTCGGAAAGCACGTTCAGAAACACCTATACATGCAAGGGAGGTAGGACTGAAAGTCTTAAGTAGGCAAAAAACAAGGTCACAACTGTGCTTTAAATTTTATTTTTATTGAGGAAAGCCTCAAAGTTGCATGACTTCAAAATTGCAAGGTTATTAAAATAACCTTGGTTAGAAATCCAAAAACTGCATTAGGGTAGTAGCAATGGAAACCTCCCCCAACCCGCTCCAAAAAAAAAAAGAGTGTAAGAGAGACAGATTGCAAACCACAAATACACAGGATTTATCATCTTCAGGAGGAGGGATCAAGGGAGAAATAAAAGGTGATTCTAAGAATGTTAAGCCATGGTGATTAAGATAACCACCAAGAATCAGAAAAGAAAAATAATTACAAGCAGAAGCTGGTTTAGATGTGATATATTTAACTTAAGACTTCTGTTGAGCTTTTTTGTGAAGACAAGACATGTAGCAGGCAGCTGGAAAATTCCAGCAGGCAGTTGAAAATACGAGATAGGAGATTGTTAGACATGTTTCTCCTCTAGCACAAATGTGGGAGGTGTCTGCACAGGCCTCCTCCTGAGGCCTTGGCAGTGGACCAGCTCATTCAGGGAGGGCAGGCACAATGCCAAGGTCAAAGACAAGGCTTTGGAAAAACCCACATAAACATTGTCATTTTGGCATGGAGTCTCTGATCTTGTTTTTCATTTTTATACAGATATTTTTATATAGTCTATTAAGTCAGTTGTATTTTATATGGCCAATTTTACAGTCAATTTTATGTGTCCCTTTTCTTTTGTTGTTATTATTCATGATATGTCAATTTTTTTAAAAAGGACTCAAGGGAAAAGGTAAGAGAAGAATAACAAATAATCATCAAATCACTGAAATGTGATTTTAGGCTAGCTTTCTACTTAAATTATTGGATCTTTAAGGACCTAACAGTTCCCACTGAGGGAGAAAATCTCTGATATAAAGTCCTATTTGAGAAGAAACACAGAGAAGTCCTTCTAAGTTCATGTAGTTTTTGTATATCTTTTCCCATGGAATTACATCTGAAGGGCAGCCTTCAAAAGGGTTACAGTTAAAAATCAGATGAGATAATTTATGGGAACAGATTTTAATTTGCAGAACTATTAGAGAGACAGACAGACAAGACAGACATGTAATATATGAAGTGATGTCAGTAAGATGGCAGAACAGGAAGTCTCCCACTCACATACCCCCTCAGCAACAATAATCTGGCAGCCATCCACGGACAGAAGCCCCTTTGTGGGAGCTTTGGGATCCAGCCACAGGCCCAGAGAAGTCTTGCCCCGCCCAGGGACCCACCAGGAGACACGCCTGACGGCACCCCCTGGAGGTAGGCCCACTGATTTTAATCCAAAAGGAGATTCTGAAACAGTCCTGTAACTCAGCCCCAGCCCTCCCAGCTGCAGTTCAGCAGCTGGGCAGCAGCCAATGTTGGTGTGACTGCAGATCTTAAAGTAGCCCCATCACCTGGCCCCAGGCCCTCACAGCTGCGGTTAGGGAGCAGTCTTGCCAGGATACACGTCATACCCTGCCCCCAGAGGTAGGCCCTCAAACCTTAGTCTGTCTATGGATATAGAAGTGGTCCTGGAACCCAGCTCCACAACCTCTCAGCTGCAGACCAGGAACAGCCCTGCCCACTCAGGGACACGGAGGGAGACACACCCACCCTGAAGTGGCCCTGTAACTGGGTTCCAGCCCTTCCCAGCCACAATCCGAGAGCAGTCCCACCTGCCCTGGGACCTGGTAGGAGACATGTGCCTCCATGCCCCTGAAGGCAGCAGGCCTGCAGACCTTGTCCCAGCTATGGACCCTGAAGCACCCCTATGAATCAGTTCTGGCTCCTCTCAGACACAGTCTGGGACTAAACCTGCCTGCCCAGGGACCTTCCCACTGATGCTTCTTCAAATGCACAGACAACAGCGCAAGGCTACTTAGATCACGAAAAATCAGGCAAACATGACACCACCAAAGGACACTAATAAATTTCCAGTAATTGACCCCAAAGAAATGAAGGTCTCTGGCCTAACAATTCAAAATAATCATCTTAAGGAAGCTCAATGAGATACAGATAACTAAACAAAATCAGGAAAGCAATGTATGAATAAAATGAGAAGCGTAACATTTCCAAGCAGTCTTTTGATGAGATGCAGCTCAGAACTTTCCCCCTTGAGGACAAAGGTGGAAGATTTTATACATCAGTTCTCATCTTCTGTCGGTCAAGGTAGCCTCACAGGTAGGCAGCAGTGCCCATACCACCATCTGAATTTATGGTGCCCAGTGGGTTCCCTGGAAGCAGATCATCCCTCAGCATCAGAGGAGCCACAGGGCAGGAAGCTGCAGGTAAGTGGTACCACCCAATGTGAGACCCTGCTACACCTGTGGGAAGTTGAACTTGGTCCTGGTTGGAGAAAGAGGTGGGGCTGAGAAGATGTGTTGCCAAAGAGGTGTCCAACACACAACAGCACATCTGTAATTATAATAGTCTCTAATATGAGTGAATACAAAAAATATGGTCTTCTACTGTTAGCTATAGTCACACTTCCGCTCCATCCTCTCCTAGGTAAGATGCTCAAGATACTTACGTATGGATCAGACAAGAAAGCTCTAGGCCCTGCTTTCACTGCTTCTCTGGTTATGCAACCCCCCATGCTTTCAGAACACATGTGCACCCCAGCCGAGAGAGAGCATCTCAGGCGGAGGCCAAGTCCAACCCCCTTCACACATGTATGCCAATATTTTGTTCACGAGAAGAGAGTGGCTTTTAACTTTCCTTCCTTGTTTGTCCTTGACAGGGTTTGGTATCAAGGTTATGCTGGTCTCATAGAAAGAGTTGGGGAGTATTTTGACTTTTTTTCTGTCTTCTGGAAGAGAATGTGTAAGATTCGAGTCGTAGCTCCCTTAAAAGTGTATGGAAGAATTCACATATGAATTCATTTTAGCCTGGAGTTTTCTGTTGGAGCATGTGAATTATGGATTTACTACCTTTACCTGACAGAGGAACATTTAAATTTTATTTTATTTCTTGGGCACAATTTTTCAGACTGCATTTTTCAAATAATTTGTTCAATTCATTAAAATTTTCACAATTATTAGCAGGAAGTCTGTTAAAATATCCTCTTATTACGTTTTTGTCTTACTGATTGTCTGTATCGCATATTTTCTATTTCATTGATTGATGCACTGTTCTTTTATTCCTTTCCTTTTCCTTACTTTGGGTTTAATCTGTTGCCCTTTCTAATTTCTTGAGAAACTGAGTAAGTAGGCAATGCATGAGTTATTAATATTTAGCTTTCCTTCTTCTGTATTATGTGCAGTTAAGGTTATCAATTTGATCTAAGCTGCATCTCACAATTCTGACCTATAGTATTTTGTCATCAGTGAGTTTAAACGTTCCCTAATTTCCACCGAGATTTCTTTTTGAGAAGTGTGTTAATTAAATTCCACACCTTTCTGAGTTTTTAAGTATTTTTTAATTATTGATTTCTAGCTTAATTCAACTGTACTAGGGCACCTACTCTGCATGATATAAATCCTTCGAGATTTGTTGAAACAATTTTTATGGCGCCAAATAAATTTAAGTGAATATTCTAGGTACTCTGGATAAGAATGTGTATTCTGCAGTATTTGGAGGCAGCGGTTTATATATGCTACTCATTATATAAATATAAATTACATATGTAAATATTTTGTCAAATTTGTTAACTGCTGTTAAAATCTGTATTTCCACTGATCTTTTCTTTGGCATACTTCTTAAATAAGCTACAGAGAGAGAAATATTAAAAACCTCTATGTTTAGTGTTTCAATCTGTAATGTCTATTTCTCCTATTATTTCTGTCCATTTTTCTTTCTGTATTTTGAGGCTCTATTATTTCATGTAGAAAATGTCAGACTCACTATATGGTATTTCCTTTTTCTCCAGGATCTTTGACCCTGAAGGCCTGGCTATCTTGGTTTTTCTCAGGTATCTTCAAGCGGTTAACACTTTCTAGCTGGTTTACTTCTTTATAGAAAGGCAGCTAACTCTTATGGGCTGAGCGCGTCTCCACCCCTACCTCCCAAATTCATACACTGAAGCCATACACCGCAATGTGACGGTATTTGGGACCTTGCAGAGGTGGTTAGGTTTAGATTAGGTCTTTAGAGTGGGACCCCCCTGATGGATTAGTGACCTTATAAGAAAAGGAAGACAGATCTTTCTCTCCCTCCCCACATGCAAACACCAAGGAAAGGCCACGTGAGCACACGGCAGGAAAGAGGCTGCTGCAAGGCAGGACAGGCTCTCGCCAGGAACAGAATCTGCTGACACCCTGATCTTGGGCTTTCCAGCCTCCAGAACTGTAAGGAAAAAAGGTCTGTTGTTTAAGCCACCTCGTTTGTTGTGTTTTATTATATGTCTGAAGCTAGGGTTTAGACTAGAGCTCAAACACTAGCTTTTCTAAATTATTCACAAAGCCAGCCACCTTGCTAGCCACCTTGCCAGTTCCTTTAACGGGAGGTAAGACAAAGCCTCAGGTAAATTTTTATCATCCAGTTTCCTGGGAGACCAGGCTGTGTGTGGGACTTCACTTGAAGTTGCTTTCTTCCCCTTGCTAATCCAGCTTCTTATACTCCCTCTCTGTCTTCTCCTGGGAACCATCCCCTAATAAACCTTTAGCACCACAATTGTTGGTCCAGGCTGTGCTTTTGGGAGAACTCAACCCAATACATCACCCAACTGCATACTCACTGTTTATTTTCACTGTACCTACATGTGAAATTTTCCTCCTCAACAGAATGAAAAATATTAGATATACACAAAGAAGTGTAACCTATATATTAATGATAATTTTAAATTTTATGAATGTATTTTAACTGACTAAATTTAAGTTCCTGTATCAATTTCAATAGGTTCATATTTATAACTTGAATTCCTATATTTTATGACAGTTGAAGACATTTCCTAAGCCAGGCACATTCTGTGTCTTCTAGTTTGAGAGGACTTAGAAGGACAGTCTGCCTTAAGATTCTCCCCATCTTCTTGAAAAGCCATCAATGTCACTCACTCACATGCTTTGAAAATCTCCATTATTAGAGTGAGTCAAAAGGAAAAGAGATGGTGCCTACAGAATATTATAAATAAAAAGAGTACATTGTCATACAATTTAGAGATCCTCAAATTCAACCCCATACTTTTACAGGAAAGGAAAAAAAGAGAGGAAATGTCTTTTCCCCAAGACCACCCACAATTTAGTATTATAACCTAGGTTTTGTGATTCCAAAACCAGCATTTTTTGTCGCTATAAATTACTTAGGATCAGCTACATGGCACATTCACTAGGCTTACATTATCAAACTGATTTAGAGCTGAAGAAAGCATGGTACAGGGCAGACAAGGACAATAAAGGGTAAGACTGAGGGAGTAGCAAGAAGAGATCAGAAGAGAGTAGAACATGTTCTTAAGGAAGAGGGCCCAGAAGCGAGAGCTACATCCAAAGTAAGAGAGAACCAAACATTCAGGAGGACAATCGCCTCTGGCATTAAATCAAATGAACTGATGGAAGAAAAGAAGTGATTCTATATTAATCCCAGAAGTGAGAGCAAACTCTCCTATACTTTAATGAATACAGTACAAGGGCTTCCCTAGTGGCGCAGTGGTTGAGAGTCCGCCTGCTGATGCAGGGGACACGGGTTCGTGCCCCGGTCCGGGAAGATCCCACATGCCGCGGAGCAGCTGGGCCCGTGAGCCATGGCTGCTGAGCCTGTGCGTCCGCAGCCTGTGCTCCACAACGGGAGAGGCCACAGCAGTGAGAAGCCCGCGTATCGCAAAAAAAAAAAAAAAGTCTCTTTTTATGGTCTATTGGCCATTTCAGAACTTTGGAAATGTAATGGTCAATTCATTAGAAAGAAACATCTAAGTCGTTGGTGATAGATATGGGCTAATACTTATTTGTAGTTGATTAATACTGGGATTCCAAAATTTTGAGATCCCTGATTTAACTCATTCATTAGAATTATAATGCTGTTAAATCCAATTACTACAAAAAAATTGCTGAGGATCCAAAAACAGTCAGATGATTCTGAACTGTGAGCTTTCTTTGAATATTATCCTTTGTATGGTCAGGGCCCTGACTTGTGTATTTTAGACTTCATTCAAACAGGAAACTTACATTTACTATTGGGCTGTAAAATTTTTTGAGTTGTATACTGAACTGTGAAAGTGCATCTATATTATGGACATTGATTGAGAAAGTTACTTTCACAGTAAATGCACCATTTAAATATGGTGATCTTCATCATATGAAAGACATAAATCCTGCTGGATTTCATTTGCCTGGCAAGATATACAAATATTTGGAAAGTAAAATGTATTTTCTTTAATAGGAAGGGAAGGAAGACTTCCTTGCTCTTTTGAAAGGAAAATTGATTTTTGTCTATTCTGCTTATTAAATATTTTACCAATTTATTAATTATTGTAACAAATGTCTGCCCTTAATATATAAAATTCTTGTGCAGAGTAATTAAAAACTAAAGATAAATGCTCAAAAAAAAAATTCTTTGACCCTGCTTTGCTCTATAATTAATCAAGAATAAAAAGACTCTCTTACCAGAGTTATAAGGATGCCTGAATTTTGAGATTACCTTTGTATAAATAAAGTATATATTTGGCCTGTGAGGTTTGCTAAAGTGGGGTTAATTGGCAGGACACACTCTGAAACTGTTTAACGTTCTCTTGGGACTGTGCTTTTGTAATTCTTGTGGTTACACCACAGTGCCGTGATCATTTTCAATAAAGCCAAAACCACTTCAGTATTATCCCTATTCTTCCAAAAGAAAGCTAGAGAATTAAAGCATAGAGATTAAGTATTTCTTCCGTCTTTAAAAAAGTAAGAGACAAATGTAAAATAGATAGCTAGTGGGAAGTAGCCGCATAACACAGGGAGATCAGCTTGATGCTTTGTGACCACCTAGAGGGGTGGGATAGGGAGGGTGGGAGGGAGACGCAAGAGGGAGGAGATATGGGGATATATGTAAACATATAGCTGATTCACTTTGTTATACAGCAGAAACTAACACAACGTTGTAAAGCAATTATACTCCAATAAAGATGTTAAAAAATAAATTTTAAAAAATTACTTCCTACTTAAAAAAATGAATTTAAAAACGTCTTCCTAAAAATAAATTAATTTTAAAAAAAAGTAAGGTTGTAATGATTTAAACCCAGGAATGGTGAATTGATCCAGATAAGTCTAACACCAAAGTGTTCACTCTTCACCTAAAATGTCATGATCCACTGGCGGGAGTACAAAGGAGAGAAGCAGAGCAGGTTAACTAAGGTTCAAGTGTGCTGGAGAAGCTTGCATCCTGTGACTACAGGGGTGACTCCCAGGTATCTAACTATTCAGGAATTTTTGTCAGGTCTAAGCGCTCTCATCCTAACATTAAGAACTGTACATCTCCTAATCTCAGAGATCAATTAAGGCAAGACAGAAAAATAGGGCAAAGCTAATACCAAGTCGGGCACTTACAGCCTGACTCAGCATGGAGGTGTGGGACGCTTGCAATTCAGGTAGTTATTCAGGCCGAGAGCTTACTCAGGCACATCGCATCCTGGATGTGATGGGAAGCAGCTGATATGGAAGCAAATAAACTGTTGGCATCTTTTGTTCTCTAGCCAACTCTATAAAAACAGGGGGTCACCAATGCAGTCAATTCTCCACACTCAGTTCGTGAGGCTCACCTGCCCCATTTCTGGTCCTGGGGACCATCAGGTACATTTCAGACCTACACCCACCATGCCAATGAGGCTCTCCTTTTCTGAGGCCTGAGTTTTTTCAGTCCTGAGCAAAATTCATCTCTTATTCTTTTCCTCATAAAGTACTGGTTATCAAATATATTAATTTTATCATTTTAAATGTGATAATTATAAACGATTATATGCAATATGTTTAATGGCAAGAAACATTTACCTCATCTATCCTCTTAAGCACTGACATGCACCATGAATATCTTTGGGATTTAACTCTGGGATTTTAATTTAAGCATAATAGTTACATGCAAAGAAGCACAATGATTTAGGGCAGTAAAAATTGCCAAATAGGACTTCCCTGGTGGCCCAGTGGTTAAGAATCTGCCTGCCAATGCAGGGTACATGGGTTCAAGCCCTGGTCGGGGAAGATCCCACATGCCATGGAGCAACAAAGCCTGTGCGCCATAACTACTGAGCTTGTGCTCTAGAGCCCACAAGCCACAACTACTGAGCCCGTTTGCCACAACTACCAAGTCCACATGCCGCAACTACTGAAGCCCGCACGCCTAGAGCCGGTGCTCCACAACAAGAGAAGCCACCGCAGTGAGAAGCCCGCGCAGTGCTCACCACAACTAGAGGAAAGCCCACGCGCAGCAACAAAGACCCAATAAAGCCAAAAAAAGAGAAAAACAATCGCCAAATAATGCTGTATAGAATGTTATAATTTTCCTCACTAGAAGTACATCCAGAATGAGAGTTCTCCCTGTCAAGTAACTAAATATGCTGATTTCTCTACAGATAGATGCTTGATTTTAACAGCAAACCCTATAGGCATGAGGAAAGCATTGCTTTATAAGCATTTAGAGTAGAAGGGCTTAGCTGTGGATAAATAAAACAGACAATGGGAAAATATAGACATACATTCCACTTTTTAGCAAAAGAGGAAATATTTTGATCTTACAGAATAGAGGAGAGAAAACTCACAGTATTGGTCACTTATGGAAGCAACCTGCTATTTAATTAAACATATGTACATATATATGTTTACATTCACACATACAAATATTTTGTTTTTGCTGTGTACCACCGTTTTATTTACTGCATTATACAAGCACATCAGTTTGCAATAACCCATTTCCAAGGTTTCCCAAGTACATGAAAATAAAAAAAAATCCATTTGGATTATAATGCAACTTCAGGAACAGTTCTACATATATGGCTTCTTATATTCTGCCCTAAGAACACACTTGGACCATCAAATGGCACACTAGAACCTGTCTGAACTGTACACTGATAACAGCAACGATTTAAGATGCTGAATGTAATTCAAAGTACACTGAAACTGCAAAACTGGGACTAATATACAAGGGCAGAGAGATTTAATTCCATTACAAAGCCGGTATTAGTAGCAATTGGTCTTTGTTTGTTTGTGTGGTTTACAGTTAATTTTGGGTCACACGTCTCCGAGCTATGAAATCTGTCAGGTTCAAATTGAGATGCATCTTCCCAGTGCAAAAAAAGTACAAAAGAAGTCACTTACCCAGTGGCACTTGTACTAGCTTCCCAGGGCTGCTATAACAAAGTGTCACTAACTGCACAGCTTAATAGCATTTACTCTCTCACAGTTTTGGAGGTTAGAAGTCCAAAACTGAGGTGTCAGCAAGGCCATGCTCCCTTTGCGGGCTTCAGAGAAAAATTCTCCCCCTGGTGCTTGCTGGCAATGTTTGACATTTCTTGGTTTGTAGCTACATCATTTCAATTTCTGCTTCCATCTTCTCATGGACTTCTTCCCTCTGTCTCCTCTGTCTCTGTGTCTCTGTGTACCTCTTTCCCCTTAGAAGGACACCAGTCACTGGATTTAGGGCCCAGCCTAATCCATTATTACCTCATCCTGATTATACCTGCATAGACCCTAGATCTAAACAAGGTCACATTCTCAGGTACTAGGTGTTAAGAATTGAATATATTGTTTAGGGGGACACAATTCAACTCACAGAAATCTACCCTTTGCTCATGTCATCATCATGCAAAATACATTCACCCCATCCCAAAATCCCCAAAAGTTTTAACCCATTCTAGCATCAACTCTAAGTCCAAAATCTCATCTAAATACAATCAACACAAGAAATCCTAAATCTTATCTTCCAAACCATCTGAATTAGACGTAAGTGAGACTCTGGGTATGGTACATCCTGAGGAAAACCTCCATCTGTGGACTGTGAAACTAGAAAACAAATTATCTGCTTTCAAAATACAATAATGGGACAGTCATAGGATAGACATTCCCATTCCCAAAGGGAGAAACTGAAAGGAATAAAGGGGTTATGGGTCCAAAGCAAGTCTGAAACCCAGCAGAGCAAATTCCAGTAAGTCTCAAGGCCCGAGTATAATCCTCTGTGGCTTGATGCTCTGCCCCCTGGTCCTGCAGAGGCCCCACTGGCCCCAGACTCAGGACCCATGGAGACCTTGCTGGCCTAGCTTCCGTCTCTTTCAGTCTAGGCAAGTAGTGTTTCTGCTAGGATAAAATTCTCAAAAACTGCCTCCTATGCAATTGACAGAAGTGTGTCCTCCACAGATCTTTCTGGATAACCCCAGCTGTATTCCAGGGTTCAGGTAAGATGATGGACTGCATTCATGAGTCACACTCCTAATCTCTTTAGCAAAATGAGCCCACATCTTTGATGTTCTCTCTAGAGCATTTTTTGCAGTATAGATAGGCTGAGAGATTTCCAACTCATCAAATTCTGGTTCCTTTTTCGCTTAACAGCTCCTTCCTCCATTTATTCCTTTCCTCCGGTGTTTTACTATAAGCTGCAAGGAGAAACCAGGGCACATCTTCCATATGTTGCTTGGAAACATTCTGAGGTAAATATCAAGCTCATCACTTACAAATTCTCCTTTCCACCCAACACTAGAACACAACTCATTCCACTTTCCCACCACTTTATTACCAGGATTGCCTTCCCTCCAGTGTCTCATAATATGACCCTCTTTTCTCTTGGAGAGCTCTCCAGAAGCACTTTATCCTCCACATTTCCACCAACAGTAGTCTCTTCAAGGCAATCTAGGATTTTTCTATCACACACCTGAAAATTCTTCCAACCTCTGCCCATTACCCAATTCCAAAGCCACTTCCATATTTTTAAATATTTGTTTCAGTAGCACTAAACTTACAGTTCCAAAATATATATTAGTTTCCTATGGTGGCTGTAACGAAGTATCCCAAACTGGCTTAAAGTAACAGAAATTTATTCCCTCACTGTTCTGGAGACCCAAAGTCCAAAATCAAGGTGTCACAGTCACGCATCCTCTAAAAGATCCTTCTTCCCAGCTTCTGGTGGTTACTGGCAAACCTTGGAATTCCTTGGCTTGTAGCTGCATTACTTGAATTTCTGCTTCTGTCTTCACCTGGCCTTCTTGTCTCTGTCTTCTCTGTTCCTGTGTCTCCAAATCTCATTCTCCTTATAAAGCCTTATCTGGAGCCCACCTTAATCCAATATGACCTTATCTTAACTTGATCACATCTGCAAAGACTCTAGGGCTAAATAAGGTCACATTCATAGGTATCAGGGTTAAGATGTGAATGTATCCTTTTGAAGGACACATTTCAACCCACAATGGAATTAAGTGACAAAATTAAATTAATATACCTCAAAAAAAGTAAATTTTCTTCTTCCCTACTGGTAGAAATGGACATTTAACTGTAGTCTTTTTCTGATTTCCTTTCCCCATTACAGGGCCTAGTCATTATCACAGTGTTACCCAGGGCACTTCTTATCTCACAGATGGAAAGCAGTGGGTTGTTGAGCTTGATTCCTCATTTCTTGCTTTTCTGTTCTTTGGCTCTAAGTTTTCCAGATTCCATAGCAAAAAGGTAACCCTATCTGTGTTTCTAGGATACCAGGATCTTTATTTGCTGATTCAGTTTATTTATACATGACCTGCTGACTTAGCTGAACACCCTTCCATAGCCTGATTTAAATAACACAAGGAATGTCAGCATACTAATATAATATACAGCCTTTAATAAATCATTCAAAATCTGATATTCTCTTGTGAACACTTCGTGTAATTAATAGGTAAAAAAAGAAAAACTAAATAAAAAAGAAAAATGTAATCAAGCAGGTTGACAACCAGCAAAAGATAATTAAAACGATCCTGTTGTGTTTCTCCATTTCATCAACATGCAAATGAGATTCATGAAGTTTAATACTGTGTTTCACCAAGAGCCATAGAAATGAGTTAAGAATGAAAATGAAAAAAAAAAAAAAGAATGAAAATGAGTCCTACTGATAGAGACTCCTGATGAGTATATAAATTAATGAAAAATATGATTTGATCAAATCAATAACATATTATATATATACATATAGAGAGAGAGATTTATTGAACCTCAACAAATGAAAATAAAGATAAATAGTTATATTAAATTTTGTATCTCTTTTGATGGGCCAAATCCTATGAAACCTTATTATAACTCAAATGGAGTGGTGGTAAATGCTAAACTCTGCTTTACTTTAAAAAGAACTATAAGATAGAAACTTCATTCTAAGGTCAGTGTTGTGATGACAGCATTCCTATGGAAAGGACCATTGGTTCAGGATCTGGACTGACCCCCACAGGGCTAGGAAATCCCACTTGCCTGTGGTAAGGGATTCAGAATTGAAAATAGGAAGAGATAGTCCAATGTGACAATAACTTTCACTATAAGGCAAATAAATGTAACAGACAAGAATTATCTACACAAATATATTCAAAGCCCACAAAATTCTCCATTTGATACAAGGATCTCAGTTATTACTCTCCAATGATATTCTCACACTAAGAAACACAAAGTTATGGCAATTATATCTAATTTAAAAAAAAGAAACACACATAGAGGACTGTATCAAATAATATCAGATAAAATTTTTTAAATAAACCCATGCTACAGAGTTAGATATTTATAACATGGACCATATGGCAACACACACATACACACACACACACAATCTATTTGTTATGTCCAATGTTCAATGTACTCAAACATTAAACAACAGCACAAAGGATAAGATCAAGGAGTAAAATTAGAAGAAGTAGCTGCAGCATGTGAGAAGGGAATAATAAATGAGTGAATCACGGTTTTAATAATATATGATGTCAGTGTCATTTTTTATGGTTGTTAAAAATATTTTCTTTGTTAGTATTGCCAATCCTCTTTCCATAGAACGCATGAGCAGATGGGTTTTGCCTTAGCATATTATAGAAAGGGATAATAACGATACCTTGTCTTTAAGTGCAGAGAGTTTTGAAATTCTCTTATATCTATAGCAAGTTGCCATTTAATTATCTGCACTTTTCTTTAAACATACTCAAGCAATCAAACACAACCTACCTAAGAGATAGTCAACAATACGAACTGAGTATTCCTAAAGGAGCACGAAAGCTTATTAACTTCCCATTCCTCAACAGGAGAGAAAGTCATGTCATTCATTTCGAGAATTAACTAAACTTAGGGATGATTACTGTTAAATAACTAGCAACTTTTAAAATCGCTTCTTGCAAACTTCCTTGCTTATCTTGAAATAGAGGGCCAATTAAATTTTCATGGCTACTGTATACATCATGATTGTATATTGTTGTAGAAAAGTATATTTTAGGATCAGGATGGCAGAGTAGGAAGACCCTGAACTCACCTCCTCCCACACACACACCACAATAACAACTACTTAGAAAGTAACTGTCAGGGCTTCCCTGGTGGTGCAGTGGTTAAGAATCCGCCTGCCAATGCAGGAGACATGGGTTCGAGCCTGGGCCCGGGAAGATCCCACATGCCGCGGAGCAACTAAGCCCGTGCACCACAACTACTGAGCCTGCGCTCTAGAGCCCGCGAGCCACAACTACTGAAGCCTGTGTGCCTAGAGCCCGTGCTCTGCAACAAGAGAAGCCACCGCAATGAGAAGCCTGTGCACCAAAACGAAGAATAGCCCCCACTTGCCGCAACTAGAGAAAGACCTCATGCAGCAATGAAGACCCAATGCAGCTAAAAATAAATAAATTTATTAAAGAAAAGAAAGTAACTATTTATGAGAACAACATGAAGATAAGAAAAGATTTTCCACAACTAAAATATAAAGAAAAAGCCACAACAAGACAGGTAGAAGGGACAGAGATGGAGTCTAGTCAGTAACCCCAGCACAGGATCAGTGACCCACAAACATGAGGGAAATCATAGCAACAGAGGTCCTCCGTGAGGGGCATGGTGTTCAAGCCACACATAGGGCTCCCAGCCCAGGGATCCTGCACAGGGAAAAAGAGGTCCCAGAAGTCAACCTTTGAAAACCAGCAGGGCGTATGTTTGGAAGAGCCAGAGGGCATTGGAAAACAGAGACTCCACTCTTAAAGGGTGTGCAGAAAATCTCACATACTCCAAGTCCCAGTGTAGAGGCAGTAGTTTGAAAGGCACCTGAGTCAGACTCACTTAATGCCCGTGGAGAGCTTCCCAGAGAGACAGGAGGCAGCTGAGACTCCCCTGGGTAATGAGACACTGGTGGTGGCCATTTTTGGAATCTCCTTCTACTGAGCTGACACCAGCACTTGCAAGTGTCATTCTGGAATCCTCTCTCTAGCCTATTAGTGCCAGGAGCCGACAACACTCACCAGTGGGCCCACAACAGCCATGCACCACCAGGTCACATAGCCAGCCAGGTTGGGGGTTAGCCCCACCTGCCAGCCCGCCCACCTGCCGTAACAAAAGGGCACATGCAGCCCACACAGGAGACACCCCTGGAGCATCTAGGTCTGATGGTCAGAGGGGAGTGTGCTGCTGGCCCAGAGGACATCTCCTATGGAAGACCACTTCAAAAAGACTGGGAGATGTAATGGAACTACCTAATACATAGAAATAAACACAGAGAATTAGGGTAAATGACGAGACAAAGATATCTGTTCCAAATGAAAGAATAAGACAAAACCTCAGGAAAAGAACTAAATGAAACAGAGATAAGTAATCTACCCAATAAAGAATTCAAGATAATGATCATAAAGATGTTCACCAATCTTGGGAGAATGGATGAACAGAGTGAGAACTTCAACAAAGAGTTAGAAAATTTAAGAAGAAATAAGAGCTGGAGAATAAAACAACTGACGTAAAAAACACACTAGAGGGTATCAATGGTAGATTAAACAATACAGAAGAATGGATCAGTTATCTGGAAGACAGAGTAGTGGAAATCAACCAAACTGAACAGGAAAAAAAAAGTTTTTAATAAAGGTAATTAAGGGACCTCTGACAACATCAAGCATAGGAACATTCACATTATAGGGTCCCAGAGGAAGAAAAGGGAGAAAAAGGACCAGAGAATTTTTGGAAGAAATAACACCCAGAAACTTCCCTAACCTGGGGAAGAAAACAGATATCCAGGTCCAGGAAGCACAGAGTCCCAAACAAGATGAACCCAAAGAGGTCCACACCAAGACACATTATAACTAAAATGGGAAAATTAAAGATTAAAGTGAGAATCTTAAAAGTAGCAAGAGAAGAGCAACTAGAAGGGAACTCCTATAAGACTATCAGCTGACTTTTCAGCAGAAACTTTGCAGGTCAGAAGGGAGTGCATGACATATTCAACGTAATGAAAGGAAAAAAACCTACAACCAAGGGACTTCCTTGGCGGTCCAGAGGTTAAGACTTTGCCTTCCAATGCATGGGGTGTGGGTTCGATCCCTGATTGGGGAGCTAAGATCCCATGTGCCTCACAGCCAAAAAACCAAAACATAAAACAGAAGCAATATTGTAACAAATTCAATAAAGACTTTAAAAATGGTCCACATCAAAAAATCTTAAAACAAAACAAAAACCCTACAACCAAGAATACTCTACCCAGCAAGGTTATCATTCAAGTTTGAAGGACAGGTAGAGTTTGGCAGAGACGCAAAAGCTAAGAGTTCAGCACCACTACACTGGCCTTATAAGAAATGTTAAAGGGACTTCTAAGAAGAAACGAAAAAGCCACAACTAGAAATAAGAAAATTACAAAAGGAAAAAATCTCACTGGTAAAGATAAACATATAGTAAAGGTAGTGGATCAACCACTTATAAAGCTAGTAGGAAAGTTACAAGACAAAAGTAGTAAAATCATCTGTATCTACAATAAGTATTTAAGGGATACACAAAATAAAAAGATATAAAACATGATGTCAAAAACATAAAATGTGGTGGAGGGACTAAAAACATAGAGTTATTAGAATGTGTTCGAGCTTAAGAGATCATCAAATTAAAATAGATACCTATATATAATAAATAATTATATATGAACCTCATAGAACCACAAACCAAAAACCTATAACACATACACACAAAAAAAGAGAAAAAAAATCCAAATATAACATTAAAGACAATCATCATATCAGAAGGGAAGAGAACAAGAAAAGAAGAAAGAACAGAGAAGAACTACAAATATAACCAGAAAACAATTAACAAAATGGCAATAAGTACATTCCTATCAATAATTACTTTAAATGTAAATGGACTAAATGCTCCAGTCAAAAGACATACAGTAGCTGAATAGATTAAAAAAAAAAAAAGACCCATATATATGCTGCCTACAAAAGACTCCTTGCAAACCTAAAGACACTCACAGATTAAAAGTGAGGTGATGGAAAAAGAAATTCCATGCAAATGGAAATAGAAAGCTGAGTTAGCAGTAATTATATCAGACAAAACAGACTAAAACAAAGATTGTGGGCTTCCCTGGTGGCGCAGTGGTTGAGAGTCTGCCTGCCGATGCAGGGGACACGGGTTCGTGCCCCAGTCTGGGAGGATCCCACATGCCACGGAGCGGCTAGGCCCATGAGCCATGGCCGCTGAGCCTGCGTGTCCGGAGCCTGTGCTCCGCAACAGGAGAGGCCACAACAGTGAGAGGCCCGTGTACCACAAAAAAAAAAAGATTGTAATGAGACACAAAGAAGGACATTACAAAATGCTAAAGGGATCAACCCAACAAAGACATAACACTTGTAAATATATATGTACCCAACATAGGAGCACATCCATATATAAAGCAAATATTAACAAGCATAAAGGGAGATATTGACAGTAATACAATAACAGTAAAGGACTTTAACACTCCACTTACGTCAATGGACTGATCATCCAAATGGAAACACTGACCTTAAATGACACATTAGACCAGATGGATTGATATATACAGCACATCTCATCCCAAAATAACAGAATATACATTATCTTCAAGTGCACATGGAACATTCTCCAAGACAGATCACAAGCTAGGCCACAAGAAAAAGTCTCAGTAAATTTAAGAAAACTGACACCATATCAA
The DNA here is from genome assembly GCF_003031525.2 of Neophocaena asiaeorientalis asiaeorientalis. Classification (NCBI taxonomy): domain Eukaryota; kingdom Metazoa; phylum Chordata; class Mammalia; order Artiodactyla; family Phocoenidae; genus Neophocaena; species Neophocaena asiaeorientalis. The sequence continues at coordinate 4,708,685 of NW_020185335.1, read as the reverse complement.
GCATCTTTTCTGACCATATGAGTATGAGACTAGAAATTAACTACAAGAAAAAAACTAGAAAAAACATAAACACTGGAGTGTAAACAATATGCTACCAAACCACCAATGGGTCATTGAAGAAATCAAAGAGGAAATTTAAAAATACCCTGAGAAAAATGAAAATGGAAATCCATGGCAATACAGGCCTACCTCAGTAAACAAGAAAAATGTCAAATAGACAACCTGAACTTACACGTAAAGGAAGTAGAAAAAGAAGAAAAGAGCCCAAAGTTAGCAGAAGGAAATAATAAAGAGCAGAGCAGTAATTAAAACAAACAAAAAAAGAAACCAAGAAAAAAAGAGACCAATGAAAAAAAGAACTGAGTTTTTTGACAAGATAAACAAAATTGATAAACCTCTAGCTAGACTCACCAAGAAAAAAAGAAGAACCAAACAAATAAAATCAGAAACGAAAGAGGGAAAGTTACAACCAACACCACAGAAATACACAGGATCATAAGAGATCACCACAAATAATTATACAACAAAAAATTGTATAGCATAGAAAAAAATGGATAAATTTCTAGAAACATACCATCTTTAAGAATGAATCAGGAAGAAACAGAAAATCTGAACAGACCAATTACTAGTAATGAAATTGAATCAGTAATCAAAAAACTCCCAACAAACAAAAGTCCAGGACTAGACAGCTTCACAGGTGAATTCCACCAAACATTTAAAGAAGAGTTAACATCTATCATTCTCAAACTATTCCAAAAAATTGAAGAGGAAGGAATACTTCGAAACTCAGTCTAAAAGGCCAGCATCGCCATGATACCAAAACTAGACAAGGACACCACACACACACAGACAAAATTACGAGCCAATATCACTGATGAACATGGATGCAAAAATCAAAATATACAATGCATTAAAAAGGATCATATGCCATGATCAAGTGGGATTTATCCTAAGGATGCAAAAATGGCTCAATACCTGCAAATCAATTGATGTGATAAACCATGTTATATGGTCAATTAATGTACAACAAGGAAGGCAAGAATATACAATGGGGAAAAGACAGCCTCTGCAATAAATGGTGTTGGAAAAATCAGACTACATGCAAAAGAATCAAACTGGACTACTTTCTCACACCATATACAAAAATAAACTCAAAATGGATTAAATACTTCAATGTAAGATCTGAAACCATAAAACTTCTAGAACAAAACATAGGCAGTATGCCCTTTGATATTGGTCTTAGCAATATATTTTTGGATCCCTCTCCTCAAGCAAGAGAAACAAAACCAAAAATAAACAAATGAGACCTAATCAAACTAAAAAGCTTCTGCACAGTGAAGAAAACCATCAACAAAACAAACAGGTAGCCTACTGAATGGGAGAAGATATCTGCAAGTGACATATTCGAATAGGGTTTAATATCCAAAATATACAAAGAACTCATACAGCTCAATATCATAAAAACAACCAATTCAGTTTAAAAATTGGCAGAGGACCTGAATAGACATTTTTTCAAAGAATACATAGAAATGGCCATCATACACCTGAAAACAGGCTCAACACCACTCATCACCAGGGAAATGCAAATCAAAACCACAGTGAGATGTATCTCACACCTGTCAGAATGGCTATCATCCAAAAGGCAAGAAATAACAACTGTCTGCAAGGATGTAGAGAAAGAGGAACCCTGGTGCACTGCTGGTGGGATTAACTGGTGCAGCTGCTATGGAAAACAGTATGGAGGTTACTCAAAAAATTAAAAACAGAAATACTATAAGGTCCAGCAATTTCACTTCTGGGTATTTACCCCAAGAAAATAAAAACACTAATTCAAAAAGATATATGCACTCCTATGTTCATTGCAGCATTATTTACAATAGCCAGGGTATGGAAGCAACTTAAGTGTCCTCTGTAGATAAATGGATGAAGAAGATGTGGTACATACATATACAGTGGAATGTTTATTTTTCATTAAAAAAATAAAATCTTGCCATTTGCGACAACTTAGATGGATCTAGAGGGTACTATGCTAAGTGAAATAAGTCAGAGAAAGACAAACCCGTATGATTGCACTTATATCTGGAATCTAAAAAACAAACAAAACAGAATGAAATTAGATACACAGAACTAACAACAAAGATACAGAGAACAAAGAGGTGGTTATAAGAGGAGGAGGGTTGAGCGGATGAGTAAAATAGGTGAAGGGAATTAGGAGGTACAAACCTCTAGTTATGATGTAATATACAGCATAAGGAATATGGTTAATAATACCGTAATATCTTTATATGGTTACTAGACATAACATGGTGATCACTTCACAGTGTATTTAAATGTCAAACCAATATATTGTACACCTAAAACTAAAATTATATAGTATATCAACTATATTTCAATTAAAAAATAAAAAAATTCTAAAGAAAAGTTTATTTTATAAGATACATTAAAAAAATCGCCAGATTTAGGGAATTCAATTATTTGGGCACTAAAATGATGATACAAGATCTCGGAACAGGTGCAAGCCTTTGCCATTCTAGAGCCAATCCTAACTGTCATGAACATCCCATCAGTTTCTGCCATTTGCTTATTAAGAAATTTATTACCTTTTACAATATATCACTTACAATGATTTTACTAAAAGAGAATGGAAGATGAATGAGATTCGTCATGAACCAATCAGAGCAGAAAAAGCAGACTTACCATCTCTTCGATTTAGCCTTGCAAATCCAGGACCATAGCTGCTAGAGAGTTCGGATGAACTGCTGAATGATGCCTGAGACAAGGCAGACACCAGAGGGTCATCACAATCGTCTGCCAAAAGGAAAAATTCCACATTCAGGTTAGTAATGTGCTGACAGCTTACTTGGATTCAACAGATAAAACAATAAACAAAACAAAACAAAACAATAAATCTAGGATCTCTAACAATAGGCCCACTGCTTATATATAGTGTAAGTTCAATAAGAGAAAAAGAATTTAAAGACAAGAGCATATGGAAATGAAGAAGGAAAACTTCGTAGAAATTACAAAACAGTATCTTGAGATAGAAACGGTTTACTTACACAAGAAACAAAAATACCTAATCGGTATTCCTAATTTACATAAATAAATGTATACTAGGAAAGAATTATAAACTTAACTAGATTAAAACTAAGAACTTAGGGTTGCCAAAAGACATGTGATGTAAAGAGAAACATCACAACATAGAGAAAGTACTCCCCAAACAGTTTACAAATAGTATTGTAAATTAAGGGAAAAAAAAAAAAAGGAGAAACAAAAACTCCTTTTAAATCAGTTAGAAAACACCCTAGAAAAAATGACATAAGGCTAGACCAGAGAGTTCACAGCACAGAACCGCTATTAAATGATGATCAAACTCAAAGTGTAAATTAACACTACAATTAGATACTATTTTACAAACAGCAGACCAGCAAGATTTAATAAGTCTGACAACACCAGATGGTCCAGATAATGTGGGCCAAGAGAAACTCCAACATCCTGCTAGTGGGAGTGTAAAGGCGAGCACCTACTTTTAAAAAACCATTTGTCATCAGCTTGCATATTTGACCTTCTGCACCCCATGGTCCATTGATATGTATTTCCTCCTGGGCAGAGCCTCCCTATGATGAACTGCTGGTCTCAAGAAGCTTTCCCTTCTAGGTGTTATACAAATACTAGTGTTTATTGTGTGCCATAAGAAAAAAAGTTGAGAAGCATTAACCTAGAGCAACCCTTGTATTTGTGCACAGGGAGATGTGTGCGATTTCTAGCAACAATGCTCGTGATAGCAAAAATTGATTACAATCCAAACATTTATTGATCAAAGAAGAGATCAATAAATCATAGTACTTTTCACAATGAAATAACATACAGCAGGAAAAAGAACTACACCAACATACACCAAAAAATCAATAAAATAAAATAACAAGGTTGGATCTTAGAAGTAAAATATTTAATGAAAAAAGTTATAGAAGACCATATAATATATGTTGATAGTTTTGAGAATCTTAAAAACAAGCAAAGCTAAGTAATACGTTATTTAGGGACACATGTGACTAGGAAAGAAAACTATTTAAAAAATCAAACAGGGTTTCCCTGGTGGCGCAGTGGTTGAGAGTCCGCCTGCCGATGCAGGGGACACGGGTTTGTGCCCCGGTCCGGGAAGATCCCACATGCCGTGGAGCGGCTGAGCCCTTGAGCCATGGCCGCTGAGCCTGCGCGTCCGCAGCCTGTGCTCCGCAACGGGAGAGGCCACAACAGTAAGAGGCCCACGTACCACACAAAAAAAACCAAAACAAAACAAAGAAATGAAAAGCTTAGAATTCAGGATAGTGGTTACTTCTAAAGGAAGGCAGTGTGTGTGTGCGTGTGTGTGTGTATACATACACATACCTGTATGTGTATATGAATAGGTATGTAAGGATATATATGAAAGTATATACATGTCTTATCTATCCTATTATGTATATCACATATCCAATCAAAAGTAAGGCACAAAGAGTGAGGAAAAGTATAAGAACAGTCTCATGGTGACCATGATATCTATACACGCTTATTTTATTCAGCTAATTCTTCATTTCATGCAATCTTCAGATTCTCACTTTATACAATTATTAAGTTGTTGCCATTTTTGCTCTAATCGGAAAATATTTCTCTTATATTTAGGATTTAACATACGTTGGTAATTAAAAACCATGCAGGATTATTGTCCCATTTTTAAATTAACAATAAACATTTTAAATAAATCCAGGAATTATCTAGATTCATCTGAAATTTTATGAAGCCTATGCTTCTTGAACATAGGTTTTTATAAAATAGTCACTATCAGTTTTACTGCTTAAATATTCAAACTACAATATTTTTCTGCAGTCCTGCCATTTGAAATATGTACTTTTTCTTAAAGTTAAAGGTTTAAATTATAAGTGGTAAGTAAAAATTTACCAACTTAACATTTGATTGCCTTTCAAAAGAATTTGCTAAAGGTAGCGTTTTATTTTTTAAGATTGTCTCATTTTCATTTGAAGTCCCCTTTTTCTTCTTTCACACCTTAAACTCTTCAGCTCAGCGATCCCCAAACTTTCTGGCACCAGGGACCAGTTTCATGGTAGACAATTTTTCCACAATTGTGGGGGGATGGTTTCAGGTTGATTCAAGCGCATCACATTTACCGTGCACTTCATTTCTATTATTATTACATTGTAATATATAATGAAATAATTATACAGCTCACCATAATGCTGACAGGAGGTGGAGCTCAGGCGGTAATGCAAGCGATGGGGAGCCGCTGTAAGTACAGATGCAGCTATGCTTGTTTGCCTGCAGCTCACCTCCTGCTGTGCAGCCTGGTTCCTAACAGACCACAGACTGCTACCAGCCTGTGGCGTGGGGGTTGGGGACCCCTGCTTTAGCTAGCTCTTAAAAAAGACTTGATAACTGGCCCACAGTTCCTGCATGTCTATTGACTGGCTTAAGTACTGACACTCAATCTAGTTGTAATTCAAGTGTTAAGAAGTGTAGACATAAAAAGACATAACAATCCATGAAGTGTTGAAGGAAATTCTGATTACACCCAATCACAAGCCACAACTAAAATGCTTTAGTATGCTGTGGAAGCTATGATGTGTGTGTTAGTGTGAGCAAATGAGCACATTATCTATATTGGGCGGGGTGCATTTGTGGGTGTGTGTCTACCAAAACTATAATCATTTTTGAATCATTATGAGTATTCAGGTATAAGTGTGACCCAACAAGGCTGTCTAACTGCAACTCACAATCAATTATGCAGATTCAAATCAACGTTTCCGATGTAAAATGCCTCTTTGGTGCAATCACTCTAGAGGGCGTATATTTATTGCACATTTGTTTTTGCCACTATAAATTGAGACTCAATACTGTTTTATTTTTAGCTTAAAAAGAATGGGATTAATCTAAGAGAAGGGGTGCTTATTCCACTTGTGAGAAGAGGGACACGTGATACGGGAAAGAGGTCGGCAGGGGACACGGGTTGGGGGAGGACAGATGGGGGCTTCTGGTGTTTGGTAAAGTTCTAGCTGTAGGTCTGAGTGGTGGTTACATGTCCCCCCAATCTGTGGTATGTTTACTTAGCAGCAGAATATTCTAAAGTTATTCTTACAAAGAACTAATAATAGTGAACACATTCAGTGAGCACTCTCTGCTAAGAACTTACAGCCATTCAACACGTAGTTACCAACCTTTACCACTCCTCTTTGAGGTACTGATATTATTTTACAGATGAGGTAAAATTGAGTCACAGAGTTTGGTTAATTTGCTCATCTCATTGTGATGGGACCATGATGTTTATAAAGTGAGTTGGGGTCCAGAATCTAGTAAGTAAGAACACCAGGACTATAATCACTATTTCTTTAGGTTTGGAGTACAGGAATTTCATCAGACACCATAATGACATGAACAAAATACCTCTCAAGAAAAAATACCTCTCAAGAAGGTAGGTACACACTCCAATTCCAGGTTTGCCAAGCTATTTGTTTATTACCAAGTTGATCTGCAATAGTCTTAACACCAGGGGAGGGGGATCTCAGCAATAATGAGTCTGGAGCGAGTAAAACGGATATTTCCCTCTAGACATTAATGAAATTGTATTCTGGATTAAGAATCAGTCTCCTGGGACTTCCCTGGTGGTGCAGTGGTTAAGAATCTGCCTGCCAATGCAGGGGACACGGGTTCGAGCCCTGATCTGGGAAGATCCCACATGCCACGGAGCAATTAAGCCCGTGCGCCACAACTACTGAAGCCCACGTGCCTAGAGCCCGTGCTCCCAAGGAGAGAAGCCACCGTAATGAGAAGCCCGTGCACTGTAATGAAGAGTAGAGACCCCCTCCCCCACTCACCACAACTAGAGAAAGCCCATGCGCAGCAACAAAGACTCAGTGCAGCCAACAACTGATTAATTAATTAAAAAAAAAAACAAAGAATCAGTCTCCTGTGAATTTCATTCTAGAAAACCAGTTTTCTCTGACTGTACCAGTTAAAGCAGTAAAATGCAGCTTCTGGTCTTGCAAAGCTGAGAACCATAAGCGGGGCTGATTTCCCTCCCCCTCCCAGGGAACACTTAGCAATATCTGGAGACACTTTGGTCATCACAACTTGGGGGTACTACTGGAATCTAGTGGGTGGAGGCCAGGGATGCTGCTAAACACCTTACAGTGCCCAGGGTGGCACCCCACAACCAAAAATTATCCAGGCCCAAATGTCAACAGTGCAGCCATTGAGAAACCCTACCCTACACTCTAGTAAAAGCAGCCCAATGAACTAGTTTTCTCCTGGACTAATCCCCCAGCTAGACGCTCAACTTCCTCTCAAATTTCAGTGATTGTTAGTTCTACTTTACCACTATTCAGAGTGTATAAACATACAGGCATTTAAGGAAGGAGCTTTTCAAAGCTGAAATAATATATTATTTCAGCTCAAAACATAATTGTATTTTTTAATTAAGTACTATATCAGACCATCATACTATCCTGGTCCCTTCACCAAGGGACCAGTATATATGTACATATATACTATGTTATACGTATATAGTACACATATACTATATGTATATACTATACATATATTTATATAATAGTATAATGTATTATATACATACTATATGTATATATACAATATTTGTACTTATATATGTATAATGTGTATAATCATATATATGTATAATATATGTATAACACAGTATAGTTATACAATATACAGTTATACTATACTGTGTTATACATATATTACATATACAATTATACATATAAATATGTAATCATATACACAATTATAATACACATTAATTATATATACAATTATACTACATATGTGTACAGGCATGTGCATGTGTTATAACATACATATATTACAACATACATATGTATAATGTATATGTGTGTATGGGTGTAATTTTTAGTGATGGCATATACTTACATGGTAACCTTATATAAATGTCTGAACATATTTCTATATACATACTATATGCATAAAATGCATTAATAACAATACATATGATTTTATACATACATATAATATAAATATATTTCACATAATATGAATAATACATATAATACGAATACTTTTTTTTTTTTTGGCCACATGGGGCTAGTTTATCGCAGTTAAATACCTCTCTCTATATATATTATTTTTGTTTTTTGGTCTATTTTTCCATAAAGAAAATTAGAACACACTCACACACCCAAAGGGGAGGAGAGTCCAGAAACAAGAGGTGGGGCAGGACATGGCCTCCCCTGCTTAGGTCCAGGCCCCGGGGATGGCCCCCCAAAGGCTCCCCTCCTTCCCGAAAGCACCCTGTCTCAGTACCTCTAGGGTCCAAGGAGGCAGTGGGATATGGCAGAGCCTCTGTCCTTCTCCCTCTTGTCTCCAGGCGAGACCACTACAAGTGCTGGGGCTTAGTGGGGGCCGGGATAAGGAAGACAGGCAGACGGTGGCGCGGTGGTATATGTAATTTATATATTTACGTATGTAAATATATAACGTGCAAGTACTGACACCTCTGCACCCACTCCTGCAAGTCTCCAGAGGACTGCCCACCACAGAAGCTGCTGAACAGGGAGAACCTGGGCCAACTGTGGAGCGGGAACGCTGGGCCTGGACCCTGGACGGCTGCAACCCCCGTGCCGCACCGTAAACAGATGAGCAGCTCAGGCTGTGGCCCTCACCTCACCTCACCTTCAGTTCTCTCCCGGCACTGTAGCCTGCTCTTCTCTCTCCTGCTTCCTGCACATCAGTGGCACATGTGTGCCGCTGGCTCTGGTTCTGTTCAGCTCTCGCTTTGAGTCGGCGTGGAGGTCCTAGCTCCCAGCTTCCCTCGCGCTGCCTCTTGACCTTAAGAAGGAAGGTTCCTAAATGGCAGGGCCCAGGTGGAAATTCTCTGCTGCCTCTCCAACTTTCAGGATGGGCACCTGGGAGACTGAGGCCTTCCTGGCCCCCCGTGCTGCTTATTGTACCTCCCACCACCTGCACACGGGATGGATAGGGCTGTCTACCTCCCAGCAAGAGAGCCCTGGCCTGCATCCCGCTGTCCCCCACAGCGGGGAACGGCGCCAGGACCGCTTCGCCCCGGGCCTCGGGCTGCCGCATTGCATGCTGGGACTCAGCTCCCACCGCTCCCTCGGTTCAGCTGCTGCGGATGAACTGCGCTGTCGCAACTCACTCGCAGCCGAACGCGGTGGGGATCGGGTACGGCTTGACAAGCTTGGTGAAGAAGGGAATTTGACCGGGAGAAAAAAAGCACATTCTAGGTACAAGGGGCACAGGAGAGTATGAAGGACTTCAGTCACCAGTGAAATTTAAAAGCACAGTCATCAGGGGGAAGGCTTGTACAATTCAAAAGGGTAGCAAGGCATGTTTGGTTAATTAGTTAATTCTTTCCGAGGAAGAAATGAACACCACGCTTACTACTCTATGCTTTTGCAAAATTATATATATTACTTTTTATACAACTTTTCATAGTCAGAATTTCCACATTAAACTTGATAATACAGTCGGAAATGTGAAACTATAGTTCTGTCTTTTTTTGTAATTACAAATTTGGGAGGTAATTTTTTAGTATTTTCAGTCTTGCTTGATTTCATGTAAAGAGTTTTAATGAATTATGTTAGAATACACATATTCCAGGGGGAAAAATCACCTGATTTCTGTTGAGACACTTTCATGTGTGTGTGCACGTGCATACACATGCAGAGACACACAGATCTACGGCTCTCAAATCAGTACTTCAGAAAAGACATCATTTACTCCTCACTGTGAGAGAACTTACCATTGCCATTAAAAAGACAATGAGAAATTAGACCTCTGGCGAACTGTATATATGAAAAAACTCAATAGCCTCTTACAAATAAAGATGCAAGCTACATTGAAAGTATTTTAATATAGCTTGATCAGAAGTAATTTATTTTACAAAGGGCTTTAATTCTCATAAGTAAAAGCTGTTCCGTTTTTAATAAAAGTCATTCAATTTTCTTAATCCCTGTGTAATACTACCTGTACTAAGATAATAGGTCCATATTATTAGCTGCTTATGTTCTCAGTGCTTTACATGTGTTGAATCCTGACAAATACCTCATGCTATTTGCTACTATTAACTCCATTGTACAATTGAGGAGAAAGGGACACAGTGGTTACACGATTTACCCAAAGACACACAGCTGTTGTTCTGAGCCACTACATTGTTGAAACAGGTACTGGTAATCTAAAATATAGTTGAGCAAAAGTAGGGCTTTTTCAGTAACATTTTCAGTAACATTCAGCTTAGTGGCCACTGAGTAGAACAACCTTCTCTGTTATTTGGAAGACCCGCCAAAATCAATTGCATACCTGCTAATGTATCATATTTCCCACGGGAATACTCATTGAAGAAGGATAGGACACGACAGGATAGGATAGATAGGAAACATGCTTAAAAATCTTCAAAAATTCCCATATACTAGAGGCAGGAGTGGGACTTTTGACAGGGAGCTTTGGTAACATTGGAATCTCACTCTTTTCAGAAAACAGTTTACTATTTAGACCGAACCCAAATATTCCACTGACAAATTCAGGATTAAGGAATGACCTTCCCTTCAAGAAATCTATTTCCTTAAAGAAAATGTTTTATTTCTGATCTATATTATTGAAATTGTCATCCAGTTGAAATTGGAAATCATGGACTAATTTAGGAAAAGTGTGGAATTAGGCTAACATAGATCAGAAATATAGTGTACAGGCAAGATTTCATCCCCAAAATGAGAAAACAATATTGTTCTTTGACCATAAGCCAAATCTGAGTTAGTTCTACAGATTATTCAGGTCCAGTTTTAGGATTCCAGGAGGAGTCCCATCTTCCTGCCCTGGCATGACACAGGATCCAGTCCCTGATGACCACTTCTGCCCAATGAGAGACTGAATATACAAATGGACAACGGCCACAGTACACACAAAAACAGAACTTCTGACCCATAACGTGCAGCAACCAGCCCAGGAACCAACCTGCTATCCTCGGTAGCCACCGCAGGAAGCCTAACGATAATCCCTTGTAGCAATTGGCCCCATACAGCCAGTACTTGGTAAATATCTTATAGCTTCTCTAATTTGTGCCCCTGCTTCCAATTAAGGACTGGATAAATCTCTGCTAAATACAGAAGAACCCAAATACACACACCTAATGCATCACATAGGATGGCCTGCTTCTGGTTACTCTGTCTACAGCTTCCCCCTGCCAACAGCTTCCAGTCAGGGCATACCTGATGCCTTCTCTCTTTTTTTTGTCTTTTCACTATAAACCTTTCCCTTGCCCCCTGCCTGCTTTTGAGTCTCTGCCAAACACAAGTGGTGGCGGCTGACTCCCTAGCTATAGTAAACTCTGGATAAAGAGCCTGTGTTTGTTTTCATCTGGGTGGCCTTCGTTGATTTCTACGTCAAGGAGCTCTTCCCAACTCTGCAGGCTCATCCTCACAGTTGTAACCACTCTAAGCATTCACTCAGCACATCAAAGAAAAGCCCCAGAAGGCCATCCTAAGAATTTGTAGAAGACCCAGGTTATGTTTGAAAAGTAGCATCAGCCTCCTGATAAAATAATATATACCCGGATCAGCCTCAGGCTGGCACTTTTATGGAGCATGCACCTATAGCAATTCATCCTAGCTACATAGCACAATCACTTGAGGGAGGTTTAAAACTTGCCCATGACTGTGCCCTATTCCAGGTCACTCGGACTTGCTTTGTCTGGGGTGTAGTTTAGCCAGGACCATGGTAATTTGGAAACCACTAAAACAGACTTGCAAATTAATTTCTATCCAATCGAGAGATCTGTTCCTTTTGCAAATCTCTTTATGCTTTTCATACTGTTTCACGAGGCTATTTAAAGATTGAAGAAATGGTTATGGTATCACACAACCCATCCCTTTCTCCCTATGTAACTATGTCAACTGACAGTGTGTGGAGGCAGCCACCACACAGTGACATTCTGGTGAGAAAAAAAGAAAATACATTTTAAGGAGTAGTGATGATACAACTGGGCTTGAATAAAATATAATTTTTCATAAGAGTAGGTGACAAAATATGGGCCTATCCTGATCTTTCTCTCTCATCATTACCTAAAATAACATTTCAACTCAATTAGATACCACTGAGTATAGATCACTGCTAAATTCTTTAGCTTGAGTAGTGATTTGACTCTGACATGAAAATTAACATTCACTGAGGAGACTAGTTTTAGACATAAGACAAACACGAGCTTCTAACTTTGTCAATCAGTGGCTTAAATCTAAAACACAACATATTGCTGCAACTCAAAATATATTGCTGCAACTCAAGTAAATATTTATCAGTATTTTTTCTAGAGCTGAGTCAAAGACAAAGATGGTTTTCTAGTTGTCAAGAATTCATTTTGGCAGCAGCCTGTAAATTTCTGTGCATTTTCTCCTACATAAGCCATGGGTGAATTACATATACACACACACACACACACATAGATACATATGCGTATGTGTGTGTGTGTGTGTGTGTGTGTGTGTGTGTGTCTAAATACTCTGATGTTAATGGGATAAGGTTTCACTTGGAGGCAAACACTGGCTTACACACCCAAGTTATAGCCTTGGTTTGAATAGCTTTCCCAATTAATCTTCACAAATAATGGATTAATGGGAAGGCAGTTAACTTTTAAAGACAGCACAGCCAGAGGCTGATTGATTTTAGAGGTTTAATAGCAACTATTTAAAGTCCAGATATTAAGACAAAGAGACCTCCAAGTCCACCAAACAAAACCAACCAAAGGTGAGGGGTGGAAGAAATAATTAAAAAGTAAAGACAGGATCAGAGTTCTAGGAATCGGTACGCAACACAAGCCTATACTGACAGATAAATGACCACATGTGACACCATGATGATGTTACCGAGTCTAAGCTCCTACTTCTCACTGCACGACAGGCCAATAAATCAAGAGACAAGTTGTTGGGCCAAGGAATAACAACTTTATTTGGAAAGCGGGCAGACCAAGAGGTTGGTGGACTCATGCCCCAAAGAACCATCTTTCCTGATTTAGAATTCAGGCTTCTTTTATACTAAAAGGGGAGGGAGTAAAGTCAAACATTTCCTGGTTCTGGTCAGCCTCTGAAGGGATGTGTTAATTTCTTCCTCCCTGCTGTCCTTCACAGGTGGGCCTGGTCAGGATGTTTCCTGTGAGCTAAACAAAAGTATTTTAGCTTAATGCACATTACCTGGGAGGCAGTGTTCCCAGAGATGGGTCATTATGTATAATTTAAGCTTACAGGCAACATCCCTTTAGTGATTAGCTTGTAATAGAGTACAAAAATTTCTTCCCTATTACAATGAGTAGATTTAAGACTGGTAACCATATCTCGAATTCATTCCTTTTATGACCAAATCTAAATTTCAGAACTGACTTTTGACTAAAAAAGACTTAAAGAGAGAAGCTTTAAGTAGGTATAAAACTCAAAATCATTCAAATAATAAACTGTAGAATGTACGATGTTTAAAACAGAGATACAAAGGGGCCTCTCATAAATTTTGGATTTTTGTGGAGCGGAGGTGGGGAGAAGTTTAGAACATTAATAGGTGTGTAACTTGGGTAAAATAAAATATGCTTCGAATTAAGGAAGAGGAAGGCCAGTCTAAAGAAAATTCTCATGTAAGGTTAGAAATGGCTAGTTAAAAAAATGATAATACAAGTAAAAATGATGTTCACCAAACATGAGGTTGATGCTGTTGACAATCTAAACACACAACATACAGTCAAGCAAGCAAAAAGATGAAAGCCATAGAAGTATCCCATATAAATGAATCCAAGGACATTCTGTCTACATTTGCTCATACACAGATTGTGGAATGCACACAGTGTGAGCTCAGGTATAGGAGTTTATGTGAATCCTCCTCCATTTATTGCAAACAGCACAGATTAACATGCCTTTAAATCTATGATAGAACAACTAAAGGCAAGTGGTAATGAAGGTGTGTCTTTAAAAGAAAATAGGTTTAAATGTATAGAATAAAGAACTTTTCTTCTGTTCTTTTTTTCTTTCTTTCTAATAGGCTCATGTAAAAACTCTTGAGTGGGGGCTTCCCTGGTGGTGCAGTGGTTAAGAATCCGCCTGCCAACGCAGGGGACACGGGCTCGAGCCCTGGTCCGGGAAGATCCCACATGCCGTGGAGCAACTAAGCCCGTGCTCCACAACTACTGAGCCTGTGCTCTAGAGCCCGTGAGCCACAACTACTGAGCCCATGCTCTGCAACAAGAGAAGCCACCGCAACGAGAAGCCCGCGCACCACAACGAAGGGTAGCCCTCACTCGTTGCAACTAGAGAAAGCCCGCAAACACCCAACGCAGCCCAAAATAAATATATAAATAATTTATTTTTTAAAAAACTCTTTTTCTTAATTTTTGAATTTTATTTTATTTTATTTATACAGCAGGTCCTTATTAGTCATCAATTTTATACACATCAGTGTATACATGTCAATCCCAATCGCCCAATTCACCACACCACCACCACCACCACCCAGCCGCTTTCCCCCCTTGGTGTCCATATTTTTGATCTCTACATCTGTGTCTCAATTTCTGCCCTGCAAACCGGTTCATCTGTACCATTTTTCTAGGTTCCACATATATGCGTTAATATACGATATTTGTTTTTCTCTTTCTGACTTACTGCACTCTGTATGACAGTCTCTAGATCCACCAACGTCTCTACAAATGACCCAATTTCTTTCCTTTCTATGGCTGAGTAACATTCCATTGTACATATGTACCACATCTTCTTTATCTGTTCATCTGTCAATGGACATTTAGGTTGCTTCCATGTCCTGGCTATTGTAAATAGTGCTGCAATGAACATTGTGGTACATGACTCTTTTTGAATTATGGTTTATCTCTGGGGATATGCCCAGTAGTGGGATTGCTGGATCATATGGTAATTCTGTTTTTAGTTTTTTAAGGAACCTCCATACTGTTCTTGAATGAATTACTACAGACAACTGCTTGTTTTTCACAGCCCAGGAAGAGCGGCAGAGGATGTAAATGGCTGCTGTATTAGTTTGCTGTTGCTGCTGAAACAAATGACCACAAACTTAGTGTCTTAAAGCAACACAAATGTATTGTCTTACAGTTCTGGATGTCAGAAGTCCAGAATTAGTTTCACTGGGCTAAAATCAAGGTGTCAGCATGGTGATATTCCTTGTGAAACTCTAGGGGAGAGTCCGTTTCCTTCCCTTTTCCAGCATGTAGAGGCCAACTGCCTCATGCACAGCCCTCTGATCTCTGCTTCCACCATCGTATCTTCTTCCTGACTCTCCTGCTACCCTCTTTCACGTATTCTTGTGATTACACTGGGCGCACCTGGATAATCCAGGATAAAATCTCCATCTCAAGAGCCTTAATCTAATCACATCTGCGAAGTCCCTTTGCCAGTCCCGTTGTAAGGTAACATTCAAAGATTCCAGGGATTAGCATGTGGACATCCCTGGAAGGCCATTGCTCTACCTACCACAATTACCAAACTGTAGGTGTAGAATCAAAAAATAAAATTTTTTTCAGATTCAAATCATTGCCCAGTGATTATTAAAAAGTATTGATAGTTTTGAGTGTGATTTAGTGACACACATATACTGCTTTAATGATGAGACTTTCTATTTTGAGTAAGCCATTAGGGTTAACAATGGAATCCACATGTGTGACTATAATTTCAGAGCAACAGGACTATATCATTCCCAAAGTCACTTGGAAGATTATCCCAATCCTCTCCTCAATGCACAAAGCTGAAAGAGGGTCTTCTCTTCATTTTGAGCACCTGCTTCTTCTCCAAGTCTCAGCTGTATTTCCTGATTCTCTATGAAACCCCTCCTGAACCACCACTCCCATCCCTCAGGAAGGTCCCTCCTTAACCTCAACGGGCTTCTATGACAACACCTCTCAGGTGATCTGGGTCTCCACTTGCTGGGATGAAAGTGTCTGGAGGGTCAGCATCATAAGTTACATGTCATCTCACCCAGAAGCCAGAATATAGCATAGCATAGTGATTACAAGTACAGCTTCACAGCCATACTCCGGGAGCTCAAGTCCTGCCTCTGCCATTTACTGAATGACCTTAGGCACTTTAAACGGCCTTCCCCCATCTCTAAATGAGGATAATGATAGTACTAAGGTAAGCAGGGCTTTCTGAGAATTAAATGAGTCAGCGTATAAAGAGTTCTAGTACCTAGTATATAGTAAGTATTGTATAAGTGCCTGTGATTGCTACCTTAAGTAATTATTATAAATTCAAACATTTCAAGAGTTGGAACTGGATAAAATTGAGCTGGATATCTCTTACAAAAATCTTATTATAAGAATTAACCCTCGGGGCTTCCCTGGTGGCGCAGTGGTTGAGAGTCCGCCTGCCGATGCAGGGGACGCGGGTTCGTGCCCAGGTCTGGGAGGATCCCACATGCCGCGGAGCGGCTGAGCCCGTGAGCCATGGCCGCTGGGCCTGCGCGTCCAGAGCCTGTGCTCCGCAATGGGAGAGGCCGCAACGGTGAGAGAGGCCCGCGTACCGCAAAAAAAAAAAAAAAAAAAAAAAAAAAAAGAATTAACCCCTCGAGAAGGGGAAAGAAAGAGAGGGCAGTGTTTAACATGCCCAATCACATTGTTACCTTCTCTCTAAAAAAAGTGGCACAGAATTATTAACCTGAAAAGGAAGTTAAATGTCCTTGGGATGCATTGTTTTTCTATTAAAGAATAATTTTTCATGTTCCAAAAGGCCATATTTTTCTTTATATCTCTTGCATTTTAGAGTTACTTGCTTCATTTACTCCAGAAAAATAGAATTTAAGATTGCAAATGATGAAAAAATTGAGCGGCCATGATTCATAAGGAAAGTGGAAAGGATTCAGAGGACACAGGCATCTCTTCATTTAGACACCTTTGATGATGTAGTTAGAATGTTCAGAGCATTCATGCTGTGCCCAGCTACTTCACATGTGCGTGAAGTCACAGCAACGATGACCTCCTAAGTATGTGCTATTTCCATTAACTGATTATTTGCAACCTGAAATTGCCATGTTTTAGACTTTGATTCCTGGAGGGAAAATTGGGTAAGCCTCACTTCAGTTCCTCTTCTAGTCATATTAGATGATATTTTGATATTTCTGGACAAATACTCCATTTTATTACCAAATTATTTTGAGAGTTGTTATTTGTATCTCAAAATATCACACTTAAAGATGAAGGCTCAAGTCCTTCATAGTCATAAGAAATTTTTCTGCAGATAAATGCATTTTAGTAGGTGAGTCCACAAAGCTATCTAATAAACAGCTATTTCTAACTAAGGGACAGGGGAGTGGGGGGCAAGTTAACTAGAAACGATAAGCTTCTCTGAGTTGTAACATGAAGTTAGATGGAGGATATTTCCAGTTTATTGGCTAAGATCATTGTGTTTGATGTCATAATTGAACAAGGGATGAGCCTGGCTGGCCTCTGGGATTGATTTCCACTCTGTTTTTGACAACTTAGTTAAAAGCTGGCTAAGCAGGTATAAGTTAGCTCAATGGGACAACAGGCTGATACCAGTTCTGAGTTCTGGAACGACCCCCTTTCCAACAAGGCCACACTCCCACCAGAGAACCACCACTGTTTCAAGGACACTTGGATGTTTCCAGCCCCTGATCTCCTTAAACATAGGTAGCATCATAGCACAGGCCCCACAGCCAGGAGTGCAAGCCACTCAGTAGTCAGAGTTTTAAGATGGCCCCAGGATTCCAGCCCCTTGTAGAACTTTGTATAACCTCCTCCCCTTGAGTGCAGGCAAAACCTATGAATGTGATAGGATATCACTCCTGTGATTAGGTTACATTATAAAGCAGAAGAGATTTTGCAGATGTAATTGAACTCTAATTTCATTAACTTTAAGTTACTCAAAAGCGAGATTATCCTGGGTGGGCATGACCTAATCGGGGAAGCCCTTCAAAAAGTCTTAAAGGTCAAAGACACAAAGAAGTCGGAGAAGACGTGAAACATGAGTAAAATTGTTCCCACTGCCCTTGTAGAAGAAAACTGTCATGTGTTTCTTACCATATAGTGGTCTCTAGGAGCTGAGAACAGCTCCAAACTGACAGCAAGCATGAAATTGAGGGCCTCAGCTGCAAGGTAATTCTGCTAATAAGCATAGAGGACTCCAAGCCTTAGACGAGACCATAGGATGCATCCTTCATCTCTTTTTAAAATTATTGTAACCCTGCCAACATCCTGATAACATTCCTTTGTAACTAAACCAAATACTGGTAACTCATTTACTTCGTGGTCTTTTAATGTTTATGAGTGTGCATGTTATTTGCAAATACCACTTTTTAAATAGTTAATTTTATCTTAGATATATGTACTATGTCTTGAATTAGATCATAAATTATTTTAAAATGGAAAACACATTTCAGTTTTTGCATATCCCACCATCATTTACTTTTGGCCTTAAAACACAACTTCTTAAAAAAAAAACTTTGAATATTTGTCATTCAACTTTAGCTCTTAAAATAATTAGCTTAAAATAATCCTTAGAGCTTTTAATATGATGATGGTATTACAAGTGGCCATATGTCTTGCTTTTCAAGACTACCATGCTTAAAAACCGATTATTCCCTACAGCAGAAACTAACACAACATTGTAAAGCAACTATACTCCAATAAAAAAAAAAAAACTGATTATTCCCATAATAAAAGACAAAACCCAAGAGTCTCATTCAAAATTTTTCTCTTTTTTAATGCTAATTTTTGTATATTTCTGCTCTCAGTTCTCTGGAATTATAAAGAATGGTGTATAGTTTCTACTTTGTTTTCATATGAATAAGTTATCATTTTCATGTTAATTCCTACAAAAACACTGTTGAGTTGACCAAGTATTTGTTACCTGTTCACACCATCACCACTCCGATATAAAAGACATCCTCTCCTTGACCCATCACTCAGGTACTTCCCTGACATGTCACTGCATCTAATCTACTGCAAAGTGATTTTACATGTAGCAACTAAGGCATTAATAGGATGAACTGATCCATGCCACTGTGCCAAGGATCTCTTAACTGGAGGCCTCTAGAGAAAAGTGCCAACAACAATAATGGTTACAGTACTGCATGCTATGCCTCAGCCGCGTTAAATCCTTACAACAAACTTGTAAGGAAGGTATTATCTCCATTTGCTAGATTGGGAATTGAAGATCAGAGAATGTAAATTTCTTGTTGAAGACTTTGGGCTTTTTTTCTTCTATTCAACATCTTTACTTTAAAGACGATATTATACTACCAGCACAACTCTCCCACTTTATTGCCTGAACTTTTAAAGTTATTTGAGCAAGTACATTGCGTACAGTATCCTAATTGGACATGATGTGGGAGAGGCAAAGTTGTCTATACAGTAGACAACAATGGAACATACTTTCCATAGTGAGAGTTCTTTAAATGCATCTTTATATATATATATATATATATATATATATATAAATTTATTTATTTATTTATTTACTTATGACTGCACTGGGTCTTCATTGCTGCGTGCCAGGCTTTTCTCTAGTTGCGGCGAGCGGGGGCTACTCTTTGTTGCTGTGCGCGGGTTTCTCACTGTGGTGGCTTCTCTTGTTGCGTAGCACGGGCTCTAGGAGTGTGGGTTTCAGTAGTTGTGGCACGTGGGCTCAGTAGTTGTGGCTTTCTGGGTCTAGAG